>NW_025767369.1:0-612702 GCF_003918875.1 Haliotis rubra | reverse complement strand
CCTGTTGCCCAGCCGACGTCTAATACAATCGCTGCTTCTGCATCATCCTCAACGTCTGTTGCCAAAATCGACGTCTCCGTCACAATTAGCAGCTTCAGTATCCCCTCAACGCCTTTTGTGCAGTCGACTTTTGCTACAATCACTCTTCGACATTATCTTCAGGTGTCACACAATCTTCAATACCTGTTGTCCAGTCGGCGTCTTCTACAACCGCTGCTTCAACATCATCGTCAGCTGTAACACAATCTTCAACACCTGTTGTCCAGTCGACGTCTGCCACAATCGCTGCTTCAACATCATCTTCAGGACCTGTTGCCCAAACGACATCTGCCACAATCACTGCTTCAGTATCATCCTCAACGCCTGTTGCCCAGCCGACGTCTGCTACAATCACTGCTTCAGCATCATCTTCAAAGTTTGTTTCCCAATCGTCTTCTCCCACAACGGCTTTTTCCCAATCATCATCCTCAACGCCTGTTGCTCCAGACGACATCTGCTACAATCACTCAGCGTTCAACATCATCATCAGCCGTCACACTGCATCAATCTTCAACGTCATGTTCGTCCAGGTGACGTCATGGCGCAAATTATCCCCTCAGCTTCAATCACTCTTCAGCTTCAGCATCATCGTCAACCATGACACAATCTTCAACACCTGTTCTCCAATCCACGTCAGCTACAATCACTCCTACAACATCATCGTCAGCTGTCACACAATCTTCAATACCTGTTGTCCAGTCGGCGTCTTCTACAACCGCTGCTTCAACATCATCGTCAGCTGTAACACAATCTTCAACACCTGTTGTCCAGTCGACGTCTGCCACAATCGCTGCTTCAACATCATCTTCAGGACCTGTTGCCCAAACGACATCTGCCACAATCACTGCTTCAGTATCATCCTCAACGCCTGTTGCCCAGCCGACGTCTGCTACAATCACTGCTTCAGCATCATCTTCAAAGTTTGTTTCCCAATCGTCTTCTCCCACAACGGCTTCTTCCCCATCATCCTCAACGCCTGTTGCTCAGACGACATCTGCTACAATCACTCCTTCAACGTCCTCATCAGCCGTCACACAATCTTCAACGCCTGTCGTCCAGGTGACGTCTGCTTCAATCACTGCTTCAGCATCATCGTCAACCATGACACAATCTTCAACACCTGTTCTCCAATCCACGTCAGCTACAATCACTCCTACAACATCATCGTCAGCTGTGACACAATCTTCAACATCTGTTGTCCAGTCGGCGTCTTCTACAACCGCTTCTTCAACATCATCGTCAGCTGTGACACAATCTTCAACACCTGTTGTCCAGTCGATGTCTGCCGCCATCGCTGCTTCAGCATCATCGTCAACTGTAACACAATCTACAACGCCTGTTGCCCAGCCGACGTCTGCTACAATCGCTGCTTCTGCATCATCCTCAACGTCTGTTGCCAAATTGACGTCTGTCACAATTGCTGCTTCAGTATCCCCCTCAACGCCTTTTGTGCAGTCGACTTTTGCTACAATCACTCCTTCGACATTATCTTCAGGTGTCACACAATCTTCAATACCTGTTGTCCAGTCGGCGTCTTCTACAACCGCTGCTTCAACATCATCGTCAGCTGTAACACAATCTTCAACACCTGTTGTCCAGTCGACGTCTGCCACAATCGCTGCTTCAACATCATCTTCAGGACCTGTTGCCCAAACGACATCTGCCACAATCACTGCTTCAGTATCATCCTCAACGCACGCCCAGCTGCTTCAGCATTCTTCAAAGTTTGTTTCCCAATCGACGTTTGCTACAATCACTCCTGTTGCGACGACATCATCTACAATCACTCTTCACATATCAGCCTTCAATACCTGTTCCCAGTCGGCGTCTTCTGCAATCACTGCTTCAACATCATCGTCAACTGTGACACAATCTTCAACACCTGTTGTCCAGTCGACGTCTGCTACAATCGCTGCTTCAACATCATCGTCAGCTGTGACACTTCAGTATCTTCAACATCTGTTGTCCAGTCGGCGTTTTCTACAATCACTGCTTCAACATCATCGTCAGCTGTGACACAATCTTCAACACCTGTTGTCCAGTCGATGTCTGCTGCCATCGCTGCTTCAGCATCATCGTCAACTGTAACACACCTACAACGCCTTTTGCCCAGCCGACGCCTGCTACAATCGCTTCGCTTCTGCATCATCCTCAACGTCTGTTGCCAAATTGACGTCTGTCACAATTGCTGCTTCAGTATCCCCCTCAACGCCTTTTGTGCAGTCGACTTTTGCTACAATCACTCCTTCGACATTATCTTCAGGTGTCACACAATCTTCAATACCTGTTGTCCAGTCGGCGTCTTCTACAACCGCTGCTTCAACATCATCGTCAGCTGTAACACAATCTTCAACACCTGTTGTCCAGTCGACGTCTGCCACAATCGCTGCTTCAACATCATCTTCAGGACCTGTTGCCCAAACGACATCTGCCACAATCACTGCTTCAGTATCATCCTCAACGCCTGTTGCCCAGCCGACGTCTGCTACAATCACTGCTTCAGCATCATCTTCAAAGTTTGTTTCCCAATCGTCTTCTCCCACAACGGCTTCTTCCCCATCATCCTCAACGCCTGTTGCTCAGACGACATCTGCTACAATCACTCCTTCAACGTCCTCATCAGCCGTCACACAATCTTCAACGCCTGTCGTCCAGGTGACGTCTGCTTCAATCACTGCTTCAGCATCATCGTCAACCATGACACAATCTTCAACACCTGTTCTCCAATCCACGTCAGCTACAATCACTCCTACAACATCATCGTCAGCTGTGACACAATCTTCAATATCTGTTGTCCAGTCGGCGTCTTCTACAACCGCTGCTTCAACATCATCGTCAGCTGTGACACAATCTTCAACACCTGTTGTCCAGTCGACGTCTGCCACAATCGCTGCTTCAACATCATCTTCAGGACCTGTTGCCCAAACGACATCTGCCACAATCACTGCTTCAGTATCATCCTCAACGCCTGTTGCCCAGCCGACGTCTGCTACAATCACTGCTTCAGCATCATCTTCAAAGTTTGTTTCCCAATCGTCTTCTCCCACAACGGCTTCTTCCCCATCATCCTCAACGCCTGTTGCTCAGACGACATCTGCTACAATCACTCCTTCAACGTCCTCATCAGCCGTCACACAATCTTCAACGCCTGTCGTCCAGGTGACGTCTGCTTCAATCACTGCTTCAGCATCATCGTCAACCATGACACAATCTTCAACACCTGTTCTCCAATCCACGTCAGCTACAATCACTCCTACAACATCATCGTCAGCTGTGACACAATCTTCAACATCTGTTGTCCAGTCGGCGTCTTCTACAACCGCTGCTTCAACATCATCGTCAGCTGTGACACAATCTTCAACACCTGTTGTCCAGTCGATGTCTGCCGCCATCGCTGCTTCAGCATCATCGTCAACTGTAACACAATCTACAACGCCTGTTGCCCAGCCGACGTCTAATACAATCGCTACTTCTGCATCATCCTCAACGTCTGTTGCCAAATTGACGTCTGTCACAATTGCTGCTTCAGTATCCCCCTCAACGCCTTTTGTGCAGTCGACTTTTGCTACAATCACTCCTTCGACATTATCTTCAGGTGTCACACAATCTTCAATACCTGTTGTCCAGTCGGCGTCTTCCTACAACCGCTGCTTCAACATCATCGTCAGCTGTAACACAATCTTCAACACCTGTTGTCCAGTCGACGTCTGCCACAATCGCTGCTTCAACATCATCTTCAGGACCTGTTGCCCAAACGACATCTGACACAATCACTGCTTCAGTATCCCCCTCAACGCCTTTTGTGCAGTCGACTTTTGCTACAATCACTCCTTCGACATTATCTTCAGGTGTCACACAATCTTCAATACCTGTTGTCCAGTCGGCGTCTTCTACAACCGCTGCTTCAACATCATCGTCAGCTGTAACACAATCTTCAACACCTGTTGTCCAGTCGACGTCTGCCACAATCGCTGCTTCAACATCATCTTCAGGACCTGTTGCCCAAACGACATCTGCCACAATCACTGCTTCAGTATCATCCTCAACGCCTGTTGCCCAGCCGACGTCTGCTACAATCACTGCTTCAGCATCATCTTCAAAGTTTGTTTCCCAATCGTCTTCTCCCACAACGGCTTCTTCCCCATCATCCTCAACGCCTGTTGCTCAGACGACATCTGCTACAATCACTCCTTCAACGTCCTCATCAGCCGTCACACAATCTTCAACGCCTGTCGTCCAGGTGACGTCTGCTTCAATCACTGCTTCAGCATCATCGTCAACCATGACACAATCTTCAACACCTGTTCTCCAATCCACGTCAGCTACAATCACTCCTACAACATCATCGTCAGCTGTGACACAATCTTCAACATCTGTTGTCCAGATCGTCTTCTCCTACAACGGCTTCTTCCCCATCATCCTCAACGCCTGCTGCTCAGACGACATCTGCTACAATCACTCCTTCAACATCCTCATCAGCCGTCACACAATCTTCAACGCCTGTCGTCCAGGTGACGTCTGCTTCAATCACTGCTTCAGCATCATCGTCAACCATGACACAATCTTCAACACCTGTTCTCCAATCCACGTCTGTGACAATCACTCCTACAACATCATCGTCAGCTGTGACACAATCTTCAACATCTGTTGTCCAGTCGGCGTCTTCTACAACCGCTGCTTCAACATCATCGTCAGCTGTGACACAATCTTCAACACCTGTTGTCCAGTCGATGTCTGCCGCCATCGCTGCTTCAGCATCATCGTCAACTGTAACACAATCTACAACGCCTGTTGCCCAGCCGACGTCTAATACAATCGCTGCTTCTGCATCATCCTCAACGTCTGTTGCCAAATTGACGTCTGTCACAATTGCTGCTTCAGTATCCCCCTCAACGCCTTTTGTGCAGTCGACTTTTGCTACAATCACTCCTTCGACATTATCTTCAGGTGTCACACAATCTTCAATACCTGTTGTCCAGTCGGCGTCTTCTACAACCGCTGCTTCAACATCATCGTCAGCTGTAACACAATCTTCAACACCTGTTGTCCAGTCGACGTCTGCCACAATCGCTGCTTCAACATCATCTTCAGGACCTGTTGCCCAAACGACATCTGCCACAATCACTGCTTCAGTATCATCCTCAACGCCTGTTGCCCAGCCGACGTCTGCTACAATCACTGCTTCAGCATCATCTTCAAAGTTTGTTTCCCAATCGTCTTCTCCCACAACGGCTTCTTCCCCATCATCCTCAACGCCTGTTGCTCAGACGACATCTGCTACAATCACTCCTTCAACGTCCTCATCAGCCGTCACACAATCTTCAACGCCTGTCGTCCAGGTGACGTCTGCTTCAATCACTGCTTCAGCATCATCGTCAACCATGACACAATCTTCAACACCTGTTCTCCAATCCACGTCAGCTACAATCACTTCTTCAACATCATCGTCAGCTGTGACACAATCTTCAATACCTGTTGTCCAGTCGGCGTCTTCTACAACCGCTGCTTCAACATCATCGTCAGCTGTGACACAATCTTCAACACCTGTTGTCCAGTCGACGTCTGCCACAATCGCTGCTTCAACATCATCTTCAGGACCTGTTGCCCAAACGACATCTGCCACAATCACTGCTTCAGTATCATCCTCAACGCCTGTTGCCCAGCCGACGTCTGCTACAATCACTGCTTCAGCATCATCTTCAAAGTTTGTTTCCCAATCGTCTTCTCCCACAACGGCTTCTTCCCCATCATCCTCAACGCCTGTTGCTCAGACGACATCTGCTACAATCACTCCTTCAACGTCCTCATCAGCCGTCACACAATCTTCAACGCCTGTCGTCCAGGTGACGTCTGCTTCAATCACTGCTTCAGCATCATCGTCAACCATGACACAATCTTCAACACCTGTTCTCCAATCCACGTCAGCTACAATCACTCCTACAACATCATCGTCAGCTGTGACACAATCTTCAACATCTGTTGTCCAGTCGGCGTCTTCTACAACCGCTGCTTCAACATCATCGTCAGCTGTGACACAATCTTCAACACCTGTTGTCCAGTCGATGTCTGCCGCCATCGCTGCTTCAGCATCATCGTCAACTGTAACACAATCTACAACGCCTGTTGCCCAGCCGACGTCTGCTACAATCGCTACTTCTGCATCATCCTCAACGTCTGTTGCCAAATCGACGTCTGTCACAATTGCTGCTTCAGTATCCCCCTCAACGCCTTTTGTGCAGTCGACTTTTGCTACAATCACTCCTTCGACATTATCTTCAGGTGTCACACAATCTTCAATACCTGTTGTCCAGTCGGCGTCTTCTACAACCGCTGCTTCAACATCATCGTCAGCTGTAACACAATCTTCAACACCTGTTGTCCAGTCGACGTCTGCCACAATCGCTGCTTCAACATCATCTTCAGGACCTGTTGCCCAAACGACATCTGCCACAATCACTGCTTCAGTATCATCCTCAACGCCTGTTGCCCAGCCGACGTCTGCTACAATCACTGCTTCAGCATCATCTTCAAAGTTTGTTTCCCAATCGTCTTCTCCCACAACGGCTTCTTCCCCATCATCCTCAACGCCTGTTGCTCAGACGACATCTGCTACAATCACTCCTTCAACATCCTCATCAGCCGTCACACAATCTTCAACGCCTGTCGTCCAGGTGACGTCTGCTTCAATCACTGCTTCAGCATCATCGTCAACCATGACACAATCTTCAACACCTGTTCTCCAATCCACGTCAGCTACAATCACTCCTTCAACATCATCGTCAGCTGTGACACAATCTTCAACACCTGTTGTCCAGTCGGCGTCTTCTACAACCGCTGCTTCAACATCATCGTCAGCTGTGACACAATCTTCAACACCTGTTGTCCAGTCGACGTCTGCCACAATCGCTGCTTCAACATCATCTTCAGGACCTGTTGCCCAAACGACATCTGCCACAATCACTGCTTCAGTATCATCCTCAACGCCTGTTGCCCAGCCGACGTCTGCTACAATCACTGCTTCAGCATCATCTTCAAAGTTTGTTTCCCAATCGTTTTCTCCCACAACGGCTTCTTCCCCATCATCCTCAACGCCTGTTGCTCAGACGACATCTGCTACAATCACTCCTTCAACGTCCTCATCAGCCGTCACACAATCTTCAACGCCTGTCGTCCAGGTGACGTCTGCTTCAATCACTGCTTCAGCATCATCGTCAACCATGACACAATCTTCAACACCTGTTCTCCAATCCACGTCAGCTACAATCACTCCTACAACATCATCGTCAGCTGTGACACAATCTTCAACATCTGTTGTCCAGTCGGCGTCTTCTACAACCGCTGCTTCAACATCATCGTCAGCTGTGACACAATCTTCAACACCTGTTGTCCAGTCGATGTCTGCCGCCATCGCTGCTTCAGCATCATCGTCAACTGTAACACAATCTACAACGCCTGTTGCCCAGCCGACGTCTAATACAATCGCTACTTCTGCATCATCCTCAACGTCTGTTGCCAAATTGACGTCTGTCACAATTGCTGCTTCAGTATCCCCCTCAACGCCTTTTGTGCAGTCGACTTTTGCTACAATCACTCCTTCGACATTATCTTCAGGTGTCACACAATCTTCAATACCTGTTGTCCAGTCGGCGTCTTCTACAACCGCTGCTTCAACATCATCGTCAGCTGTAACACAATCTTCAACACCTGTTGTCCAGTCGACGTCTGCCACAATCGCTGCTTCAACATCATCTTCAGGACCTGTTGCCCAAACGACATCTGCCACAATCACTGCTTCAGTATCATCCTCAACGCCTGTTGCCCAGCCGACGTCTGCTACAATCACTGCTTCAGCATCATCTTCAAAGTTTGTTTCCCAATCGTCTTCTCCCACAACGGCTTCTTCCCCATCATCCTCAACGCCTGTTGCTCAGACGACATCTGCTACAATCACTCCTTCAACGTCCTCATCAGCCGTCACACAATCTTCAACGCCTGTCGTCCAGGTGACGTCTGCTTCAATCACTGCTTCAGCATCATCGTCAACCATGACACAATCTTCAACACCTGTTCTCCAATCCACGTCAGCTACAATCACTCCTACAACATCATCGTCAGCTGTGACACAATCTTCAACATCTGTTGTCCAGTCGGCGTCTTCTACAACCGCTGCTTCAACATCATCGTCAGCTGTGACACAATCTTCAACACCTGTTGTCCAGTCGATGTCTGCCGCCATCGCTGCTTCAGCATCATCGTCAACTGTAACACAATCTACAACGCCTGTTGCCCAGCCGACGTCTGCTACAATCGCTACTTCTGCATCATCCTCAACGTCTGTTGCCAAATCGACGTCTGTCACAATTGCTGCTTCAGTATCCCCCTCAACGCCTTTTGTGCAGTCGACTTTTGCTACAATCACTCCTTCGACATTATCTTCAGGTGTCACACAATCTTCAATACCTGTTGTCCAGTCGGCGTCTTCTACAACCGCTGCTTCAACATCATCGTCAGCTGTAACACAATCTTCAACACCTGTTGTCCAGTCGACGTCTGCCACAATCGCTGCTTCAACATCATCTTCAGGACCTGTTGCCCAAACGACATCTGCCACAATCACTGCTTCAGTATCATCCTCAACGCCTGTTGCCCAGCCGACGTCTGCTACAATCACTGCTTCAGCATCATCTTCAAAGTTTGTTTCCCAATCGTCTTCTCCCACAACGGCTTCTTCCCCATCATCCTCAACGCCTGTTGCTCAGACGACATCTGCTACAATCACTCCTTCAACGTCCTCATCAGCCGTCACACAATCTTCAACGCCTGTCGTCCAGGTGACGTCTGCTTCAATCACTGCTTCAGCATCATCGTCAACCATGACACAATCTTCAACACCTGTTCTCCAATCCACGTCAGCTACAATCACTCCTACAACATCATCGTCAGCTGTGACACAATCTTCAACATCTGTTGTCCAGTCGGCGTCTTCTACAACCGCTGCTTCAACATCATCGTCAGCTGTGACACAATCTTCAACACCTGTTGTCCAGTCGATGTCTGCCGCCATCGCTGCTTCAGCATCATCGTCAACTGTAACACAATCTACAACGCCTGTTGCCCAGCCGACGTCTGCTACAATCGCTACTTCTGCATCATCCTCAACGTCTGTTGCCAAATTGACGTCTGTCACAATTGCTGCTTCAGTATCCCCCTCAACGCCTTTTGTGCAGTCGACTTTTGCTACAATCACTCCTTCGACATTATCTTCAGGTGTCACACAATCTTCAATACCTGTTGTCCAGTCGGCGTCTTCTACAACCGCTGCTTCAACATCATCGTCAGCTGTGACACAATCTTCAACACCTGTTGTCCAGTCGACGTCTGCCACAATCGCTGCTTCAACATCATCTTCAGGACCTGTTGCCCAAACGACATCTGCCACAATCACTGCTTCAGTATCATCCTCAACGCCTGTTGCCCAGCCGACGTCTGCTACAATCACTGCTTCAGCATCATCTTCAAAGTTTGTTTCCCAATCGTCTTCTCCCACAACGGCTTCTTCCCCATCATCCTCAACGCCTGTTGCTCAGACGACATCTGCTACAATCACTCCTTCAACGTCCTCATCAGCCGTCACACAATCTTCAACGCCTGTCGTCCAGGTGACGTCTGCTTCAATCACTGCTTCAGCATCATCGTCAACCATGACACAATCTTCAACACCTGTTCTCCAATCCACGTCAGCTACAATCACTCCTACAACATCATCGTCAGCTGTGACACAATCTTCAACATCTGTTGTCCAGTCGGCGTCTTCTACAACCGCTTCTTCAACATCATCGTCAGCTGTGACACAATCTTCAACACCTGTTGTCCAGTCGATGTCTGCCGCCATCGCCTGTTTCCCAGCATCATCGTCAACTGTAACACATCCTACAACGCCTGTTGCCAGCAGACGTCTGACAATCACTGCTTCAGCATCATCTTCAAAGCTTGTTTCCCAATCTTCTGCATCATCCTCAACGTCTGTTGCAATCACTCCTTCAAATCGACGTCTGTCACAATTTCAACGCCTGCTTCCAGTATCCCCTCAACGCCTTTTCGTCAACCATGCAGTCGACTTTCTCCTCCACAATCACTCCTTCGACATTATCTTCAGGTGTCACACAATCTTTCAATACCTGTTGTCCAGTCGGCGTCTTCTACAACCGCTGCTTCAACATCATCGTCAGCTGTGACACAATCTTCAACACCTGTTGTCCAGTCGACGTCTGCCACAATCGCTGCTTCAACATCATCTTCAGGACCTGTTGCCCAAACGACATCTGCCACAATCACTGCTTCAGTATCATCCTCAACGCCTGTTGCCCAGCCGACGTCTGCTACAATCACTGCTTCAGCATCATCTTCAAAGTTTGTTTCCCAATCGTCTTCTCCACAACGGCTTCTTCCCCATCATCCTCAACGCCTGTTGCTCAGACGACATCTGCTACAATCACTCCTTCAACGTCCTCATCAGCCGTCACACAATCTTCAACGCCTGTCGTCCAGGTGACGTCTGCTTCAATCACTGCTTCAGCATCATCGTCAACCATGACACAATCTTCAACACCTGTTCTCCAATCCACGTCAGCTACAATCACTCCTACAACATCATCGTCAGCTGTGACACAATCTTCAACATCTGTTGTCCAGTCGGCGTCTTCTACAACCGCTGCTTCAACATCATCGTCAGCTGTGACACAATCTTCAACACCTGTTGTCCAGTCGATGTCTGCCGCCATCGCTGCTTCAGCATCATCGTCAACTGTAACACAATCTACAACGCCTGTTGCCCAGCCGACGTCTGCTACAATCGCTACTTCTGCATCATCCTCAACGTCTGTTGCCGAATCGACGTCTGTCACAATTGCTGCTTCAGTATCCCCCTCAACGCCTTTTGTGCAGTCGACTTTTGCTACAATCACTCCTTCGACATTATCTTCAGGTGTCACACAATCTTCAACACCTGTTGTCCAGTCGATGTCTGCTGCCATCGCTGCTTCAGCATCATCGTCAGCTGTAACACAATCTTCAACACCTGTTGCCCAGCCGACGCCTAATACAATCGCTGCTTCAACATCATCCTCAACGTCTGTTGCCAAATTGACGTCTGTCACAATTGCTGCTTCAGTATCCCCCTCAACGCCTTTTGTGCAGTCGACTTTTGCTACAATCACTCCTTCGACATTATCTTCAGGTGTCACACAATCTTCAATACCTGTTGTCCAGTCGGCGTCTTCTACAACCGCTGCTTCAACATCATCGTCAGCTGTAACACAATCTTCAACACCTGTTGTCCAGTCGACGTCTGCCACAATCGCTGCTTCAACATCATCTTCAGGACCTGTTGCCCAAACGACATCTGCCACAATCACTGCTTCAGTATCATCCTCAACGCCTGTTGCCCAGCCGACGTCTGCTACAATCACTGCTTCAGCATCATCTTCAAAGTTTGTTTCCCAATCGTCTTCTCCCACAACGGCTTCTTCCCCATCATCCTCAACGCCTGTTGCTCAGACGACATCTGCTACAATCACTCCTTCAACGTCCTCATCAGCCGTCACACAATCTTCAACGCCTGTCGTCCAGGTGACGTCTGCTTCAATCACTGCTTCAGCATCATCGTCAACCATGACACAATCTTCAACACCTGTTCTCCAATCCACGTCAGCTACAATCACTCCTACAACATCATCGTCAGCTGTGACACAATCTTCAACATCTGTTGTCCAGTCGGCGTCTTCTACAACCGCTGCTTCAACATCATCGTCAGCTGTGACACAATCTTCAACACCTGTTGTCCAGTCGATGTCTGCTGCCATCGCTGCTTCAGCATCATCGTCAACTGTAACACAATCTACAACGCCTGTTGCCCAGCCGACGACTGCTACAATCGCTACTTCTGCATCATCCTCAACGTCTGTTGCCAAATCGACGTCTGTCACAATTGCTGCTTCAGTATCCCCCTCAACGCCTTTTGTGCAGTCGACTTTTGCTACAATCACTCCTTCGACATTATCTTCAGGTGTCACACAATCTTCAATACCTGTTGTCCAGTCGGCGTCTTCTACAACCGCTGCTTCAACATCATCGTCAGCTGTAACACAATCTTCAACACCTGTTGTCCAGTCGACGTCTGCCACAATCGCTGCTTCAACATCATCTTCAGGACCTGTTGCCCAAACGACATCTGCCACAATCACTGCTTCAGTATCATCCTCAACGCCTGTTGCCCAGCCGACGTCTGCTACAATCACTGCTTCAGCATCATCTTCAAAGTTTGTTTCCCAATCGTCTTCTCCCACAACGGCTTCTTCCCCATCATCCTCAACGCCTGTTGCTCAGACGACATCTGCTACAATCACTCCTTCAACGTCCTCATCAGCCGTCACACAATCTTCAACGCCTGTCGTCCAGGTGACGTCTGCTTCAATCACTGCTTCAGCATCATCGTCAACCATGACACAATCTTCAACACCTGTTCTCCAATCCACGTCTTCAACATCTGTTGTCCAGTCGGCGTCTTCTACAACCTCTTCAACATCATCGTCAGCTGTGACACAATCTTCAACACCTGTTGTCCAGTCGATGTCTGCTGCCATCGCTGCTTCAGCATCATCGTCAACTGTAACACAATCTACAACGCCTGTTGCCCAGCCGACGACTGCTACAATCGCTACTTCTGCATCATCCTCAACGTCTGTTGCCGAATCGACGTCTGTCACAATTGCTCCTTCAGTATCCCCCTCAACGCCTTTTGTGCAGTCGACTTTTGCTACAATCACTCCTTCGACATTATCTTCAGGTGTCACACAATCTTCAACACCTGTTGTCCAGTCGATGTCTGCTGCCATCGCTGCTTCAGCATCATCGTCAACTGTAACACAATCTACAACGCCTTTTGCCCAGCCGACGTCTGCTACAATCGCTACTTCTGCATCATCCTCAACGTCTGTTGCCGAATCGACGTCTGTCACAATTGCTGCTTCAGTATCCCCCTCAACGCCTTTTGTGCAGTCGACTTTTGCTACAATCACTCCTTCGACATTATCTTCAGGTGTCACACAATCTTCAATACCTGTTGTCCAGTCGGCGTCTTCTACAACCGCTGCTTCAACATCATCGTCAGCTGTGACACAATCTTCAACACCTGTTGTCCAGTCGACGTCTGCCACAATCGCTGCTTCAACATCATCTTCAGGACCTGTTGCCCAAACGACATCTGCCACAATCACTGCTTCAGTATCATCCTCAACGCCTGTTGCCCAGCCGACGTCTGCTACAATCACTGCTTCAGCATCATCTTCAAAGTTTGTTTCCCAATCGTCTTCTCCCACAACGGCTTCTTCCCCATCATCCTCAACGCCTGTTGCTCAGACGACATCTGCTACAATCACTCCTTCAACGTCCTCATCAGCCGTCACACAATCTTCAACGCCTGTCGTCCAGGTGACGTCTGCTTCAATCACTGCTTCAGCATCATCGTCAACCATGACACAATCTTCAACACCTGTTCTCCAATCCACGTCAGCTACAATCACTCCTACAACATCATCGTCAGCTGTCACACAATCTTCAATACCTGTTGTCCAGTCGGCGTCTTCTACAACCGCTGCTTCAACATCATCGTCAGCTGTGACACAATCTTCAACACCTGTTGTCCAGTCGACGTCTGCCACAATCGCTGCTTCAACATCAGCTTCAGGACCTGTTTCCCAAACGACATCTGCCACAATCACTGCTTCAGTATCATCCTCAACGCCTGTTGCCCAGCCGACGTCTGCTACAATCACTGCTTCAGCATCATCTTCAAAGTTTGTTTCCCAATCGTCTTCTCCAACAACGGCTTCTTCCCCATCATCCTCAACGCCTGTTGCTCAGACGACATCTGCTACAATCACTGCTTCAACATCCTCATCAGCCGTCACACAATCTTCAACGCCTGTCGTCCAGGTGACGTCTGCTTCAATCACTGCTTCAGCATCATCGTCAACCATGACACAATCTTCAATCACCTGTTCTCCAATCCACGTCAGCTACAATCACTTCTACAACATCATCGTCAGCTGTCACACAATCTTCAATACCTGTTGTCCAGTCGGCGTCTTCTACAACCGCTGCTTCAACATCATCGTCAGCTGTAACACAATCTTCAACACCTGTTGTCCAGTCGACGTCTGCCACAATCGCTGCTTCAACATCATCTTCAGGACCTGTTGCCCAAACGACATCTGCCACAATCACTGCTTCAGTATCATCCTCAACGCCTGTTGCCCAGCCGACGTCTGCTACAATCACTGCTTCAGCATCATCTTCAAAGTTTGTTTCCCAATCGTCTTCTCCCACAACGGCTTCTTCCCCATCATCCTCAACGCCTGTTGCTCAGACGACATCTGCTACAATCACTCCTTCAACGTCCTCATCAGCCGTCACACAATCTTCAACGCCTGTCGTCCAGGTGACGTCTGCTTCAATCACTGCTTCAGCATCATCGTCAACCATGACACAATCTTCAACACCTGTTCTCCAATCCACGTCAGCTACAATCACTCCTACAACATCATCGTCAGCTGTGACACAATCTTCAACATCTGTTGTCCAGTCGGCGTCTTCTACAACCGCTGCTTCAACATCATCGTCAGCTGTGACACAATCTTCAACACCTGTTGTCCAGTCGATGTCTGCCGCCATCGCTGCTTCAGCATCATCGTCAACTGTAACACAATCTACAACGCCTGTTGCCCAGCCGACGACTGCTACAATCGCTACTTCTGCATCATCCTCAACGTCTGTTGCCGAATCGACGTCTGTCACAATTGCTGCTTCAGTATCCCCCTCAACGCCTTTTGTGCAGTCGACTTTTGCTACAATCACTCCTTCGACATTATCTTCAGGTGTCACACAATCTTCAACACCTGTTGTCCAGTCGATGTCTGCTGCCATCGCTGCTTCAGCATCATCGTCAGCTGTAACACAATCTTCAACGCCTGTTGCCCAGCCGACGTCTGCTACAATCGCTGCTTCTGCATCATCCTCAACGTCTGTTGCCAAATTGACGTCTGTCACAATTGCTGCTTCAGTATCCCCCTCAACGCCTTTTGTGCAGTCGACTTTTGCTACAATCACTCCTTCGACATTATCTTCAGGTGTCACACAATCTTCAATACCTGTTGTCCAGTCGGCGTCTTCTACAACCGCTGCTTCAACATCATCGTCAGCTGTAACACAATCTTCAACACCTGTTGTCCAGTCGACGTCTGCCACAATCGCTGCTTCAACATCATCTTCAGGACCTGTTGCCCAAACGACATCTGCCACAATCACTGCTTCAGTATCATCCTCAACGCCTGTTGCCCAGCCGACGTCTGCTACAATCACTGCTTCAGCATCATCTTCAAAGTTTGTTTCCCAATCGTCTTCTCCCACAACGGCTTCTTCCCCATCATCCTCAACGCCTGTTGCTCAGACGACATCTGCTACAATCACTCCTTCAACGTCCTCATCAGCCGTCACACAATCTTCAACGCCTGTCGTCCAGGTGACGTCTGCTTCAATCACTGCTTCAGCATCATCGTCAACCATGACACAATCTTCAACACCTGTTCTCCAATCCACGTCAGCTACAATCACTCCTACAACATCATCGTCAGCTGTGACACAATCTTCAACATCTGTTGTCCAGTCGGCGTCTTCTACAACCGCTGCTTCAACATCATCGTCAGCTGTGACACAATCTTCAACACCTGTTGTCCAGTCGACGTCTGCCACAATCGCTGCTTCAACATCAGCTTCAGACATTATCTTCACCTGTTTGCTTCCCAAACGACATCTGCCACAATCACCTGTTGCTTAAACGCTTCAGTATCATCCTCAACGCCTGTTGCCCAGCCGACGTCTGCTACAATCACTGCTTCAGCATCATCTTCAAAGTTTGTTTCCCAATCGTCTTCTCCCACAACGGCTTCTTCCCCATCATCCTCAACGCCTGTTGCTCAGACGACATCTGCTACAATCACTCCTTCAACGTCCTCATCAGCCGTCACACAATCTTCAACGCCTGTCGTCCAGGTGACGTCTGCTTCAATCACTGCTTCAGCATCATCGTCAACCATGACACAATCTTCAACACCTGTTCTCCAATCCACGTCAGCTACAATCACTCCTACAACATCATCGTCAGCTGTGACACAATCTTCAACATCTGTTGTCCAGTCGGCGTCTTCTACAACCGCTGCTTCAACATCATCGTCAGCTGTGACACAATCTTCAACACCTGTTGTCCAGTCGATGTCTGCCGCCATCGCTGCTTCAGCATCATCGTCAACTGTAACACAATCTGCTTCAACGCCTGTTGCCCAGCCGACGTCTAATACAATCGCTACTTCTGCATCATCCTCAACGTCTGTTGCCAAATTGACGTCTGTCACAATTGCTGCTTCAGTATCCCCCTCAACGCCTTTTGTGCAGTCGACTTTTGCTACAATCACTCCTTCGACATTATCTTCAGGTGTCACACAATCTTCAATACCTGTTGTCCAGTCGGCGTCTTCTACAACCGCTGCTTCAACATCATCGTCAGCTGTAACACAATCTTCAACACCTGTTGTCCAGTCGACGTCTGCCACAATCGCTGCTTCAACATCATCTTCAGGACCTGTTGCCCAAACGACATCTGCCACAATCACTGCTTCAGTATCATCCTCAACGCCTGTTGCCCAGCCGTCGACGTCTGCTACAATCACTGCTTCAGCATCATCGTCAGCTGTTTCCCAATCGTCTTCCCACAATTCTTCAACACCTGTTGCTCAGACGACATTGTCCAGTCGACGTCTGCCCTATCAGCCGTCACACAATCAACTCCCAGGTACGTCTGCTACAACATCATCGTCAGCTGTGACACAATCTTCAACATCTGTTGTCCAGTCGGCGTCTTCTACAACCGCTGCTTCAACATCATCGTCAGCTGTGACACAATCTTCAACACCTGTTGTCCAGTCGATGTCTGCTGCCATCGCTGCTTCAGCATCATCGTCAACTGTAACACAATCTACAACGCCTGTTGCCCAGCCGACGTCTGCCACAATCACTGCTTCAGTATCATCCTCAACGCCTGTTGCCCAGCCGACGTCTGCTATAATCACTGTTTCAGCATCATCTTCAAAGTTTGTTTCCCAATCGTCTTCTCCCACAACGGCTTCTTCCCCATCATCCTCAACGCCTGTTGCTCAGACGACATCTGCTACAATCACTCCTTCAACATCCTCATCAGCCGTCACACAATCTTCAACGCCTGTCGTCCAGGTGACGTCTGCTTCAATCACTGCTTCAGCATCATCGTCAACCATGACACAATCTTCAACACCTGTTCTCCAGTCGACGTCAGCTACAATCACTCCTACAACATCATCGTCAGCTGTGACACAATCTTCAACATCTGTTGTCCAGTCGGCGTCTTCTACAACCGCTGCTTCAACATCATCGTCAGCTGTGACACAATCTTCAACACCTGTTGTCCAGTCGATGTCTGCTGCCATCGCTGCTTCAGCATCATCGTCAACTGTAACACAATCTACAACGCCTGTTGCCCAGCCGACGTCTGCTACAATCGCTACTTCTGCATCATCCTCAACGTCTGTTGCCGAATCGACGTCTGTCACAATTGCTGCTTCAGTATCCCCCTCAACGCCTTTTGTGCAGTCGACTTTTGCTACAATCACTCCTTCGACATTATCTTCAGGTGTCACACAATCTTCAATACCTGTTGTCCAGTCGGCGTCTTCTACAACCGCTGCTTCAACATCATCGTCAGCTGTGACACAATCTTCAACACCTGTTGTCCAGTCGACGTCTGCCGCAATTGGTGCTTCAGGATCATCGTCAGCTGTAACACAATCTTCAACGCCTGTTGTCCAGTCGACGTCTGCTTCAATCACTGCTTCAACATCATCGTCATCCATGACACAATCTTCAATACCTGTTGTCCAGTCGGCGTCTGCTTCAATCACTCCTACAACGTCATCGTCAGGTGTCACACAATCTACAACAGCTGTTGTCCAGTTGACGTCTGTTACAGTCTCTACTTCTGCATCATCCTCAACGCCTGTTGGCCATTCGGCGTCTGCTACAACCACTGTTTCAACATCATTGTCAGCTACAATCGCTGCCTCAGCATCAGCATCGACGCCCGTTGCCCAGTCGACATCTGCCACAATCGCAGCTTCGACATCGTCGTCACTGCAATTATCGTCTGCTGTGACACAATCTGTATCATCTGCTGAACAGTCGACGTCTGTCTCAGGGCAAACATCGGTAATATCTTTTATAAAATCATCGTCGGTAGTGACACCTACGACATCATCTGTTGCCATGTCAATATCTGCGACAATTGCTGCTTCATCGTCTTCGTCATTGCAATCGTCGTTGGTCGTGACACAATCCACAACTCCAGTTATACAGTCAACATCGACTTCGACACAAGTTTCAGCAACGTCTCCAGTCATCATCGCCTGTTACCCAAACGACATCTGTCATAATCACTGCTTCAGAATCGTCGTCATTGCAATCGTCGTCGACTGTAACACAATTTGTCGCATCTGTTGCTCCGTCGACATCTGCCACAATAATCACTTCAGCATCGTCTTGTATGCAGTCATCGTTGGCAGTGACACCAACATCAACACCTGTTGTCCAGTCGACATCTGGCACAATCGTCGCATCAGCATCGTCTTCCATGCAATCATCGTCGTCAGTGATAACTGGGTGTTGAGCATCTATCCACCCCTGTACATCCTCTATTGTCGTCATCACTCCTGGCACAAGTCCAACCATTCGATAACACCATGTGAACAATCATTCTCCTCCTTATCGTCCCAAATACAAGCATATACCATCGGATATCACCGGTAAACGTCATCGGTGTCTTCTTGCCCAGATGTTCATCACTGTCGACGACATGATTTGGGTATGAGCATCCATTTCACTGTGGACGTAGGTGTCAAGGATGTAGTATCTCAAACTGTTTCGGAAAAAGGAATTGGGGCTTACTGTGTCCATCAGATGTGGTGACAGAACACTTGACTTCAGGTTTCCAGATTCTAAAATATCAAATCGACATTCACCTGACAAGAAAGCCATATGTTGTCATTACCATATATCCATATGAACCTGGAATGGCGCTCTATCATGTACAGGTGACAAAACACCAATATATGAATAGCACATTCGTCAGTATTTGACACATAACATATCACTTTAATACTAACAGTATTGTGTATATCAGAATGGTATTAGTTCAGTGACTCAATGGACTCCGAGCCAGTAGTCACATGTACATAATGGATATATCTTCAGACTGTGTGGGGTTCATGTCTGACCTTAAATGGCGTCAGAGTAGGGAGTCACTCAGCCTAACATTCCAAACAACATTAAACATTAGAGATGTTGTTATACATTTAATTCGACAAATATGAGGAAAATGATGTTTATAATATCCCCAGCTTGGATTATGGGATATTACACAAATTAATGGGATGTGAATACATACTTATTATGGACATAACAACGTGCAGCGTCTAACAGTCGACCACAAGATACCAGGAAGAAATGTGTCCCCTGGCACTTACTGGCCTGTTCGCTGGTTCGAACTTGTCTTGTAATACATGTGCCTTTCCTTGTATTATATTACGACATGTAAATATGTATATGTGTATATGAACCCTCACTTCTAAGCTGTACGTAACACTAATAAAATATATTACTATTATTTATTTTATTGTCACAACATTGAATTGTATAACGCAGTGTGTGTGAAGATTGGCAGTGATTCAGTGGTCAAGGACAATGAGTCAAGGATTGAGGTTTATGAGTACGCCCACTCACAGACTTAAGAGAATACTGATTTGATACACGTTGCCATGACGGCAAGATATTGCAAACACAACAATGTAGTTGATACTTGCTACATAATGACGCTGACACACAATAATACGACATGATACATTATGCTTGAGAATGGCCGTATATGTTCTACAGGGTGACGCCCTGCTACGTGCCACACAACGTAGACCTGATATATGTTGCTTGGATTGGCGCTGTTTCGTGCAAAATGAAAATGTCCTGATACTTACTTCACAATCTACCATGACATTGACAAATGCTTGATTCTGATTGGTTAATGGGGCTCCTTTATTCCTTGTGAAACCCATTTCAAATATGGTAGGACTATGCATTCTTAAGCGTTCGGTTCCAAATTACATTACGTGGTATCTACTCTTCAGTGTCCATACATCTCGAACACACAGCAGGCTTCACTCCTAAATGATGCCTTCACACTTGCTCCATACACATGAACCGATACTTCCACCAAACGTCCTGACACTTCCTGACACATACATGTAGAAGGCATGGAACACAACTTTTGCTTCCTGTGCTCCCCAAGATCTCTTAACGTAACTCGCAGCATTCGCTATGTATTCAGGTGCATGTTTCTTTAAATTTCAATTTATAACTTCATAATTAAAAATAGTATTTAGTGCCGAGACTTAGAGACAGTTGGTGAACAATACCTTATTGTGATCTAAACAGCTTTTGATCACTATTGACCTGACTATTGAAATTGGGTTTAACGTCGTGCTTGAGAATACTTCGCTCATATGACGACGTGCATGCGTGTGTATGTGTATGTGCGGCTGCTTGTACTAGCCCAGACATAAGCTGGTTTTATAGTGCTAGCCCACTGAGATACCACGCCGCAGTGAAGCATGAATACCCCACTCAGACACATTATACTGACTCCGAGCCGACCAGTCCTTGTTGTACCCATTAATGCCGAGCGCCAGGTAGGGACCAACAAGTACCATATTTTAACGTCTTTTGGTATGACGCGGTCGGGGATCGAACCTGCAACCTTCCGCTCTCTGAGCGGACACTCTAACCACTACACCACGGAGGCGGTCATTTTCTAAACAACACAGTATACAACAACCGCCAACAAACGAAGGTAGATCGCGATAAAACTTGTTCTAACTTTATAAAACATACATATGATATATAAAACCCTGTCAACGAAAGACAGTGAAATGACTAGATTATCACAAAATGAGTTAAAACTAGCTAGGCTATATATTTAAAAGTAGGAGACCAATAGGCTATTCATCACCAAAAACTGAAGGTAGATCACCATACTAGGGTCCATGGGGACTTACATTACTTTTGCTACCTTCATGGACCCTAGCTGGATTTACACTATCCCTTCAGCCATTGGCGTTTATGCTGAGATTCAGCCATACATTCAAATAACAAAAAATACTACGATTAAAAACCTGGTAGACTTAAATTTACTTCAAATGTTTTGGGACTTACGTACCCTCTCAAGAGGACAATAATTCTATGCTTCGTCAACCCCCTTCGCAGGCACAGCCATTCACAAATTCAGTTTCTAATTTAAATCACCAATACTAAAAATGCATTTATCTACAAACAATATGAATCAAAATTCATCTATCAGTTTTATTTCTTTTAACAATTCAATAATTAAATGAGAATTAACATTACTAAGAAGATCCTTAACAGTTTTAGCATTGAAATATTTATCCCTTCTGATAAGAAAATTCAACACATGGTGGGGCGCGGTGGGCGAGCTGGCTAAGACGCCAGGCTAGTGATCCAGCGAGGTTGAGGTCCCGGGATCGAGCCCACCTGTGACCGGGTGTAAAAACCTTGGAGTCAACTTTCTGTGCAGACTCTTTCAGTGTTGTCACAACCCCTAGTGTACAGTACACATCCCTGTGCACTTAAAAGAACCCACGAATCCGTTGGTATATGACCAGATGGTGGCCACATGAATACGTGCAAACACCTAGTTGCGGGCACAGCAACGTGCAGTGAACTTGGACAAAGTACTGTGACTATGTGTCCCAGTCCACCCAGCTGTGAATGGGTACCTCGTTAGGATGAGAAAGCCACAATAACTCGGTGCGCCTAGTGGCTGCAAGAGTTGTATACTCCCCAGGGAGTTGAGATTGATAATACGATGTGCCGTTGAGATTGACATCCAATGATCGAGGGGAAAATACCAGCGCCTTGAGCATGCACTAGTTGCCTGGATATGTGCGCTATATAAATATCCTATAATAATATTCTGTAAAGATAATTTAAGTCAGGGTAGTTTCAAGGGCGGCCCATCAAGCTCCACATATGAACAATGAATACGTGAAGTTCCGAAGGCTCCAAGGAAAGCCTCCTTCATGATGAATAGAATCTACTACTTTTCAATTGTTTTTACAAGCTCCACTAAAAAATGAATCAGCCGTTATCACGTTCAGATCGGATCAGTGGTCTGTTTTGTTGGAGGAGTATGCTCCCCCACCTCCCACCCCCACCCCACACACACACACTTACATACATAGATATCCAGGCATTTATTTTTCACAGATTTTATATGAGGACAAAAGAGGACAAAAGGTCAAAAGGAGATCGAAAATGATATCAAGAAACTTACTTTCCCTTACAACGTTAATAGAGTTTCATCTAAAAACACTTCCGGATCTTTGCTATGTTTTTATTTTGGACAAAAAAAGGATGCAAGTAGTTTTGCAGTTTGAAAATTGATATCCATTTTCAAAACACCATTCAACGATTTTATGTAAACACAATAGGAGTTGCCTTTTAATAGTATACATGCTTTTCCGACGACAGGAAAATATGAAAATTATCTATCAATGGAATTATTAAAAACGTTTGATAAACTAATTGCTAATAATGTTTGCTGAACAGAGTGGCAGACAACATACTTCCTTGCGGGACACCTTGCTCCTGATTATAATGATATGACAGGGTAGAACCCACACGGACTTGAAATTGCCTGTAACTTTAAAAAGTTGGATATAAATTGAGGCAATGAGTCCCGCAAACCAAACTCAGGTAAATCTTTTAAAATACTGTGCTTCCATGTGATGTCATAAGCTAAACGTAGACACTGCAAGTTGCTTTTGTATAACGGTATTCTCTAAGTACTGTTTTTTCACATATATATCTACAATTTATGTAGCTAATATGTGAAATATCTGTTAAACTAAGTTCGACCTAACTACAGTCCCGGTGGTAGGGAGATAGGAAACGGTAAAAAGGACTTTTCTGAAGAGAGATTAGTGCAGAAATTTTCTAAGTCCAAAATGACTTATTTGGAACAGACCATGGCTTAATGCAATTTAGTGTGCGAGGATATTGTATTACAAAGGACACTTATTAAATGCCCATTTTGAAATTAGACATAGTTTCATTATATACGATAGCGACATGAAATATAATAACTTTGATACTGAAACTATTAAGGATGTAGCTCCCATGGAGTCTCACTATCACTATTTAAGCAAACAGGTAGGAGGGTCGTCTCAAAAGCGAAAAACCAGGACGGGTGTCGCAGACGGTGGTTGGGGTCGGGCTCGGGGATAGAGACATCAGTTAAGATAAGATAATCCTTTAGGGGAATTAAACTGGGGAAGTAAACGGAATGTCATAACAATTTACAAATAATATCCAGTCCTGTCGATCATCGGGTGGTCATGCCACCTATATATCTTGAGACATTTAATACGATGGCTGATTTAAGCTTTTCTATGGGTATCATACTCTTTAACATCTCTCAACATAAACTTTATGAAAGAAGACACGTAAGATGTTAACGACGTTAACAAATAGATGAGACATATTCAACACACATGAGAGACATAGAATATCTTTGGGGTGCCTGTAGGCAGCACGTGCATTTCATGCCAGGTGAGTCGACGTTCCGTCGTCATACCTGGCTGAGCGACCTATTTGCCGTGTAAAGTCTGATCTATCGTTTTCAGCAACTATTCGTTTTTTAGCCAGATTTTACGAGTAAACATGATTTTCTGGATATCCTATTACCCATACCACTGACCGCCCAGTTTGGCCGATGCTATTTGCATTTGTATACATTTTAGGGATAGAAAGTAACAGCCTAAAACCTTTTTTTTATCTCTTTCAGAAAGTTCATCAATACCTATACTTATGTGCGCTTCACGATTTTGTCCAACGCAATCGTTTGTGATCTGCACGATATACAGAATCCTTGTCTTCATATACACATTTCAATAAATACAGATATGCGACTATCCCCATGTACATATATTTTAACAGATACAGTTCTTGTTCTGAAAGCAACTCTTTTAAAAACTTAGGTGATCACAACACCGATGACATTGGTCTTGTTGTTGCGTGATTGCTCTGTTCCTGCAGATATACTTGTTAACATGTGTCGTTTGTCAGTGTTCGCACCAGGTAAACTAGTGGAGCGGCTAAGATCAAGTTTTCATAAGAATTGTGCATTTGATGACAAAAGCACCAAAATTGGTCATCATATAACAGAGCATGACCGAAATGATTTCAGATATGGAGGCACCTCAAATTTTGTATCTTGTGCGCATGCGCAGTACATAAACTTTGACATACTATTTTCAGTGTTTCCCTTTCGATCTTTAGTATTGACATTCATTTCAAGTCTATAATTTTCATAAAATATATTTAATAGTGATTTACAAGTTCATGAAAAGACAAGAAATAAATAATTTTAAAATAATACAAAACATTTTGAAACAATGAACACTCCCCTTCCCCAAATGGCGGCTAGCAGATAGCTTTTTGGACTATTGAACTCTTGGAGAAAATATGTTAATGCTAGGGATTTATCTGATTACAATTGACTGAAAATGAAAAGTCATAATAAGTGGCAAAAGAAATGCAGCAAAATAAAAAAGTCTTGGGTATGTTTAACAATCAATATCTACTGGCAGTATGTGATAATTCCCCAACTCCACTGCTCAAGGGCAAGCAAGGGAGATACTTCAGATTGTCTTTCGCAAGGGAGCAGTCACTTTTTCTGGTAAAAATCATACTTATTTTCTTTAATCGGTCTATGGTAAATATCAAATTTTTAAACTTATCCTATCTCACGACTTGCACCTCTCGCTCTTCATTCGACCATGAGTGGAAACGAATTAAACTTTGCTCCAGGAATTCCTTGTCCCTGTCCACGTGCTGTGCATGCCTTCCTGACTTAGCCATGCTCACTTGGCCGTGACAGCACGTGGCATGTGCAGTCCTCACCCATGTGATCACCTTCCATACTCATTCTCTTTCTTGTCGCTCGACAGAGTGGACGTGAATTTGTTTCGTCTGATAATTGCTCAACATGGTTAAGCCTGTTCAGGCCAGAAACGAAGTTTTGCGCTCAGCGTAATAAAGTTTTTTCAGCTTGGGACCCACACACATCGTGTGTTGATTATGTGGGTTGTTGTGGTTGGGACAAACGTTGTCCTAAGTGACTGTCTAATGAGGATTTTAAAGCTTACAAACGTGCTTGTGCCAGACGTTTGGCAGATAGGGCCAGGAATGCTTATGCAGGTTCTGGTCCATCTCCCGCTAAAAACAATGTTTACATCGCCCCACCCTATCTTCTCGCCGTTCTAAATCTCCGTCTCCCTAACGAAGATTTTATGGACGCTTCGGCTGATTCATATTTGTCTGAGAATGTTAAAAGGCGTTTACTTCAACAATATTTACTTCCTCGGATCCCCACTCGTCATGTGTGGGTTGTATTGACCTGTGTTCCTTGAGCAAATGTTGTCGGGAATTTACTCCCTTATCAAGAACGTTTTTAGAGCATGTAGACATGCTTGCTCCCGTTCGCTGGCAGACAGAGCTCGTTACACTTCAACAGTTGATCACCCGCCAAACACCCGCTTTTAACGACTGGTATTAACTGCTCGTCGTCCGGAGATTCCCATGTCGGACGGTGGTAAGTTTATTGGCCCATCATCAGATGTCTTCTCGTCGTTCCGCCTCATCAAACTGCTCTGTGTTGCCAGCTGACTCAAACAGCCGATCTACATCGTCAAATCGCCGAACCGATTCACCACACCGAATCGGTTCGCCATACCAAATGTATTCGCCAGACCGAACCGTTTCGCCACGGCGTATGTGGATTACGACATCGACTCAGTTCGCCATAATATTAAGATTGTTTCTTATCGCCGAAACGGTTCACATCATCGATTCAATTCACAGCACCGAAACGATTCACCTCGGCAGGAACATTTCACCTCGCCTCACCGGTTCATCTGAGCGTTCTAGATCTCTCCATCAGCTGAGATCATTTAAACGTTTCGGATTACCGAACCGATCCAGATCACAGTCACGATCCAGATCACATCGGACTGATTCAGATCACGTCCTGATTCAGATCACGTCAGCATTCCGCCTCACCACCCTGAACCGATTTATCAGCCCAACAGGGCATATGTGAGGAGCTGAATTCCTCATTACGAAGTGGCAAGCTCTAAGCTCGACAATTTGATTTGTTTGTCCGGTTTACCTTACGGCTTGTGAGGTGCTTAATGTTCTTAGTCACATAACTTATCCCACCTTGTACCCCTTTTTCGGATGGTTGTACAGAGGTTGTAGCTATGTGCTTCACAATGCTGAATTGAATTACTTGTGATTCCAGTAGCGCAGTCATCTAGAGATATCACACTCGGCACTTGACGGTCTGACGATCCATGTTCTCAAGAGTCCTCCGTGACCGGGGCTCATCTCATTCCAGATTTAATCTACCATCCGGTCTTCACCTTTGATGAATGATTCGATTCAACGATTCTACCCTTCGTCGTAGATATCAGTTTTACATCTACCCGATATGGCATTACTAGATACGCTTGCTAGCCAGGAATACTTTACGACGCTCCACTGAGTCTTGTTACTACAGACTACTGGTAACAGCGTGTTTGTGTATCGCTGGGTGTAATTGTTGCAGATGGTCCGTCATCTTCAGCTCCCTCTGTTTTACATGATAAGCAAGTTTCTGGACAGATAACAGATGGGTGAAGTTTTTGCGCATGGTACCAGCAGTGATGTTTTGTCCAATAGCCAGCATAGCTCAGCCCGGAATTTATGGGTTGCGACTCGCCCGGTTAACCGAAGACAGTGTTGTCCGTTTTTTTTGTCACTCGTGTGTAACGTTTGCAAATGGCGGACTACTGTTTGTTTACCAGAATTATGATGACTAGAGTGACTATGAAGTGCCCTGCAGACTTGTCTTGGTCCAACGAATCGGATACCAACAATGAACAATAACAATGAACGCTGCCATTCCCGGTAAGAGTGATTGTGTCGGGATTTCGACAGCCAGTCGAAAGAGACTGCTTATCGAGGGTGACAGACAGAAACACCCGTGAACGGTTTGACTAGCTAAAGCACTGAGTTCAAAGGTCACTGCAGTTATGCAAGGACTGTCACCAGGCAGCGATCTACTACCTTCATCACTCCACCTGGCGAACCATCATTTTGTTCGGCCAACCGAAACGTTCCTGAGATCACCGATCGTACGAATTTCTTCAATTCGTTTACAATGTGAACGTTCCTGTTGATTGATTGACAATCTCCATGCGCCGAACATACTACATTGAGCACTCCGTCAGAACTGACACAGTTGCTCGACTTATTGAACGTTCTTATATCAGGAGATATATTTTTGTCAGGGGCAAGAGTGGTAAGACCTCTCATTTCCCTCGACCTGCGAGGGCCGTGGGGTAGCCAAGTGGTTAAAGGGTTGGCTTGTCACGCCGAAGACCAGGGTTCCATTCCCCACATGGGCACAATGTGTTAAGCCCATTTCTGGTGTCCCCCGACGTAATGTTGCTGGGTTATTGTTAAAAGCAGCGTAAAACTGAACTCAGTCAGTCAGTCAGTCAGTCCCTCGACCTGTGAGACGCCTACCTTCACATCCGGATACATCCAGACTATCGGAAGTATCTTCGATATACTTTCAAGGGGCGTCATTGATACCAATGGAGGGTCCTGCTGTTTGAGGAGATGCGCGGCCCCGTTGCTTTTTACTCAGATACCCAATCCGATAACAAGCTACCTGCATTGTCGAGGCGTGAAAATAGAGAACTTTATCGACAACTGTGTTCAAGCCCAGCAGGATCCAGTCGTCCTTCCTCTCCACAGGCAGTTCATCATCAAGTGGCTTACGCAATTAGGATGGCTGCTAAATTCGGAGAAATCGGAGGTAACACCGACTCGATGATTTCTCTTTTTGGGGACAATATTCAACACGACAGGTCATGATGTTTGTGCCCCAGGAGAGGTGGGACAAGATTCAGTGCAACAAACCACTAGTGCTGGTCCAACCCACAACTTTTCGCCAGTGGCAGAAGTTACTCGGGTGGATGACGTCTGCACAAGCGCTGACTTACAGGGGCCAGCTGCAGCTTCGCCGTCTTCAGATTTTTCTGTGCCCATACATCGGGGACGACAACCCCAGGGAGTTGATTCGTCTTCCCGCACAACTACATTCAGTCTTTCGTTGATGGCTTAACAAGTGGAATGTTTGTGTTGGAGTCTCTATGGTGCCCTTCATACCGACTCAACACCTGTTCGTTGACACATCTTTCAAGCTGGGGCGCTCACTTTCTCCATCAAGTGGCCTAGCGGTGGTCATCAGGAGAAAGGGCCCTTCATCACAACGAATTGGAATTCAGCACTGTCATTCTCGCCGTTCGGCATTAGGCAGTTGAACTACGGTTCTCTCATATACTGATTCAATCAGACATTTCGATGGTAATTTTGTACATAAACCATCAGAGGTCGACAGGATCAGCAGCTCTGCTTCAGTTGATGTTTCGAATTTATCCACTGATCGGTTCACTCCACACAATGGCCAGAGCCTGACACATTCCCAGGATGAGGAATGTCATTGCCGATGCCCTGTCACTCACGGAGTGGAAACAACTGCCTCTGATCTTCCAATAAAAGATCTACCTGTTATTACAACCAGATGTAGACCTGTTCGGCATTCGGGACAACCATCAGCTTCAGCGCAGATGATCACTTTGAACTGCTTTGTGTACAATCTGAATAAAATTCTGAATTTTATTTCTGATTTGTGTCTTCGATTCTTCTGGGACGTGCGAGTTTTCCGATTCAATTATCCTTTCACCCTCCACGGGACGGTGTCTGTGGTGGTTGTTTCGAAGCAGGAGCTTGCCCGATACTGGTCGTCAGACCTTGGAAATCGTGGTAATGCGACTGATTACACTTGCTAAGCTGCGTCCTTTCACTTTCGTGAAGGTAGTGACTGAACACCACATTGCTCGGGAATCCCGGTCCCTGGAGCACTTTTGCTTAGTAAGTCAATGGGTTCAAACTAACCATCACATGTCTCGCTTTTGAGACACTAGAGGGTCGCCACCTAACTTACTGTCCTCTGCTCCACGGAGTAATTACGTCAGTTAAGTGAGTCATTCCCGAAGTGTTACACTTCGTAGCGTTCATGCTCCTAAGTACCTTTACACATCTATGTGATCTTACTGTGGTAAGTAGTGGAAGTCATAAGATGATGTTGTGGTACTGAACTTTAAAATTGTGAGTTTTTCCGATTCAATTACCCTTTCACCCTCCTCGGGACGGTGTCTGTGGGGGTTGTTTTGAAGCAGGGGCTGGCCCGATACTAGTTGTAAGACTTTTATTACGGGGGTACCTTGGAAATCGTGGCGATGCGACTGATTACACTCGCTAAGCTTCGTCCTTTCACTTTGTGAAGGTAGTGACTGAACACCTCATTGCTCGGGACTCCCGGTCCCTGGGAGCACTTGTGCTTAGTAAGTCAATGGGTTCGCACTAACCCCACACGTAGTAACTTTGGTAGTTATTGGCCTGCCTTTTAGTTGCTTCCTACGGTTGTTTTGGCATAACGCTTAGCTGTTATTGCTTGAACTTCGGGTAATCTATGACCCACCTTCCTACCGTGGGATAAGTGCAAGTCGTGAGATAGGATAAGTTTAAAAATTTGGAAATTTTAACTATAAATTGTATATTTATATACTTATCCTATCTCACGCGATAAAGTCCCACCCTACCTCCCCACTACTTAGATTACCACCGTTCCGGTTTTCTCCTGTTATGGCTCCAATATAGAGAATGAGTATGGAAGGTGATCACGTGGGTGAGGACTGCGCATGCCACGTGCTGTCACGGCCAAGTGAGCATGGCTAAGTCAGGAAGGCATGCACAGCACGTGGACAGGGACAAGGAATTCCTGGAGCAAAGTTTAATTCGTTTCCACTCATGGTCGAATGAAGAGCGAGAGGTGCAAGTCGTGAGACGTGATATAAATATACAATTTATAGTTAAAATTTCCAATTAATTTAGTGCTAACATACAAATTTTACCTTATCTTGACTCATACTAATTGCTTATCTCATCTCATTTCCGAGTAGTAGTGGAAAATCAAGTGCGTGTGTTCCCCTTCAATAGAAAAAAACATATCTCACTCGAAAACATTCCAAGCTGCGCATGTGCAGCGGATGAATGTGACCAAGCCTGTGACTCTGCACTCTCTCATATTAGTGCCAACAGGGTTAGACTCACATCATGAAGGGCCAACGTCAATCAACTTGGATTGCAGACGGGCTATCCATAGATTCCCCATCGAAGGATTGCCCTCCTTCGCCTTACCACCAACTGAAGCAACTTTGCAAGTCATCAAGAACCAAAGCTACCTAAATGCAGGGTCTTCCCAGCTTGCTCAGCTTGATACTATTTTCAGACGAGTCTTCCTGGGCCTCACCATGCCGAGATTCACCATCAAGGCGATGACATCACACTTCAGAGATCACAGTCCGACAAAGAACGCATGCTTTTGTCCATGGTCAACCAGCAGAAGTACCAGGAGTCTATCTCCTACCACATCTGCTCAGCTTCAGCGGGACTCACCTTACTAGTGTTGTATTCAAGTTTATTTCATAACAAGGCCTTAGGCCCACGTACAATACAAATAAACATGTGTAATTATAAGATAGTGGGAAGGAAGTATTGGCCAAACTGGAACCTTCTGGAAGACCCATTCATCACAAAAATCTTAAGGAATAGATATACCATTACATTTAACACAACGCCACCGTTCCACTCTCTTTCCGCAGATACATTATGCAGAAACCGTACAACCCCAGCCCACAGATGCGATAGCGTCAGTTCTATCCAAAGAAGCAATAGAAGTTATACCTCAAGAGGCACTCGACCCAGGGTTCTGCTCCCCAATTTTCTTGGTTCCCAAGGACAATTTATCAGAAAATTCCAGACTCATATGAAGTTCAACAATGATTACTTTTTGAAGACAGAGAAGTTCCGAATTCTCCACCTTCGACAGCTGAAGCATATGATACGACAGAACAACTTTCTGGCAAGAATAGATTTAAGGGATGCATATATGCATATGCCAATCCACCCAGGGTCCAGGAAGTATCTACGATTCCTGTTCAACCATCAAAAATACCAGTGGAGGGTTCTACAGTTTGGCATTTCATGGCCCGTGGTTATTCACACGGGAAACCAAGCCCATCGTGAGCTTCCTGCACAACAGGGTAAATAGATGCACCTTCTACCCAGACAATGGCATTAAATCACTTCAACAAGTCATTATACTCACACGTCAGTTGAAGTTTACCCTATGATTGCTACAACATATCCAGAGGTTTCTAACCTCACTCCTGGACCAGCAGGACTTCAGACCACAGCTACCACATCACCTACTAGAGTATCTCCAATGGTGGACGATGGACCTTCTGAGCGAGCCAAGCTTCAACCTGCATCTGTATGTAGATGCGTCTGTACAGGGTTTGGGAGCACACCTCGACACAGATGTAACCTCAGGGCTGTGGAAGAGAAGCTACTTCACATTAATCACCGAGATTAGGCAGTTATCCGAGCCATTAACCCCTGGGACCCTCGACTGTCCATTCAGTCATTGATGACCAGGACAGCCAACTCATCCAGCAAGCAGGCAATCCGGTTCTAAAACTCCCAGATTGGTCAAAACGTCACACTTATCCTTACATGAAGCAGAAGCATCAAAACCCAAGTGTCTTCGATCTCTACGCATGGTTTATATCAAGAAAAACTTGACCAGACGCAGCTGTTCTAGCAGGGCTCGCTGTCTCTATGTATATCTACCAGACGCCTGTGTGATGATAAGTAGAAGAGTCTTGACCAATTTGCCAGAAGTAAGGGGATATACAACCTTAGAACCTCAAAGAATCTCAAGACTGGGTTCAATCTTAGCACCCATCAGCTCTGTCATCACCATGGTGAAGGCTGCAAACTCATTCAGAATTTCAGAAATCCATTCTATAGACCTCAGCCTCACCATATTTGATAAAGGTCCCAATACATCGGTGCATCTTGGTCTCCGTTTTGATTTTATTGCCAAACAATAGCCTGACCGACAGTTTCACATCCCACCATTATCACTTATCACTGCGTTTGGTCAGAGTCCAACGCATCTATCTACATATAGGAGCACCAGACGTCAGAAGTTAGGATGACTCTACATCCCGCTCACGAGAGATCTGACAGCAAAAGTATCCAAAACAACTATATCCTTCTGGATGAGATCGGTGATACTTCGTGTATACAGATATGTAGTAAGCTCCCTCAGCTTCCAACCCACACGAAGTAAGAGCACTATATGACAATTGTTCCTTCCTTACCATCATGGAAGGATGCTATGGGAATATATTTTTCTTTTTATGTTCAATCATTTTTATTTTTATTTGAGATTATTTGCGAAGAAAAACTCAATTAATGCCATCCCATCAACACATGCAGCTGTTGTACAGCATGTCAAAAGGGCAGATTACCAGGCCGGTCACATATGGGGTCAGTCATTCTTCCACAGCCTGAACTCCCATCTCCAACTGAGTGCGGCTGGATACAGAAGGAAAGTGGACAGTATGTTCCCTACTGTACGAGACAGTATGTTCCCTACTGGAAGACACTACACCAAGCATCAGAATCTTGTCAGGAGTTTGTATCTTGTCTGTATAAATGGCTGTAACAACCGATGCAAGTGCAAACAGTCCTAACTTACATGCGCTGGTGCGAGAGCCAGTGTTCATAACATTGACTCAGTTATTGACCAGTATTTTAGGTCAGTTTTTTACAAAAAGTCGTCCTAGTAGGGTATTGATGGCAGTCGCAAAGTCGCCAGAAAAGGCAAAATATTATTTCTCTACTGCGCATGCGCAAAATGCAATTATTTTGAATGCCTCCATATCCTAAAATGTTCACTGTGCATCAAACTATACATGTGCAAAGTTTCATGCTTTTATCATTAAATGCACATTTTATCTGCTTAGCCGCTCCACTAAACGTCAATATCTTTGAATATATTAGCTCTATATGTTCACAAACCTTGCACAATGAAACAGTACTTTACCAAATGACTTCAGTCGAACTAAACAGTCAACGGTGCTGTGACTTATCGGAAAACCATATTGGATATTTGTGATTACATTAACAGATTCGAAGTACTAATCTGTCATTGGCAATGCGTTTCATGGTTTTCCAAACGCAACTAGTAAATGAAACAGGTCTATAGTTAGAGCGATCGGTATGTTCACGTTCAGAGTGGGGATGGGTACAACTATTAGGCATCAAGCCAGGATGAAGGAAATGTATGAGTGAGTGAGTGAGTTAAGATTTAAAGTCACATCGTGACTAAACTTAGTTCTAAATTTGTAATGCATACATGTCATATATAAAACCCTGTCAACGAAGGACAGTAAAAATTACTAGAATATCACAGATGGAGTTAAAACTAGCTAGCATATATCTTTAAAAGTAGAACATTATTTCTGGACAATACAATGTAAAATTGGGCTATAGATCGCCAGCAACTGAAGGTAGATCACCATACTAGGGACCATGGGGACTTAAAGTGCCTTTGCTACCTGCATGGACCCTAGTTGGATTTACACCATCCCTTCAGCCGCTGGCGATTGTAGGACAAGTTTAGCCGAAATTTAAAGGAACAAATATACTACGTTTAAAATTCGGGTAAGCAAAAATTTAACTTTGAAAGATTTGGGACCCTCTCAGGAGGACAATAATTTCACGCTACTTCAACCCCATTTGAGGGTACATCCACTAACAATCTCAGTTACTAATCTAAACTACAAATAATAAAATATGTATCTATTTACAAATCAGTTAACAAGTTTAATTCTTTTTAAAATGCAATAATTAAATGAGAACTTATATTACTAAAAAGATCCTTCATAGTTTTTACTTTGAAATAGATATCCCTTGTGATGGAATATTCAACACCGTGATTCTGTCATCACAAGGGATACAAAACGGAGGATCCTCACAACGGAGGTACTCATGAGTATATCTTGTGTGGCCAATACGACATCGTCGTATGATGACCTCTTCATATCTGGACTGACAACCCAAGTAGGTGTAACCAATATAGGGTTTTATTGCAAGAAATTTATTAATGCCTACTTGGGTGTCCCACTTCTTCTGCATCAGATCACGGATGTAAGTTCTAATGCTAGCTTTGTAATCAGAGTATGGAATAAGAAGTGGTGTCACAGATTTGTTGAGTGCTGCCTTAGCAGCAAGATCGGCCATTGTATTCCCAAAAATGCCAACGTGGCTCGGTAACCAACAAAATACGATGTCGCATTGGCCAGTTGCAAGCTCATTATACAATTCAATAATTTCTAATAAAAGTGGATGTTTACAAGAAATAGTTTTAATAGCCTGAAGACACGAAAGAGAATCAGAAAAGATGATGTATTGTTTAAATTTACGGTGTTGATTAATATATTTAAGAGCTGTTAATATGGCGTTAGCTTCTGCTGTGAAAATAGAGCTATTATTTGGTAGTCGAGAAGATATTGTTCGGGATCCAATGACAGTGGCACAAGCCACCGCGCCACCATCCTTGGATCCATCTGTAAACAAGGATTTATATGTATTATATTTATTTCTTAATTGAATAAATTCTTGTTTATACTGTAAATCATTAGTTTCGGATTTTTTTAAAATGTGGTTAATGTTAAGTCAACGTCTGGCCTTACCAATTGCCAAGGAGGAGAAGAAAGAAGACGAGAAGGTGATATATTCTCCAGCTCAATTCCGGCAGCAGCAATGAATGGTTTAATTCTGTGTCCAAGAGGCGGAACAAGAGAAGGCTTTTTGTTATACAAATCCTCATAAAGAGGATTGAAGACACAGTTATATGCAGGGTTAGATTCATTAGAATATAGTTTGGTAATATATTGTAAAGATAATTTTATACGGCGTTGGGAAAGAGAAGGCTCATCTGCCTCGACGTAGAGACTATCAACTGGAGAAGTTCTAAATGATCCAAGACAAAGTCTTAGACCTGGGTGGGGAACAGAATCAAGTAGTTTGAGGTTGCTTTTGCAGGCTCCGCCATATACGATGGAGCCATAATCAAGTTTAGATCGCACCAATGATCTGTATAAGTGAAGGAGGGTAGTTTGATCCCCTCCCCACTTTTAAATAATTGGAGACAACCTTTAACAAATCGAGTGCCTTCAGGCATTTAACTTTAAGGGATTAAATATGTGGCAGGAATGTTAAATGGGAATCGAAAAGTAGGCTCAAGAATTTGGCCTCCTTTACAACTTTGATGGGAGTGCCATTTAAAGATAGTTCTGGGTCCTTATGAGGCCTAAATTTTCTACAAAAATGTATACAATTAGTTTTTGATTTAGAAAATTTAAAACCATTTTCAAGACACCATTTATTTATTTTGTTTAAACAGAACTGCAGCTGCCGTTCAATAGTATGAATATTTTTACCACTACAAGAAATATTGAAATCATCCACAAATAATGATCCATCAATTGAATCATTTAAAACCCTTGATAAACTATTGATCTTGATGCTAAACAGTGTGACAGACAAAATACTGCCTTTTGGAACACCCTGATCCTGATTATAATGATCAGACAGGGTTGAACCCACTCGGACTTGAAATTGCCTGTCTTTTAAAAACAGTGATATAAAAAGAGGCAAACGGCCTCCCAAACCAAAACCATGTAAATCCTTCAAAATGTCATGCTTCCAGGTCGTATCATAAGATTTCCCAAGATCAAAGAAGATTGATACAGAATGTTGTTTATTTACTATAGCATTCTTAACAAAGGATTCTAAACGTACCAAATGATCAATGGTGCTACGACTTTTCCTGAAACCACATTGAATATTTGTTATGAGGTTATTGGTTTCAAGATACCATGTTAATCTATTATTCACCATACGTTCCATTGTTTTACAGACACAGCTAGTTAGAGATATCGGTCTGTAATTAGACGGATCTGTATGATCCCTGCAATGTTTTGGTATTGGGACTACAATGGCATTACGCCACGAAGGAGGAAATGCTCCAGACGTCCATATTTGGTCAACTATATCTAAAAGTGTCATCAGACATGGTTCAGGTAAGTGTTTCAGTAGCTGGTAATGTATATTATCATCACCCGCTGCAGTGTCATGAGCTTGCTCAAGAGCAGTATGTAGCTCATGTAATGAAAACACTTCGTTATAATCTTCACCGTTATTTGATTCGAAATTAGGTTTTTGTCTTTTCCTGTTGTTTCTGATATCTCTGAAACTCAGGTTCATAATTTGCCGATGATGAATTTTTGGCAAGAGTTTCGCCAATTTTATTTGCAATTTTAGACTTGTCAGTAATTAAATTATCACCATCTACAAGATGGTGAACAGCAGATTTTGAACCTTTGCCTCTAATTCTTTGAACCATGTTCCATACCTTAGACATTAGCGTGCGTGAATTAATTTTGGAGACATAATTTCTCCAAGATTGTCGTTTGTTTTGTTTAAAGGTACGACGCGACCTTGCATTGAGTATTTTAAATTTATTTAAGTTATGGACAGTTGGATGATGGCGGAAATAACGCTCTGCCTTTTTCCTCGCTTTTCTGGCTTGTCTACAATCTGTATTAAACCATGGTTTTCGTACATGTGGAGTCATAGAGGACTTGGGTATACACTCATCAGCTATTTGCAAAAGTTTGAATTGGATCAGTTATATCACTGAAACATTCAGGTCGCAGTTTCGGTTTACATATAGTTTGATATAAAGACCAGTTAGCCTTCGAAAAGTTCCATCTTGTATACGATGGAGAATCAGATGGAGTTATTTCTGAAAGGATAGTTGGGAAGTGGTCACTTCCACAAAGGTCATTATGAACAGACCAATCAAATTTTATCAGGAGGTAGAATCTGCAAGAGACCAATCCAGAGAAGAATAAGTGCCAGTTGCAGGATGCAGATAAGAAATTGAATCATCATTAAATAAGCACAGGTCATTATTGGAAATGAAATCTTCAATTATTTTGCCTTATAGTATTAGTGTTAGTACTGCCCCAGAGTGGGTTGTGACCGTTTAGGTTACCCATAATAACACATGGCTTCGGGATTTGATCATAGAGTGATTGAAGATCAGTCAGCTGAAGGTTCGATGAAGGCGGAATATACAGACAGCATAACGTAAATGCTACACCCAGAGTAAGTCGCACTGCAACAGCTTGGAGATTAGTGTTAATTGTAACAGAACTGTGAATAACATCCTGCCCTATAAGGATAGTAGATCCTCCAGTGGCTCCATCACCTGGAGGGGAAAAATAATGATACGTTTCAAACTGACGTAAATTAAAATTATCTGTCTGTTTCAGATACGTCTCTTGTGGACAGAACGTGGATGGTTTTAAATCCTGGATTAAGAGCTGTATTTTATTAAAATTTGTCCGGAGTCCTCTACAGTTCCACTGCACGATATTGTTAGATAGACCTATGTTTTAGGCGGATTAATTTGGGATCTACCCCGCACCATTTTCGAGGGCGACAAGCTATGTGCCCTAGAATGGACGATTTCGGACACGTCCATGTCCTCAAGTGATCCGTATTTGTTATATAATTTGGCTTTATCATCTGACCCTTTTGGGGCTCTGCCACTTTGTTTTTTCAAAGAATCTGGCTTCGGGGATGCCTTTGCTTTTGACGGTTGGTTGAATGTTACTGGTAGACTGAGATATTTGAGACGCCTGAGAAGATGTATCACGATCATAAGTTGCTTCTGAGTGGGTTTGTGGCGTGCAAGGAAGTAGTTCCACAGTTTGTGTAGACATACATGATTCCGAAGTATGTGTAGCACGCACGGGTATGACAATTTCTGGCTTGTTCGTTTTGACCCAAGTCAAATCTGTTTGGCAGGTTACGGACGATGTGGATACTGGCGATGTATTTACCTTTGGCCTGATTTCAGAGGGTGTCTTAGCGACAGATGCATATGTATCATTTGACAATGTAGATTCAACCTGTATTTTGCATCAGGTTTGATGCTTGTTGCCTTGCTTCATTCAGCTAGCAATGCACCTCAACGTAAACGTTTAATGTTTTTGACGTCTCCCGCAATGCCATGTATACCCTTTGATACAGCAAATGGGTTTAATTTCAGGGGGGGTTTATCAGGACTTTCCAGCACCAGGAAACGTGGCCAGTAATCGATAGATTTTGAAGGTCGTTCATCGTCGTTGTCTAGTGGACGTTTGGATTTTTTTGAGGGGGTTTGGTACTCAATCGTTGTTTATATAATGGTTCATCATCCGAGCTCCCCACCCGCCACGGAGTGTCATAAAAACAGTGCTAATAACAAGTGGATCTCCGACTTGCAGCACCAGGGATACCCAGATGATATACTCCAGCAGAAGAATTAAAGAATTAATGAATCTACCAGATTGGCCCATGAGCCACCGCCTTCTGGGTATATGACTCTAGGCAAATTACAAAATTAATGAAGATGCACTTGAAATTCAAGTGATAGATAATTTGGCCAAGACTTTTATCAAAACAAGTTAAAAAGTTGAAGTATTTTGTGAAATACAATAATACTCAGGGCTTGGCATGACCAGCCGATTGGTTGAACCGGGCCCATTCAACCACCCGTCTAGGTGAATTAAGGGGCGAAGTGGTGTGTTGGGCAAAGGAACGCTCTTCCTGGAACCAGTGCCCTCACCCACCAGACTCCCGTCCTCCACCGACACAGGGGCGCAACCCACGGCCAACAAATTGGTGGACCAAATATACCCCCGGGTCCACAACGGGGGGTTGAAGAGCGCTTAGCGTTACCCAGCACCCACAACGAGGAGGTGGCTCTTCACGGGTACCAGGAAATTTATGAGATGTCCAAATGTCCTAAAAATATTTAACAGTGTCTCTAACATGATTCAGGTAAGTGTCTTATTGGTTGATAATGTATGTTACCAGTTCTGTAGCATTATCGTAGACTTGTTGAATAGTAATATGACCCTAATGAATAGCAAAACATTTCGTAATAATCTTTCCCGTTATATGAATTAATATTTATATATTTTCTTTTCCTGCAGGTTTTTGGTATTTTTTATTATATTTAGGAAGTTAATAGGAATAGACTAGTAGTTAGACGAGGAAGGATATTTCGCAAGTGCTTATTTGCGATATCAGATTTATCAGTTAAAATCGATCCCCTGTTTTTAAGATGATGTATGCTTGATTTGGTATCTTTAATTACCTTTAATGTTCTGGATCATATTCAATACCTAGGACATCGGCGTTCGTAAATGTAACTTTGAAGCAGAATTTTGCGAAGACTGGCGTTTCTTTTGATTTAAAATAGGCCGTGCTATAGCATTTAGAATTTTTAATTTACTTAAATTATGGACAAATTGATGGCGACTGTTCTGCCTTCTTCCATGCCTGCCTAGTGTGTCTGCATTGAGTAGTAAAACACAATTACGTACATGAGGATTTGCAAAGGACTTCGAACATAGGCAGAACAGTACCTGTTCACGAGAAATAAAACACCAAACTTGATGTATTGGAAACCAATTGCATGAGTCTGTCTGCTTCAACGTAATCAAAAACACTACCTGCAACAACATCATTATCTGCAACGACATCCACTACATCATGTCCAGCACTGAACGCGGATGAAAGAACCAGGATTCCGATCGTCCACCACGCATCAAAATGTCCTGCAAAAAGGTAAATGACATGGTGGCATATCCTTGTCTGAATTTATGCAATGCAACGAAATGTGTGGATTTTGAAGGTCTAACCCTGAGGGTATGGTCTCCTCTGATCTCGAAAAAACTGACGTCACAAGACTTCGCGAATCCATCACAGCACGAGGATCTACTGTGGATGCAGGTCGATACATCCTTTTCATTTAAACATCAGCATGCATTTGGCCGGATGTCACGAGAGCGTCACAACTTCAGTATTATCGTTACCTTGACAACACCAGGTTTTTCTATAACCAACTAGCAATGGACTTAGATGAAAAACACAGTGTGATATAAGTCTGTAAATTTTACGAGAGAATGTGGTCCTTCACGTATAACGCCGCATACGGATAGGAAGGAACGTCGGTGGCGTTACCTTTGATTACACCAGCTAGTGGAGGAAGCGTATAACCGTTGCAATGTCGTTAAGTGAGTTAGTAGCAGCATCACTCGAGCGTCACTGCAACTGCACCGACCACTTAGGGAAAGGTGCAGTCATCCTGTCAAATGAGCCATAACCAGCTATTTATAACCAGTATAAATACATGTATAAATGCAAGTCATACATGTGCACAGCACACTGGTTGCACAATCTACCCGTATCGTCTCCTAACTCAGTCCCAGCAACACAACAGATGGGCCAGTGCTAAACGGTTTTCTGTTACCTCTTTCACTTTCATTGCCAGAGTGTTAAAGAAAACAACAATCTGTTGTCTTATTCGTTAGGGTTCCTTGTGATCAGAGAAAGGTGTCTCTGGGAAGACAAGTGAAGAGAGACGACAATTACAAGTCGAGAACTGACAGCAGCGATATATTCCTCAACGTGACAAAATATGAGTGCCTGGAGATCCCGCTTCCACGACATGGTAAGTCACTAGACACAGTCTGTTGTCCCCTGCTGGTCATGTGGACCTACTATTACCTCATTATATCAATAAGTCCATGTCAACGAAGCACCTGTGAGTACTGGAGACGTACTGAATGTGGCCGTAATAGTGTCCACTGCAGCTAGGTTATATTAATCTTCAGGGAGTGAGTGAGTGAGTTAATATTTAACGTCACATCGGCAATGTTTCAGCCATTTCGTTGAACAAATGTGACGTTTATAAAGAATATGTATATATTATAAAACATGTCGTCAAAGGACAGTAAAACAACTAGATTTTCACGGTTCGAATTAAAACTAGCATTTGAAGGTAAAACTAATAGTACGATTTGGTCAATATATAATATTAAAACAGGCTATAGATTGCCAAAAACTGAAGGTACATCACCATACTAGGGTCCATGGGGACTTACAGTACATTTGCTTCCTGCATGCATCCTAGCTGGATTTACACCATTCCTTCATTTACTAGCGATTGTACTCATGTTTAGCCATTATAAAACAACATATAATCTACGATTAAAATGGTTGGTAGTACTAAATTGACTTTGAAGTTTACGCACCCTATCAGGAGGACAATACTCTTGCGATACTTTAACACCCTTTGGTGATACAGCCACTAACAATTTAATTTGCTAATTTAAACAACAAATAATAAAAACTTATATCTATATACAAAATATACCAATCAAAATTTATTAATGTGTTCAATTTCTTTTAAAAGTTCAATAATTAAATAATAATTAACATTTCTAAAAATATCCTTAACTGTTTTGCACTGATATATTTTCCCTTGTGATTGGATAATCAATACAGTCAAGCACAACATGCTTGACCGTGATTGTCCCATCACAAGGGATCCAAAAATTGGAGGATCCTCACCTTTCAATAAATATTCATGTGTACACCACGCTGTGGTCAATGCCACATCGTCGCATGATGACCTCTTCAAATCTGGACTGACAACAAAAGTAGATTTAACCGATGGTGGGTTTAATTGCATGTAAATTATTGATACATACTTGAGTGTCCCACTTCTTTTGCATCAGTTCACAGATAAAAGATCTAACGACAGTTTGTAATCAGAGTAATGAGAGTATGGGATCCGAAGTGGTGTCGCAGATTTGTTGAGTGCTGCCGAAGCAGCAAAATCCACCATTGTGTTACCAGAGATTCCCACATGGCTGCGTAACCAACAAAATACGATGTCCTATAAGCCAGTTTCAAGGTCATTATATAATTCAATGATTTCAAGTAAATTGGATGTTTACAAGGTAGATATTTCATAGCCTGGAGGCACGAGAGGAGTCTGAAAATATCATATATTGTTTATACTTTGGGTGTTTTTTAATATATTTAAGGGCTGTTAATATAGCGTATGCTTCTGCTGTGAAAGTAGAGTTGTTATCTGGTATTCTAGAAGATATTACTCTGGATCCAATGACAGTGGCACAAGCAACTGCGCCACCATCCTTGAATCAATCTCTAAATAAGGATTTGAATATATTATATTAATGTATCCTGATGTGTAATATGGTAGACTGGGAATTTTACCTTACATAATTCACCCCAAGTAATATTGCCTTGCATCTACTGTCAACTCGCATCCATCGCTATGTTTTACTCCCCACCCCACTCAAACACACACACACACCCTCACCTCCCTCCTCTCTCTCTCCGTCTCTCTCTCTCGGTCTCTCTCTCTGTCTATGTCTCTCTCTCTGCCTCTCTGCCTCTCTCTCTGTCTCTGTCTCTCTCTCTCTCTCTCTCATACACACACACACACACACACACACACACACACACACACACACACACACACAGAGTCTACCTCTCTGTCTTTCTCATACACAAACACAAACATAAACATTCTCCAGTCATGACGCATCGTTGTGTCAGTATATTCTGTAGTGAACAGTTCACCAGATCAGAGCGTAACAAAGAGGGTTATAAATGGACTTCTTAATTGCGAGAAATACACCACGCCTCACACCACAAAGGCACAGACAACCCTTTTAAACAGCTGCTTACGATGCATCACACAAATGTGTGCTTTTGTAATATATTCTATGGAGGTAATATGAGGCCCGGCAAGAATAAAATCGGAGACGCTGGGATGGGTAGTCACGATGTATTATGGAAGGGGGTCTCCAATTGCCTGTTCGCTGCTTTAAACACCTGAAGATTTATTCCATGTATGTTTTTGCTCTCTTAAGTTAGACATCCAATTTGTCAGACACGCCAATTACCTGACAACTTTGGATCAATCAGGCGTGACTGTGATTACGACCTAGTTTCACCCACTGACGTAATAGACCTATCCCATAGACTAACGATATGTTTTCATATTAGTGGTTAGTGGTATATTTTAACACTAATTATGAGTTTGTTACTTTTTGTGCATAAATACTTTGATCAGAATACTAATGTTTATTGACTTCGGCTTTTCACAGTTTGTGTTCATAATGTTCACTTTGATCAAAACAGGATTATAGAATTCCCATGTAATCAGTTGAGTTACTCCCAGAGGTACATGGAGGATACGACGGGCTGTTGGGCTTCCTCTGCTCCCCTATGAATAACTGACAAGAAACTTGAAACCAAGATCAGAGTAAACAGTTAAAACATAAACTCAATGAAGCTGCAAGTTTGCACCTAAACAATTTTAAAATTAAAACAACACAAATATATTTAATAAGAATAAATAACCATTACTAAACTATCGATAGTCACACATACTATCGATGCATCGATAGTTTTTCATTTCTACCATCGATCAATTGCTTTCGGAATAATTGCAATTCATTACAGCCCTATTTATTATATCGCTTAATATATTCTTATGCACATAACTTTGGATCAATCAATTACCCAATAAAGGTAACATTGCAGTGTACCTGAGTGCAACCAACAATAGCTTTTGTTAATTTAACGTGTCTGACTGATCGGAGGACACAAGAGAGTAAGTTGCATGCAATATTTTTAATATTGCCCTTGTGGATTTCCATTATGATTTGCACATGTTATTGTTATGGAGCGGCACTGAAATGCATGTTTATGCTTGTTTGCCAATCCAACCATGATTACTTTAAGAAAACATGTTTAAACTATACATTAAAATATCCATAGTATTAATATGTTGTCTTTATATTAGGCTATGAGGAATACACAATATATTCAAGATTGAGTTTGCTTTTACCTTTTTATCTTTTTAGAAATTGTCAATATTTTTGCTACAGCCGAAAAGATTTACCTTGATTTACCTTCGTTATGTACAGGTCCGTGGTTGTGGTCTCTTGGTATTTTAGAAAGTATGTCGTTGAGACAGTTGAGAGTGTTGATCTGTATGCAGTCATTCTGCATGCATTCTCCCCTTTTCCTCTTTTTCACTATGAACATATAACAATTTACACAAAGGTATCTTCCACCACGAAATGTAGGGAAAACTTAGAAGTCTAATTGTGCATTTGCCATAACTGGCAAATTCACTCACATTCTGGTACACGTGTCTTATTTCCTTTCCTGAGTGAGCTGAGTTAACACATTTTACAATTGGTAGAAAGTTAGTGTCCTATTCCCTTAAAACAACACCGTCGTCACAACATCAAACATCCAAGGATTTTTACCTCGACCCAAAGGTCTAACTTACGGGACTACCCAGTAGACATCACTTGCTTGATAACGGTTTTAGCAGCTACGCCGAAACGGGGTGTCCCCAGTTTGCCAGTCTCACCTTGTGGGACTATGAATAATGATGTATGCTTGTGATATTGTGTATAATGTGATATTTTGTAATAATGTATGTTTGTAGCATGATGGTAGTGCTAATATTGCCTAATGGTTGTATATCATAATACTGTTGATGAGATTGATGATGATGATGATGATGATGATGATAATATGTATGTTGAAATAAATGAATGAATGAAGTCACAGCGTCAATTTTATGGGCAGTCAAGATACCCTGGACCATATTACACACGGAACAACCTGCCCTGCACACTCATTCATGTGTGTCCTCTTATCCCAGGTAACCCCTGCTGCCTGCTGGGTGTACACCGCCGAAACGCCGCTTACATTATAATAAAGAAGTTGTATAACCGTATAACTTTCTCAATTGTTCAGTCTCAACAGATATTGCATTGTCATACGAATTTATAAGAGAGATTCAAGTTATTGTGTTGTCATCCACATTTTGGTTTACCTGGTTTCTTCCTCATTTCTAATTTCATCATTCTGAGTTTCACCTCAGTTGAGTAATTCAGTGTAGCTCGCAAAGACGAGGTCACGGAGCGGAACGATGACGTTTAGTAGTGTATCGCCGCGTTCAGTTACGTAATTTCCGCAAAGCGCCTGCGACAATTTGCGCCGGAAAAGTCGCTGTGTCCGTTGGTCTTGTATATTGGAGTTAAACAGCCACGTCTTTCAAGTGTATTTCGCTTTCCATATATACAATCCATTGATCACACTGGGCTAGGTGTGAGATGTACAGGGGCTGGTGAGGGTGTGTTTTTTAAAAAGCCAAATATCGCACATTCTAAGGAATTCTCGAATTGATTGTTTTAAAAGGTGTCGACATGGTGTTAAGTTCTCTTTCGTGCATTAACTTATTTTTCATGCTAAATTGGTGTGTATATATGTGTGATTGAACAACCCTGTTTACTGAGATAGGAATAGGAACTTTCACATTTCTCAAGACGTGCACATTTATGCCTATATGCTCTTGAAAACCTTGTTTGGCAAGATGGGCCTTTCAATTTTGCTATTGTGTGCATGTTCATATTGTATTTCAATTTTGAACATATGGTTTAAACATAATATTTATATTCTCAGAGAATCTGGTTTGGTAAACAAGCAAAACATTGCTTTTATTCATACCTCACCAGTACATATATAATATAACAGAATACACAAGAACTGGATACACAAAAACGTCAAATTAATTCCTATCATAAGTAGTAGCAAACTGTCACTGATGCCTTCGGCTAGGTGGATAAAACGGGACGCAAAAATCTCCGTATACCCCGTATCACAATAGTACACAGAATGTACCTTAACAAATGTTTAAAGACAGACAGACAGATAGCCATAGTTTATTAAAGTGTCCCATGTATGTAAACAAGATATAAAATGCATAAAAAATAAACACATAATGTTTTACATACATCCAGCCTTAACAGGCTTATGAGACACTGTTATCTAGAGGGTCAAAATATACATCATAGAAAGATTTTTATAAAACCATATAAATACATAACCTTAGGCAAAAATATCTTAAATCTCTCTTCATGTAAATATAGCATCAAAACAAGCTGAAATTCAGTCATATATTTCACTAACATGGTACTGACTAGTCGATTTGAACCACTGCTTCACGGTTCACCGTGGATGCATGTTTTTTTTCCATGGGCTGGGATATAAATGATTTATTCTGCCTGATGGTTTGCACAACACCACCCAGGCAGTGTACGACCGTGCACCCGGCATACACGGTAATTTGTTTAGTTGTAAGAAAAAAAGTCATAGGAAAAAAAGTCATGGAAAAAAAGTCATAAACTCAGAAAAGGTCAGTATTGATAATGTATTTAATTAACAAGTCATAACAATATTATCATCAACAGCACTACCACATTTGAACCTAACTTATAAAATGAATGTAATCATTCAAGTAAAATACATGACATCAGAAAATATCATCATAACACTTTCATCTGCAACAGCACTACATCAGTCAGTTGTCCTAGCACATTTTATTTAACCGAATGTTCCAGCCAATGCCGTGAAGAGTTTGAGTCACAGTGTTACGGCCAGCGTGTCTTATATTAGCTGCTAGAAGGAAGCCATATGAGTAAAAGCAATAACTGATAATCCCATGAGTTCATTAATCGGTGTGATATCGTCAAGCTCAAAGCTGGTTAAACAAACAATCATGTGACTTGTGACTTTTAATCCCACAATCCGTTAAGAACTAAACAAATAATAATCTGTTTATTTCTCCTGTTTTGATAAGATCCAATTGCTTACAGCGTCACACTAAAGGAATAATTAGCTTGAAAGTGAAATAGTATAAACAAAGTACAGGACGTTTTTATAACAGTTGTTGTTGAAATAGTTTTTTACAAATAACTGGAGAACATTTTTTTATTATTGACGATAAAAGTGAAACATATAAAATATTGTATAAACAAGGTAAATAACTGGAGAACATGATGTTTCATAATAGTTATTTTTCCTATTTTTTATAATTTTTTTCCATGACTTTTTTCCGTCCACCATTTGTTCAAGGTCACGTGAATCAATCAGAGATAGACATTCTTACATGAGGTAGGGTAAATATGCACTGTACGTGCTTAGGAACCTTGAACTTGCAGTTACATTTCATTATTTGTGTACAGATATTGGTCTAGAATAATTATTAATTCGTTTAGTCTTGAAGATTTATTGATGCAGGGACTCCATTATGTGTCCTTGTTGACATTGTTGGAAGCTGGAAGAGTTCCTTTTTTCACAGTTTGGAGTGAGTGAGCGAGTGAGTTTAGTTTTAGGCCGCACTCAGCAATATTCCAGCTATATGGCGGCGGTCTGTAAATAATCGAGTCTGGACCAGACGACCGAGTGATCAACAGTATGAGCATCGATCTGCGCTATTGGGAACCGATGATATATGTCTACCAAGCCAGTGAGCCTGACCACCCGATCCCGTTAGTCGCCTCTTACGACAAGCATGAAGATCAATTCTAACCCGGATCTTCACGGGTTCGGCATTGGGGGGAGCAAGGCAGGCTGAGCGAGTGTAGTAATTGAGAGTCAGTAGTAAGCTTGGTTGAGTGGCCTTGACTGAGGGGCTATGGACGGCCTTGACCGTGGAGTTTTGTTATGGTTGGTGCTTGAGAGGTGGCGGGGGTCGGTGGTGGCAGGAGGCGCGCGGACCTCGGAGGAGACAGTTGTTGTTGGGAGGAAGAGTCGGTGTGAAATAATGAAGGAATAGAGAGGCGTGCGAATCTCTGCGAAGACAGTGGATCGAGATTGCTAGGTTGAGAGGTGGGCGCGGACGTCGGAGAGGACAGCCACGCACATATCCGTGAAACAATTAAGTAATGAAACAATAGGCGAGAGCTTTCAATACAACTGATAGCTCATGACAGGTAATTAATGACAGATGGTCGGATTGGGGTGTGCTAATAGTTATAGCCCGGGAAAGCCACTTTTAAGAAAACAAAAGTTGAAAATGATTTGGCTCAACCGGCAATGGGTATGGTTGAGTGATCGTCTGAATGTGGGTCTCCCGGCAATGCACTATTAGCTAATCTATGTTACCGTTTATAATGCAGATTTTTTAACATCGCTCCAAATTAGCTGAATTAAGTCAAAATGAGTTGAATTTTGTTCCATGATACTCATAAGAATACACTCATTCATTTACAACCTCCAAAACATGGAAAAACATGTATTTTGAGTAAAAGTAAATATTCTCGCCAATGGGCCACATATGTTTCGCCCCTGGGGAAGATTTTTTAATATCGCTCTAAGTTAGTCGAATTAAGTCAAAATGAGTTGACATTGTGTCATGATGCTTACAAACATACACTCATTCATTTTCAACCTCCAAAACATGAATTCTTAGCAAAATTATATATTCTCGCCCATGGGCCAACATATTTTTCGCCCATGGACGAGATTTTTTAATATCGCTCTAAGTTAGTTGAATTAAGTCAAAATGAGTTGCAATTTGTGTCATGATGCTTACAAACATACACTCATTCATTTACAACCTCCAAAACATGAATTCTTAGCAAAATTAAACATTCTCGCCCAAGGGCCAACATATTTTTCGCCCATGGGGAAGATTTTTTTAATATCGCTCTAAGTTAGTCGATTAAGTCAAAATGAGTTGCAATTTGTGTCATGATGCTTACAAACATACACTCATTCATTTACAACATCCAAAACATGAATTCTTAGCAAAATTAAACATTCCCGCCCATGGGCGAGCGAGTTTAAGTTGCCAGTTTTCGAAATTTATTTGTTTCATTTTTTCATATATTCATAACAACTGCATGTTTAATTTGGTCAAATCCCTTGTCAGAAAGTGCCCACAGTGCGGCGAGTTTCTGGACTTTTGTGAGTCCATAATTAAATTGTGACGTGTTATTAGCTTTTTAATTGATTAAGTTCTTGTTCATATTGCAATCCATTTGTTTCCGATTTCTTGTAAGTTGTAAGTGTTAGGTAAACTTGTGGCCTCACTAATTTGCCAAGCAGGAAAAGAAAGTAGACGGGAAGGAGATACAATTTCCAGCTCAATGTTAGCAGCAGAAATATATGGCTTAATACGTATTCCGAGAGGTGGAATAAGTGGATATTGTTGTAGTACAGATTTGATTTAAACATATTTATTCAAGAGAATGGATTGGGTACAAGTTATGCCAACTTAGTGAAACCCTCTCCTATTTACAGTGCTTACATGCAAAAGTGAAACAAACTATATGTACAGGGATAGAAAGATATATACAAAATGATATCTACAATACAATGAATACATGAATTATTTAGATCATACACATTATATCTGATATCTGTAGTACAGATTCTCATATAGGGGATTAAACAATTGTTGTAACGTACTGCAAAGATAGTTTGATACAGCGTTGGTTAAGTGAAGGTTTGTCTGTTTCCACATAAAGACTGCCAATAGGAGAAGTTCCATATATGATGGAGCAGTAATTAAGTTTGGAGCGGATGAGTGATCTGTATAAGTGTAGGAGGGTAGTTTGACCCCCTCCCCACTTTGAATTGGAAACGACTTTCAACAGTACAGGTACCTTCAGGCATTTATTTTTGAGGTACTTGATATGCGGAAAAAAAGTTAAATCTGAGTCGAAAATGAAACCCAAGAATTTGGCCTCCTTGACAACTTTGATGGGAGTGCCATAATAGTTCTGGATCTTTGTGCGGTTGATGTTTTCTGCAGCAATGTATACAAGTAGTTTTTGTTTTTGAACATTTAAACCCGTTTTCAAATGACCACTTTTGAATTTTGTTGACACATAGTTGTAACTGGCTCTCGACGGAATGCATTTTTGTATCACGACAGGAAACATTAACATCATCTACAAAAAGTAATCCATCGACTGAATCAGTAAAACCTTTGAAAAACTAATCATTTTAATACTAAATAATGTGACAGACAAAATACTACTTTCAGGGACATCCTGATTGTAATGATCAGACAGGGTTCAACCCACAAAATTGTCTGTAAAATGTTGTGAGATAAAATGAATTAAACGACCTCTCAAACCGAAAATATATCAATCCTTCAAAAGATCATGCTTCCAAGTAGTATCATATGATTTCTCCAGATCGAAGAAAATTGATACTACGTATTGTTTATTTACAATAGCATTCTTAACATAGGATTCTAATAGTACTTTTTGTACGGAAACCACATTGAATATCTGTAATAAGATTACTGGTTTCCAAATACCGCACTAAACGATTATTTACCATTCGTTTCATAGTTTTGCAAACACAACTATATACTCCGAAAAAAAATAATTAAGCAACAAGTGTTTTCAGTGTGATATCTTTATCAGGCTCGATAGCGTGTTATTGCCGGCATGTTACTGAAAGGTAAATATGGAAAGAATACATAACCTTTAGTGACTGTCAAATTGATGTATCTGATAACGTTGATAACATCACCCGAACACAACCACCCTCAGAAACAACATGCAAAATGTGTGACATGAATGTGTTCCACGGTTAAAATCTACCTGTAATTATTCCTCTGATACAACAAGCGGGTCCTAACTTCATGTTTATGGATGCTAATGCCCGCGAAAGAGTTGTTAATGGTGTTGTTTAGATCAACAACATTACACATATTGACTGGCCTGCAAGGTCACATGATCTTAATCCAACTGAACATGCTTGGGACATTATTGGAAATCGTGTTTACGGTCTCCATGTTCACCACCAGGCTCTGGATGAGCTTGAACAGACTTTACAAAGAGAATGGCAGAACATTCCACAACAGCAACTTTAAAGGCTCTTTTGGTCAATGCAAAGACGTGTAGAAGCTTGCATTCGTGCTCATGATGGTCATACGCGTTACTGAACACTGCTTCACTGTACAAAAACTGACTTAAACTATAATGTTAACAACCAATGCTTGTCGTAAGAGGCGACTTACATCTAACATGTAACATTAAGAAGGCCTACAAAGCATATAGTAAACCACCGCTAGGCTTCTGACAATGTGTATTTGCTGCCCATATATCGTCAAAAGTTAAAATTGAGTGAGTTAGTGAGTTAAGATTTACAGTCACATCGGCAATATTTCAGCCACATCGTGACTATAACAATATATTTAAGAAATACAGTTCGCTCTACCACCATGTATAGTGTACTAAAGCACACTTTCGCCCTGAACCATTATAGTTAAAGTATAAGGGCGCTTACCAACGTAAGTTTAGATCAGTACATCCAGATGAAGCTGAGTAGTCAAGCGACATTCCATGATTGTACTGTGGGAATGTAAACATTGCGAACGTTACCGTGTCGCTGAAAACTTATGGGTCGAATTGACACATTTTAACTATCGTAAAACATAAACTTAATGTTTCCACCAGTGATGTTAGCTGCGTGAAGCAGCTGCAAACCAAGAAACGGGATGCAACGGAGTAGTTTACTGTAGGAGGCCGTACGAGGCGATGACAACTGACATGCATCGTGACGTTGCTTACATTGTGACGTAATGTAAAATGGTTTGATTACGAGGGGGCACACTTGAATGGCGCAGTGACAAGATAACGTCATTCAATTGTTACGTCATCAAAAAACTATACCTTTATTGTCCGATAATGTTTGTTTTTTTCGATTGTTCTAACCGCTAGGCATCTTAGAAACTTAAATAATAAATAAAGTTATTTCGTACAATCTGTCAACAAAGGACAGTAAAACAGCTAGGTTATCACACATTATAATGTTAAACTAGCGGCTTGTTTCCATTATGCCTACACCCTTATCAAAACAAATTTACACTTGAGTGAATATAGGATTTGTATGCTGTTCACTGTAGTTTAATGGACTAACCCAAATCTTCTATATATATATTCTAAGTATATATCGACTAATATAATCATAAACTTGAACATATCCAGTTATATCAAATCACAGAAGCACAAATACATCAAGTTATATATCAAGTCATTGAAGATATCAAGTTCATATCATTGTTTTCAACAAATCTAATGTATTTGCAGTTTAATTAAATGTCCAGCTGCTTCAAGGAACTGCAGCACTGTCTTTCGTCCAGTTGCTAACTGGTCCTTCAAGCGAGTCAGTCTAGCGTCCAGTTCCTTGTACTTGCGAGGACGTGAGCGGACTCCAGCACCATGGTCTATCTGCAAGCGAAGTTGTCGGTCAGCTGACTCAATCTTCTTGATTTCCTTGACAAATTCATAGAGGTTAGGATGGGACTTCTTCAACCTCTTCTTTAGTCCCAGATGGAAGCCTTCCAAGTGGTTGTTAGTTCTCGGGCCAATAGTTTCATGTTGGTTTCATATCTCTTTGGAAAGCCTGCGCCGTAGTCCACCAAGTTGGCCGTGACGTAGTCATTGAATCGCTGGATGGATGGAAAGAAAAGAAAATGCAACAGGGTATATTTTCTCGTCAAGCATACAATGCACAATGTAAACCTGCGCCCACAAACTGGGACATGTGAAGAAAGTACCATCCATGTACAGGGTCTCTGCCTCACTCAGAATATCTAGCACATCAGTTGTAGCAAATACGAGCAGCTTGTCGTCAACACCGTCGTCGATGCACAGGAACTGGTCTGCATTTAGGGTCTGAGTCCAAGGTTCTTGCAGATCAACCTCAGCTCGAGACTGGGGAAGAGGTGGAATACACTTGCTTCATTGTCGATACAGTCTGGACTTCAAGCTGTTGAAGGATGGCATGGTTGCTGCGTTCACGGCTTCAGTTGCATTCAGCTCATCATCGTAGATCAGCTGAACTGGAGTGATGTCGGTCTGCACACGTTCACGGAGTCGGCCTAGAAGACGCCTATGATCTTCATTCTTTCTGGGATGGCAGTGGTCAGATGCAATGGTGATGTGGTCCCCTATGGTACTGCAACGAGCCTTGCATCCTGTCTGAACACACTTCCAGCGTGTTGCCAACTGACGTTTCACATTCAGTCGATAGGGATATCCATCATATAGAACTTGCTGCCCGCCTCTCTGTGTCGTAATAAATTCTACTGACATCACAAACAACATTTCACATCCCTTATATACTGTACATTAAAACAACAGTACACGGAGAAGAGAACATAACAAAATTCCACATTGAGCAGGAAGCCTGAGAGTAGCCACTTTATTAAGGCTTCATTAAAACAACAAAGCTTATCAACATAGATATAAAGTGACTTTGATCTCAAACCTATTACAGTAATTTGCATTATTAAGCAACAAACAACTTTAATTAATAAAATAGCAAAACAAAACAGTGAACATATTCTTTTGACGACACTGATCAGGAAATGTGGGCCATCTCATTCACTGAATGAGGGGTGGATGAGTTGTCATCCTCAATTACTGTAGGCAAAATGGGATGTAGGCGAAATGAGAACATCCCTAATTAGCATGTAAGCATTATTACAATACATGACAATACAATATAAAACCGGGCTATAGGTCACCAGCAACTGAATCAAAAGGGAGAAAAACTATTGGTAAGACTGTCAAATCGTGGAACAGAGAATGTATTGAAACCCTACAAGGATGTTTTGCGTGTACGGATTACAACAAGTGACGCAGAACAAACATTATAAGGATTATGTCATGTCATGTCATTACTAATTGTATAACGTTTTCAGTCAACAAGATAATACCAGAAAGAGAAATCAGAATTTTCCCAAACAACATTACTAAAGAGATGATATCTATATTAAACGACAAGAAACGAGCTTACATGGAGAAAGAGATCAGGAGGTACCTAACCAAGGGCACCGAGAACAATGGGGAGCCTGACACCGTACTTGGGATGCAAGCGCATTTTGTTACGGTTAAATAATTGCCGTGACAAAAGGTTTAAGAATCCCCTTTGAACCAGCAAAATATAACACAGACAAGTCTAAAATATTCAATAATATATTGAATAAACAATGAGCAAACTACAATGAATCACAATACAGATTTCAAATACAATGCAATTGAGTCACAAATCTAAAGTTATGGGTCACATATATAAAATATTAACTCACCAGAGTCTTGGTAATCACAGTGAGATCAGATATTGTAAATGGAGCTTGTTTACAAATGAAAGCAGTCAGGCACGAAGTGTCAGGGTCAGACGATGGCGTTGTGACGAAGGCAAACAACGATGGGCAACTCCAGTGAAAGATCCATGTAATTCCGTATGTTAGTCCGTGTGTCAGTCTTTGCGTCGCACCACACAACAGCCAGCCTTTATATACTGACACAGATTCTCGAACTTTCCAGCAAAGCATTGCTGTATCATTAAACACTTAGATCTTTCTCGAAACATGTTGAACGTACCACATGACGATGTCAACACAAACATCCGGTCAAGGGAGATAATTCTGGAGCGCTATCATAAAGGTGTGCCGCTAAAATACTGTTGCCACTGAACATATATGACTCAAAATGTGACCCACAACCAACACTCAAAACCTTAAACATTGTGCCTCATAATTATTATCACCTAACAAATTACAAAAAGCACACTCTCTTAACACTCTCCTCCTTAAGGAAAAGAAAGTTTCACAGTAACTTTCTGTTACAATCATAGCAAAATACTAACATAATAAGATGACATGTAATAATATGAATAACATGAGAAACATCTTGCAGAATTACTATGATATAATGCAGATACAAACATACAGCATCATCAAGTCATTATACATTTACAACCTTGAGAGTGCATCAGCACAAACATTGTCTTTGCCTTTAATGTGTCTAATCACAAGATTGAACCCTTGCAAAGTCAAACTCCACCTCATAAGTCTTTGATTCTTGTTCTTCATTTTATGAAGAAAAGTCAAGGGAATGTGATCAGTAAACACCTCAATTGGCAAAGTGGTGGTACCAAGGTATACTTCAAAATGCTGCAAAGTTAGCAAAAGACCTAATGTCTCTTTCTCAATGGTAGAATAATTTCTTTGATGCTTGTCAAACTTCTTGGAAAAATTACACACTGGGTGATCAATTCCTGAATCATCCTCTTGAATTAAGACAGCACCTGCACCTACATCACTTGCATCAATTTGTAACTTAAATGGTTTCTCAAAATTGGGAGCCTGCAACACTCGCGAATTCATGAGTATGGCTTTGACTTTTTCAAATGCAGTCTGACAACTGCTATCCCACTGGAATTTTACCTTTTCCCAAAAAAGGTTGGTAAGTGGTGATACATCATCTGAGAAATTTTGACAAAACTTTCTATAATAGCCTGCCATACCCAAGAATCTCATGAGTTCTCTCTTAGACTGAGGTACTGGAAAATTTACAATAGCTTCAACCTTGGCATGAACTGGCTGTACCTGGCCGTGCCCTACAACCTCCCCTAAAAATTCAACTTGTGCCTTTCCAAATTCACACTTTGCAAGATTCACAGTCAATTCTGCTTCAGACAGTCTTTCAAAGAAAGCACTAGTTCTTTTCAGATGGTCTTCCCACTCTGTGTCATAATTGATGACATCATCCATGTAAGCTTCAACACTATCAAGACCAGATGTGACATTGTTGACGAGTCTCTGGAACGTCGCTGGTGCGTTCTTCAGACCAAACGGCATCACTTTGTATTGATACAGTCCATCTGGCGTAGCGAATGCCGATATTTTCTTTGCACAGTCTGTGAGTGGAATCTGCCAGAAGCCCTTCAATAAGTCAAACTTACTGATATATCTAGCTTGACCAATGCGATCAATGCAATCGTCCACTCTCGGTATTGGATACGAATCAGTTCATGAGAGCGCATTGACAGCTTTCATGTCAGCACAGCAGTGCCAACCACCTCCACCACTCTTCGGCACAAGAACACATGGTGAACTCCACAGACAGTCACTGGGTTCAATAATGTCATTGTCCAGCATGTATTTCACTTCTTTCCGCAGAATCTCACGTTTCACTGGATTCATACGATCTGGGTGTTGTTTTACAGGCACAGCATCACCTACATCTATATCATGGTTAACAACATCAGTTCGGCCAGGCACATCAGGAACTAAATGAGAGAACTCATGAATCAAATCTGACATTTGAACTTTGCTCAGGGGATAAATGTGATAGTTTCTCACCAAGGTGAGCTAACACATCAGAATTTCTTAACTTTGGTGAAACATTATCACTAAGGTCATCAAACTTCACATTGCTCACACCATCATCAATGTTGTCAACATGTTCACCATTGTCCTTAGTACAATCAGTAACAGGGGAGTGTGTGGCAATACAATTGACCTGTTTGTTTTCTAACCTGTCGTGATATTTCTTAATCATGTTTACATGACACAACCTTTTTTGTTCACGACGGCCAGGCGTCAGGACGACATAGTCTGTGTCGCTTACCTTTTTGTCAACAACATATGGACCTTGATATCTAGCTCTCAGTGGTTGACCAGGAATGGGAAGTAAGATTAACACTTTCTCACCATGAATGAAATTTTTGCTCTTTTGACTTTCTGTAATAGTTTTGTTTCATTTTTGCTTGTGAAACTTTCAAGTTTTGTCTGGCCAACTCAATTGCTTTTGAGAGTCTGTCGCGAAATGTAGACACTTAGCCTAAAGGATTGAGCTCAGGATTGTGATTGAGCCATTGTTCTTTTAAATATTTTAGTGGTCCGCGCACACTATGACCAAATACAAGCTCAAAGGGGCTAAACCATAAACTTTCCTGAAATGACTCCCTGGCAGCAAACAACAACAAATGCACACCCTCATCCCAATCTTTCTCTGTCTCAAAACAATAAGTCTTGATCATATTCTTCAAAGTTTGATGAATCCTCTCTAAAGCTCCCTGTGACTCCGGATGATAAGCACTAGACTTAACTTGCCTAACACCCAACTGGTACATAGCTTGTTGAAACACCTTAGACATAAAATTTGAGCCCTGATCAGACTGAACAACATCTGGCAAACCAACCAAGGTGAAAAACTTGATCAAAGCCTTGACAATCACAGGAGCAACAATCCTACGAAGTGGAATTGCTTCATGAAATCTGGTAGAGGCACACATAAAAGTGAGAAGATACTGATTACCAGACTTTGTCTTAGGTAGTGGACCAACACGATCAATAATAACTCTACGGAAAGGTTCCTCAAAAGCCGGTATAGGTTTTAAAGGAGCGGTAGGAATTTTCTGATTTGGTTTTCCAACAATTTGGCATGCATGACAGGTTTTACAAAATTCAGCCACATCTTGTCTCAAACTGGGCCAAAAGAAATGTGCCAAAGTTTTCTCACAAGTTTTGTTTACACCTAGATAACCTGCCATGGGACTTTCATGTGCCAATGAAATTACATGCTTTCGAAATAATTTTGGTACCACAATTTGATGATACAGTTTCCATTCATCCTCCGCGGGAACATCCGGCGACCTATATTTCCTCATCAGAACACCTTCCTTGAGGTAATAACAAACTGGAATTTTACTAACCTCCTCAAAAGAAACAGCTTTACTAGCCAACTTCTGCAATATCACTGAAACATTCAGGTTGCAGTTTCGATTTACAAATAGTTTGATATAAAGACCAGTTAGCCTTCGAAAAGTTCCATCTTGTATATGATAGAGAATCAGGTGGAGATATTTCTGAAAGGATAGTTGGGAAGTGGTCACTTCCACAAAGATCATTATGATAGGTGCTTGAATCATCATTAAATATTCACAGGTCATTATTGGAAATGAAATCTTCGAGTATTTTGCCTTAAGTATTAGTGTTAGTATTGCCCCAGCGTGGGTTGTGGCCGTTTAGGTCACCCATAATAACACATGGCTTCGGGAGTTGATCATAGAGTGACTGAAGATCAGTCAGCTGAAGGTTCGATGAAGGCGGAATATACAGACAGCATAACATAAATGCTACACCAAGAGTAAGTCGCACTGCAACAGCTTGGAGATTAGTGTTAAGTGTAACAGGGCTGCGAATAACATTCTGTCGTATAAAGATAGTAGAACCTCCAGTGGCTCTATCACCTGGAGGGGAAAAATAATGATACGTTTCAAACTGACGTAAGTTAAAATTATCTGTTTCAGATACGTCTCTTGTGGACAGAACGTTGATGGTGTTAACTCCCTGATAAATAGCTGCATTTCATTAAAATTTGTCCGGAGTCCTCTACAGTTCCACTGCACGATATTGTTAGATAGACCTATCTTTTAGGTGGATTAATTGGTGATCTACCCCGCACCGTTTTCGAGGGCGACAAGCTATGTGCCCTAGAATGGACTTTTTCGGACACATCCATGTCCCTTTTGGGGCTCTGCCACTTTGTTTTTCCAAGAATCTGGCTTTGGTTTGTTTTTGCTTTTGACGATTTTCTGAACATTTCTGGTAGATTGAGTCATTTGAGATGCCGGAGAAGATGTGTCACGTACAGAAGATGGTTCTGTTTGGGTAGACATTGCAGGTGATAAGATCTCAGGAGACTCGGTTTTGAGCCACGTCAAGTTCGTCTGACAGCTTGCAGAGGACTTGGTTACTGTAGGAGTTATATCAGACGATGGTTTTGCTTTGGAAGCATAAGTTTCCTTGATCTCAGATCTTAAGACAAGATTTTTTGCATCAGAGAAACTAATGTTTTGAGTAAATTTGATCTTATTGATCTCCATATGCTGTTTCCAGATTGGACAATCTTTGGAAAATAATGAGTGAGTGCCTCCGCATTCGGTACACTTCTTAAAGGTGCTCTCACAGTCTTCTATTGTATGTGTCTTCTCACCACAGTGAGCACACACAACAGACAATGTGCAAGTATGAACACCATGACCAAACTTCTGGCATTTAAAACACCTCAGAGGATTTGGTATGTAGGTGTCAACAGTAATGTTACAGTATCATGCCTTTATTGATCTGGGAGCATTGGGAGAAAAAAATGAAAACAGGTAAGTGTTCGTCTGAATCGTAATCTATGAGTAGAGACAGATACTGGAATGCCGACGAATGTTTCAGGTTAGTTGCCTGATGCCTTTTGCTGCACTCAATGAGCAATGACCCTGAACGCAAAAGATTAATGTTTTTCACATCACCCGCTATGCCTTGTATGCCTTTTTGTACAGCAAAAGGATTCAACTTCAATCTTGAGTTATCTTGAGTCTCCAACACTAAGAAACGTGCCCCGTAGTCAATTGATTCGGGCTGCCTATGGTCATCATCATCAGAATCAGCATCAAGAGGCCGTTTTGGGTTTTTTAGGGGGCTTTCGTAAGCCATGGTTAGTTTTTTAAAGATTCATCATCCGAGATCCCCACCCACCACAGAGTATCATAAAGACAATGCCAAACACAAGTGGGTCTCCAACTTGCAGCACCAAGGATACCCGGATGATATACTCCAGCAGAAGAATTAAAAGATTACTAACTCCACCAGATTGTCCCATGAGTCACCGCCTTCTGGGCATAAGACTCTAGGCAAAGTTCATAACATTATATTATTTCAAAATCACAAACGTTTTAGATAAACAAGTACGCTAAGACGCATACAGCCCTGGCGCATTCCCGTATGACATGTGAAATAATCACTCAGTCCATCTTCAGTTCTAAGACAGGCGCTTAGTTTAGAGTACATATGTCTCAAAAGATTCAAGACTCGTCCATGAATATCAGAGTTCATCAGGCGATACGAAAGGTGATTATGATTGACAAAGTCAAATGCTCTTGACAAATCAATGAAAAACAGTAAAACCACCCTCCCGACTTTGGTAATTATAAGTACTTTTGTATCATTCCTTGAAGGGTAAAGATGTTGTTGATAGTGGTATATCCTTTTCTCAATACGGCTTGATTTTCCTAAATAACATTTTCCGTTTGAGACCGCGAATGCAAACGTCCATTGAGTATTTTTGTGAAAACGTTTCCAATCACCGATAGTAAAGAGATATCTCGATAATTCAGCACATCATTTTGGGATCCTTTCTTGTGAATGGGATAAATGATTGAATTTCAACATTCTGTGGGGAAATATCTACTGTCTAATAATATTTCATTAAAAAACTTGAACAAATGCTGGAGCAATTTCCGTTTTCGATTGGTGCAATAGTTAAGCTGTAATCCCGTCACATCCTGGCGCTTTTTTCGTTTTTTGAGTTCTCAATACTACTGATAACTTCTGACAAAGTTACAATACTACTATTACAATACTACTTCTGACAAAGGTATTCGTGCACTAAACATCTTATTTCCTGTTGTCATTTAACGGGCTTCGCACTCATCGTCGTGTGTGTAAATGTAGTTTTTAACTGTATCTTCTAATGTTGTAGCGTTTTAATCAGAGTCCAGAAATTGTTGAAAGTGGTCCGTCCATTCCCCTCCAGGTATTGAGTTAGTAGTTTTAGACCTTCGAAGTTTCTTTATTTCTTTCCATAGATTGTCTGTATTATTCCAGTTATTCTTGATGTTATCTTCATGTTGTTTCTGGTCAATAGAACACGTTGATTTGAAAACTGCATTTATGTGTCTATAATGTTGCAAATCTTCATCTGTCTTAGTCTTTCGAAACCTGTCGAGTGCACGATACTTATCTCCCTTGGCGGTCTGACAGCTGCTATCCCACCACAAAGGCTGTGCGTCGTCTGTACGCACGTATATCCCGACTCGCTCCTTCATACCCTCCGAAGCACGGTTCTACAGGCTACATGTCATATCTACTGATGTGTCAATACCTCAATCTGGGGCGGTGGGCTAGCCTAATGGTTAAAGCGTTCGCTCGTCACGCCGGATGCCTGGGTTTGATTCCCCACATGGGCACAAAGTGTGAAGTTCATTTTTGGTGTCCCCTGCCATGATATTGCTGGAATATTGCTGGAATATTGCTTAAAGCGGCGTAAAATCCAACTCACTCACTCTGTATCACACAATATATCTGCAATCTTAGAGACATCATCAGGCATTATTTCTGTAAATACCGATACTGAACCTCCCAATGAAACTTTTAGTTTGGTGTCACAGTTGCAGTATCATTATACTTGTTGAATATAGTGAAAATTGGGAAGAGATCTGACTCATCAAGATTACAAACTCTAAAATCTGAAATAAAATAAAAATGTTGTTAACTAACTAACTAACTAACGTGTAATCAACAACGTTATGACCATTGTTTGAAACGCATGTAAATGCCAGTCTTTATCACCAATAACCATCTTCATTTACAATACCCATTTCCCCCGCCGTGATATTGCTGGAATATTGCTAAAAGCAGCGTAAAACTAAACTCACTCCTCACTCACTCACTCACTCATTTACAATATGTAAACAATGAGTTCGACAGATATCAAGCAAACGTTTACCAAAGTTATTCACTTCTTTATCACAGTTTTTACGTGGATATTGGAAGTCATCACTGTCATACCAGTCTCCTCAAGGAATATAGTCTGAATCATCATTGGGTATGAAGTCATCCAGTGTCCCAGTCCTGCAGTTGGAATCTCCAGTCAAGATGACTTCAGCATCATAAGAACATCAAATATCATATAAACAGTCCTCTAGCCCTTCTAGACTGTCTTTTTGTTTATAGATGTAATATTGTGAGTTTTCTGGAGAAATATATAACACACAAACCACAATATCTTTAAGTTGAACACCTCCTAATCAATCATTAGATATACACTGTCTGTTACATGTGAATAAATCCCCCTTGAGTTTGCCAACAATCAGTATACACATATGCCGCCATGTTTGTTCTTGTCGACTCGCTTAGTGAAGTAAGTAGTGTGTGAGTTGACGAGAGTAAGTCACTGCAGTGATCACGTGCATATATCCATGTCTCACAAACCCGCAATAGCATACTGTGATAGCGTCTCATGAATACCTCTATTAGATTAGTGTCTCTTTTGTGATTGACAGTTCCATGTACACATTGTGATATTACAGAACCCTTCGCTTTGTTGGTCCCAAGTCCCACATTCTTTTCCAACCTCCCAATGAAGGCATTAACCCACACAGCTCGTACTACAAACCAAAAATCTTCAGGGGAAGAGAGTTTAAGACGTAACAGTTCGCTTCGCAAATCCTGGTACGCTCTGACTGTGGATTTGGTTTGTGGGTCAAGTTAAACTCATTACCTCACTCTGTAATTTTCAGTGGCCACATCTGTCGAGCCTCAATGCAAGCTCTGACGACTTCAACACAAAGGAGGACATGTACTTTAACCCTATGCTGACATACGACAATGGTGTGGACAACCAGGAACCTCAAGGTGCCTACAGGTTCTTCTCCATTCCGCGGAGTGGTGACGTCGTGATGCCTGTACCCACGTTTCGCTCCAAGGAGGAGGTTGTCAGCATCCACGACTCCTCTAGTGACCATTCAGCCAAGAGGAGATCAAATTGGAAATTCTGTGCTTTCGTTATCCTCCTTTTTCTCCTCGTCAGCATCATCGTCAGCTCCATCATTGTGTCGGTCATCCGTGAGTGTACAGTCAGCTGTAACGATGTTGTTATACATAGAAAATATAGATTAATGACAGACGCTGTTGTCATGAAGTATCCTCCATACTGAAAAATTGAAAGCTAAAAGTACCACTTATGTGTTTGCAAATAGATTGTGTAAATCAGAATTTCATAACATTGGTATTACGAATATGCTCTGAGGTATATGTTATATAACTCCTGCTTTGACGAACGTTTCAGTTACACAGAGGACATCCGAGGCACTTCCTGTTGGTGAGTACATTAGTTGCCATCAAGCACAACGAATATACAGACTGAGCAGGAAGTAATGACACTTTAACTTCCGCATCAGCAACGGCACCTCGCCAACGCTGACACTTATATACAACCAGCGAGCTTTTATTCATGCTACCCCATTTCTGGTGTCCCCGGCCGTGATATTGCTGGAATATTGCTAAAAGCGGCGTAAAACTAAACTCAGTCAGTTATTCATGCTACCACGGGGGATTGTATGAAACTTTCCGGGCAGACCAGTGATGGACAATCTGATTGCCGTGCTCGAGGTTGAGCTAATTCAGTCGCTTTTTATGGCAAGCGTTAGGAAACTGAAGGCCTGAGGATTGCCCCAGGACAACTATCTATCTGTATGATAAATAAATAGACTGAGATAGCTGGTTGTTAAAATATCTCCACGTATACCATGACTCTGTGTCACCCACCTCTGACCTTTTGTTTCCAGCACGCCTACAGTCCAGTCTCCGAGTGACGGGGAAGACGTACACGCCTGAACTCGCCGACCCCTCAAGTCCTCAGTTCCAGGCGCAAGCCACAGAATTCTGCAACCAGGTATGATGAATAATCAAACCGACAAGCAATATAATAATTAACAATTTGTGACGTTAACAGATAGTGAGTGAGTTAAAATTTATAGTCACATCGGCAATATTTCAGCCATATCGTGACTTCAAAAGATATAATTTCATAATAAATTATAAAACCTGCCAACGAAGGGCAGTGAAACAACTAGAATATCGCAGATAGAGAATTAAAACTAGCATGTAACTATAAAACGACAAACTTTTGTAGACAATACAATGTAAATAACGGGCTGGAGGTCACCAGCAACAGAATGTAGGTCACCAAGCTAAGGACTATGGGGACTTACAGTACCTTTGCTACCTGGATTTACACCATTCCTTCAGCCAAAAGTAATTGGAGACTAATATAGTCATGAATTAAAAACACAAACATTACGCGATTAAAAAAGTGGTAAGTTTAATTTTACTTTGAATGTATAAGTATTTACTACACTCTCAGGAGGACAATAATTTTACGGTACTTTTGAGGTTAAAGCAACTAACAATCTCAGTTGATGATGTAAACTACCAATCATAAAAGTGCATCTATTTACAAAACATATTAATCAAAATTTATCAATTAATTCAAACTCTTTTAAATATTCAATGATAAAATTGTAATTAACATTATAAAAAAGATCCTTCAATGTTTTGACTTTGAAATACTTATCCCTTGTGACGGAAAAATACATATAGTGAACGAATATCTTATTTAAATAGTAGACTATTTCACATACTGAAGACGCACCAATGTTAGCTTGATAGATCACAGGAATGGACCATGTAACAATGACGCGTTCTTCTTACAGATGAAGGAGACATTAGTCGCGGACAGCTCCCCGTTGAAGGACAAGGACTCTTCCTGTAAAGTACTGGAGATAAGGTAATGTCAACAGCAATTTGGACTGTTTGTCCTGTCCGGGCAGTCGGAAGGGTGGTCTCTTAAAGTCCAATGTGGCTGTCAATTTCAACACCATACAAGTTTTGACTGGTCACGCCTTGTACAAAATGACTCTCAGCATTCTACATATCACACGACACATCAGACAAGACAAGGCGGACATTGTGAAATAGCATACCGCCTTTGTGTTCCATCACAGAATATCCATGAGTTAAAAGATCATTGAAACACTGACAAGTATATTAATGCTGATGCGATGTGATGTGAAGCTGAGAATAATTGAATGTAATTTGTCAACACTTCTTCCTTTCCAGAAACGGCAGTTTAATCTTTATCTACGAGATAATAGTACAACAAATAGCATCTGGATTGGGAGAAGTGTTGAGAGATGAATTGGCGCAGTTTGTCATTGAACAATCGAAAGATGGACAAATCGGGACTTTAAACGTGGACTCAACAAGAGAATGTGGGTTGATACTTACGGCATCGAGGGTTACATCGTCTGCTCTACTCTGTCCTCCTCCACCTACTACCACAACATCAACCAACAATACTCCATCATCATCCAAGGTTCAGTCGTCCTCAGCCACAGTTTCATCGTCGACAGTGACGCCACGAGGAACAATAAGTACCCAATCGGCGACTGTCACAACTGTTGCATCATCACCGTTATCTACGCAGTCATCGTCGACATTGACACCTCCGGCTACAACAACTGCCCAATCGACAGCTGCCACAATTGCTGCATCATCACCGTCATCTACGCAGACATCATCGACAGTGCCACCTCCGGATACAACTACTACCCAATCGACAGCTGCCACAACTGCTGCATCATCACCATCTACTACGCAGGCATCATCGACAGTGCCACCTCCGGATACAACTACTACCCAATCGACAGCTGCCACAACTGCTGCATCATCAGCGTTGTCTACGCAGTCATCGTCAACAGTGACACCTCCCGCAACAACAACTACCCAATCGACGTCTGCCACAACCGCCGCATCATCAGTGTCTTCTACGCAGTCATCGTCAACAGTTACACCTCCAGCAACTACTACTTCCCAATCGACGACTTCCACATCAACTGCATCATCTTTACCATCGACGACAGTGACAACATCGTCAACAGTGACACCTCCAGCAACAACTACTACCCAATCGACAACTGCCACAACTGTTGCATCATCACCGTTATCTACGCAGTCATCATCGACAGTGACACCTCCGGCTACAACAACTGCCCAATCGACAGCTGCCACAACTGCTGCATCATCACCATCTACTACGCAGACATCATCGACAGAGCCACCTCCAGGAACAACTACTACCCAATCGACAACTGCCACAACCACTGCATCATTTTTACCAACTTCCACGCAGTTATCGACAGTCACACCTCCTGCAACAACTACTACCCAAACGGCGACTACCGCAACTGCCACATCATCAGTTTCTTCTACACAATCATCGTCAACAGTGACACCTCCAGCAACAACTACTACCCAATCGACAACTGCCACAACCGCCGCATCATCAGTGTCTTCTACGCAGTCATTGTCAACAGGGACAGCTTCAGCAACAACTACTACCCAATCGAGTACCTTCACATCAACTGCATCATCTTTACCATCTTCCACGCAGTTATCGACGACAGTGACACCATCGTCAACAGTGACGTCAACAGTGACAACCACTGAATCCAGCGTCATCTACGCAATCATTGTCAACAGTGACACCCCAGCAACAACTACTACCCAATCGACGACTTCCACATCAACTGCATCATCTTTACCATCGACGACAGTGACACCATCGTCAACAGTGACACCTCCAGTAATAACTACAACCCAATCGACAACTGCCACAACCACTGAGTCGTCAGTGTCATCAACGCAATCATCGTCAACAGTGACAGCTCCAGCAACAACTACTATCGAATCGACAACTGCCACAACCACTGCATCATCTTTACCAACTTCCACGCAGTCATCGACAGTCACACCTCCTGCAGCAACTACTACCCAAACGGCGACTACCTCAACCTCCACATCATCAGTGTCTTCTACACAATCATCGTCAACAGTGACACCTCCAGGAACAACTACTACCCAATCGACAACTGCCACAACTGTTGCATCATCACCGTTATCTACGCAGTCATCATCGACAGTGACACCTCCGGCTACAACAACTGCCCAATCGACGACTTCCACATCAACTGCATCATCTTTACCATCTTCCACGCAGTTATCGACGACAGTGACACCATCGTCAACAGTGACACCTCCAGTCACAACTACAACCCAATCGACAGTTGCCACAACCACTGAGTCGTCAGTGTCATCAACGCAATCATCGTCAACAGTGACAGCTCCAGCAACAACTGTTGCACTATCGAATCGACAACTGGCCACAAGCTGCCCAATCCACTGCCATCATGCATCATCTTTACCAACTTCCACGCAGTCATCGACAGTCACACCTCCTGCAGCAACTACTACCCAAATGGCGACTACCTCAACCTCCACATCATCAGTGTCTTCTACTACAATCATCGTCAACAGTGACACCTCCAGGAACAACTACTACCCAATCGACAACTGCCACAACTGTTGCATCATCATGCTACGCATCATCATCAGTGACACCTCCAGTTATCGACAACGCAGTCATCATCGACAACAGGGACAGCTTCAGCAACAACTACTACCCAATCGAGTACCTTCATCATCAACTGCATCATCTTTACCATCTTCCACGCAGTTATCGACGACAGTGACACCATCGTCAACAGTGACACCTCCAGTCACAACTACAACCCAATTGACAGTTGCCACAACCACTGAATCGTCAGCGTCATCTACGCAATCATCGTCAACAGTGACACCCCCAGCAACAACTACTACCCAATCGACGACTTCCACATCAACTGCATCATCTTTACCATTGACGACAGTGACACCATCGTCAACAGTGACACCTCCAGTAATAACTACTACCCAATCGACAACTGCCACAACCACTGAGTCGTCAGTGTCATCAACGCAATCATCGTCAACAGTGACAGCTCCAGCAACAACTACTATCGAATCGACAACTGCCACAACCACTGCATCATCTTTTTACCAACTTCCACGCAGTCATCGACAGTCACACCTCCTGCAGCAACTACTACCCAAATGGCGACTACCTCAACCTCCACATCATCAGTGTCTTCTACACAATCATCGTCAACAGTGACACCTCCAGGAACAACTACTACCCAATCGACAACTGCCACAACTGTTGCATCATCACCGTTATCTACGCAGTCATCATCGACAGTGACACCTCCGGCTACAACAACTGCCCAATCGACGACTTCCATCAACTGCATCATCTTTACCATCTTCCACGCAGTTATCGACGACAGTGACACCATCGTCAACAGTGACACCTCCAGTCACAACTACAACCCAATCGACAGTTGCCACAACCACTGAGTCGTCAGTGTCATCAACGCAATCATCGTCAACAGTGACAGCTCCAGCAACAACTACTATCGAATCGACAACTGCCACTACCACTGCATCATCTTTACCAACTTCCACGCAGTCATCGACAGTCACACCTCCTGCAGCAACTACTACCCAAATGGCGACTACCTCAACCTCCACATCATCAGTGTCTTCTACACAATCATCGTCAACAGTGACACCTCCAGGAACAACTACTACCCAATCGACAACTGCCACAACTGTTGCATCATCACCGTTATCTACGCAGTCATCATCGACAGTGACACCTCCAGCAACAACTACTACCCAATCGACAACTGCCACAACCGCCGCATCATCAGTGTCTTCTACGCAGTCATTGTCAACAGGGACAGCTTCAGCAACAACTACTACCCAATCGAGTACCTTCACATCAACTGCATCATCTTTACCATCTTCCACGCAGTTATCGACGACAGTGACACCATCGTCAACAGTGACACCTCCAGTCACAACTACTACCCAATTGACAGTTGCCACAACCACTGAATCGTCAGCGTCATCTACGCAATCATCGTCAACAGTGACACCCCCAGCAACAACTACTACCCAATCGACGACTTCCACATCAACTGCATCATCTTTACCATCGACGACAGTGACACCATCGTCAACAGTGACACCTCCAGTAATAACTACAACCCAATCGACAACTGCCACAACCACTGAGTCGTCAGTGTCATCAACGCAATCATCGTCAACAGTGACACCTCCAGCAACAACTACTATCGAATCGACAACTGCCACAACCACTGCATCATCTTTACCAACTTCCACGCAGTCATCGACAGTCACACCTCCTGCAGCAACTACTACCCAAACGGCGACTACCTCAACCTCCACATCATCAGTGTCTTCTACACAATCATCGTCAACAGTGACACCTCCAGGAACAACTACTACCCAATCGACAACTGCCACAACTGTTGCATCATCACCGTTATCTACGCAGTCATCATCGACAGTGACACCTCCGGCTACAACAACTGCCCAATCGACGACTTCCACATCAACTGCATCATCTTTACCATCTTCCACGCAGTTATCGACGACAGTGACACCATCGTCAACAGTGACACCTCCAGTCACAACTACAACCCAATCGACAGTTGCCACAACCACTGAGTCGTCAGTGTCATCAACGCAATCATCGTCAACAGTGACAGCTCCAGCAACAACTACTATCGAATCGACAACTGCCACTACCACTGCATCATCTTTACCAACTTCCACGCAGTCATCGACAGTCACACCTCCTGCAGCAACTACTACCCAAATGGCGACTACCTCAACCACCACATCATCAGTGTCTTCTACACAATCATCGTCAACAGTGACACCTCCAGGAACAACTACTACCCAATCGACAACTGCCACAACTGTTGCATCATCACCGTTATCTACGCAGTCATCATCGACAGTGACACCTCCAGCAACAACTACTACCCAATCGACAACTGCCACAACCACTGCATCATCTTTACCAACTTCCACGCAGTCATCGACAGTCACACCTCCTGCAGCAACTACTACCCAAACGGCGACTACCTCAACCTCCACATCATCAGTGTCTTCTACACAATCATCGTCAACAGTGACACCTCCAGGAACAACTACTACCCAATCAACAACTGCCACAACCGCCGCATCATCTCCGTTATCTACGCAGTCATCATCGACAGTGACACCTCCGGCTACAACAACTGCCCAATCGACGACTTCCACATCAACTGCATCATCTTTACCATCTTCCACGCAGTTATCGACGACAGTGACACCATCGTCAACAGTGACACCTCCAGTCACAACTACAACCCAATCGACAGTTGCCACAACCACTGAATCGTCAGCGTCATCAACGCAATCATCGTCAACAGTGACAGCTCCAGCAACAACTACTATCGAATCGACAACTGCCACTACCACTGCATCATCTTTACCAACTTCCACGCAGTCATCGACAGTCACACCTCCTGCAGCAACTACTACCCAAATGGCGACTACCTCAACTTCCACATCATCAGTGTCTTCTACACAATCATCGTCAACAGTGACACCTCCAGGAACAACTACTACCCAATCGACAACTGCCACAACTGTTGCATCATCACCATCTACGCAGTCATCATCAACAGTGACACCTCCAGCAACAACTACTACCCAATCGACGCTTGCCACAACTGCCGCATCATCAGTGTCTTCTACGCAGTCATCATCAACAGGGACAGCTTCAGCAACAACTACTACCCAATCGACCTTCACATCAACTGCATCATCTTTACCATCTTCCACGCAGTTATCGACGACATGACACCATCGTCAGCAGTGACTTCCAGTCACAACTACAACCCAATTGACAGGTTGCCACAACCCACTGACGTCAGCGTCATCTACGCAACATCGTCAACAGTGACACCCCCAGCAACAACTACTACCCAATCGACGACTTCCACATCAACTGCATCATCTTTACCATTGACGACAGTGACACCATCGTCAACAGTGACACCTCCGGTAATAGCTACAACCCAATCGACAACTGCCACAACCACTGGTCGTCAGTGTCATCAAGCGCAATCATCGTCAACAGTGACAGCTCCAGCAACAACTACTATCAGATCGACAACTGCCACAACCACTGCATCATCTTTACCAGCTTCCGCGCGGTCATCGACAGTCACACCTCCTGCAGCAACTACTACCCAAACGGCGACTACCTCAACCTCCACATCATCAGTGTCTTCTACACAATCATCGTCAACAGTGACACCTCCAGGAACAACTACTACCCAATCGACAACTGCCACAACTGTTGCATCATCACCGTTATCTACGCAGTCATCATCGACAGTGACACCTCCGGCTACAACAACTGCCCAATCGACGACTTCCACATCAACTGCATCATCTTTACCATCTTCCACGCAGTTATCGACGACAGTGACACCATCGTCAACAGTGACACCTCCAGTCACAACTACAACCCAATCGACAGTTGCCACAACCACTGAATCGTCAGCGTCATCTACGCAATCATCGTCAACAGTGACACCCCCAGCAACAACTACTACCCAATCGACGACTTCCACATCAGCTGCATCATCTTTACCATCGACGACAGTGACACCATCGTCAACAGTGACACCTCCAGTAATAACTACAACCCAATCGACAACTGCCACAACCACTGGGTCGTCCAGTGTCATCAACACAATCATCGTCAACGGTGACACCTCAGCAACAACTACTATCAATCGACAACTGCCACAACCACTGCATCATCTTTACCAACTTCCACGCAGTCATCGTCAGTGACACCTCCTGCAGCAACTACTACCCAAACGGCGATACCTCAACCTCCACATCATCATCATGTCTTCTACATCTACGCAATCATCGTCAACAGTGACACCTCCAGGAACAACTACTACCCAATCGACAACTGCCACAGCTGCCGCATCATCACCGTTATCTACGCAGTCATCATCAACAGTGACACCTCCAGCAACAACTACTACCCAATCGACGACTTCCACATCAACTGCATCATCTTTACCATCTTCCACGCAGTCATCGACGACAGTGACACCATCGTCAACAGTGACACCTCCCGCAACAACTACTACCCAATCGACAACTGCCACAACCACTGCATCGTCAGCGTCATCTTCTACGCAATCATCGTCAACAGTGACACCCCCAGCAACAACTACTACCCAATCGACGACTTCCACATCAGCTGCATCATCTTTACCATCGACGACAGTGACACCATCGTCAACAGTGACACCTCCCGTAACAACTACTACCCAATCGACAACTGCCACAACCACTGCATCATCAGCGTCATCTACGCAATCATCGTCAACAGTGACACCTCCAGCAACAACTACTACCCAATCGACGACTTCCACATCAACTGCATCATCTTTACCATCTTCCACGCAGTTATCGACAGTCACACCTCCTGCAGCAACTACTACCCAAACGGCGACTACCTCAACCTCCACATCATCAGTGTCTTCTACACAATCATCGTCAACAGTGACACCTCCAGGAACAACTACTACCCAATCGACAACTGCCACAACTGTTGCATCATCACCGTTATCTACGCAGTCATCATCGACAGTGACACCTCCGGCTACAACAACTGCCCAATCGACGACTTCCACATCAACTGCATAATCTTTACCATCTTCCACGCAGTTATCGACGACAGTGACACCATCGTCAACAGTGACACCTCCAGTCACAACTACAACCCAATCGACAGTTGCCACAACCACTGAATCGTCAGCGTCATCTACGCAATCATCGTCAACAGTGACACCCCCAGCAACAACTACTACCCAATCGACGACTTCCACATCAGCTGCATCATCTTTACCATCGACGACAGTGACACCATCGTCAACAGTGACACCTCCAGTAATAACTACAACCCAATCGACAACTGCCACAACCGCTGCATCATCAGCGTCTTCTACGCAGTCATTGTCAACAGGGACACCTCCAGCAACAACTACTACCCAATCGACGACTTCCACATCAACTGCATCATCTTTACCATCTTCCACGCAGTTATCGACGACAGTGACATCATCGTCAACAGTGACACCTACAGCACCAACTACTACCTAATCAACGACTTCCACAACCGCTGCATCATCTTTACCATCTTCCACACAGTCACCGGTCAATAGGTGACACCTCCCACAACAACTATACCCAATCGAAGACTGCCACAACTGCTGCATTATTAATACCAGAATCACAGCTTCAGTATTATGCTCAACGCCTGATGCTCAGATAACATCTTCTACAATCGCTGCTTCAGTATCATTCTCAGCGCCTGTTGCCCAGACGACGTCTACCATAATCACAGCTTCAGTATCATCTTCAACGCCTCTTGACCAGACGACATCTGCCACCATCGCTGCTTTAGCATCATCATCAACGACCGTTGCCCAGTCCACGTCTACCACAATTACTGCTTTATCGTCGTCATTGCAATTATCGTCGGCTGTGACACAATCTGTAAGATCTGTTGCACAGTCAGCGTCTGTCTCAGGACAAGCTTCAGTAATATCTTCTATACAATCATCGTCGACACCTACAACATCATATGTTGCCCATTCAACATCTTCGATAATTGCTGCTGCTTCATCGTCGTTGGTCGTGACACAACCCACAACGCCAGTTATACAGTCAACTTTGACCCAATCTTCAGCAACGTCTTCTATTCAGTGAACATCGGCAGTGACACATTAAGGCCTGTTACCCAAACAGCATCTGCCATAATCGCTGCTTCAAAATCGTAGCCATTGCAATCGTCGTCGACCTTGACACAATCTCCAGCATCTGTTGCTCCGTTGACATCTGCCACAATAATCACTTCAGCATCGTCTTCTATGCAGTCATCGTTGACAGTGAAACCTGCATCAACAACTGTTGCCCAGTCGACATCTGGCACAACCGTCACGTAAGCATCACCTTCCATGCAATTATCATCGTCAGTGACAACTGGGGGTAATATCTATCCATCCCTATACAATCTCTATTGACGTCATCACCCCTGGCACTCATCCTCTATATATTAATATCCTTAATATCCCAAACAATATCCCCAGCATGGATTATGGTATATTACACAAATTGGTGGGATGTGAATAAATACTTATTATGGAAATAACAACGTGCAGCGTCTAAAAGTCGGACACAAGATACCAGGAAGAAATGTGTCCCCTGGCACTTACTGGCCTGTTCGCTAGTTCGAACTTGTCTTGTAATACATGTGCTTTTCCTTGTATTATATTAAAACATGTAAATATGTATACGTGTATATGAACCCTCACTTCTAAGCTGTACGTAACATTAATAAACTATATTACCATTATTTACTTTATTGTCACAACATTGAATTGTATAACGCAGTGTGTGTGAAGATTGGCAGTGATTCAGTGGTCAAGGACAATGAGTCAAGGATTGAGGTTTATGAGTACGCCCACTCACAGACTTAAGCAAGAGTATACTGATTTGATACACGTTGCCATGACGGCAAGATATTGCAAACACAACAATGTAGTTGATACTTGCTACACAATGACGCCTTGACACTTATAAATGATACGACATGATACATAATGCTTGAAAATGGCCGTATATTTTCTACAGGGTGACGACCTGCTACGTGCCACACAACGTAGACCTGATATATGTCGCTTGGACATGCGCTGTTTCGTGCAAAATGAAACTGTCCTGATACTTACTTCACAATCTACCATGACATTGAAAAATGCTTGATTCTGATTGGTTGACGGGGCTCCTTTATTCCTTGTGAAACCCATTTCAAATATGGTAGGACTATGAATTCTTAAGCGTTCGGTTCCAAATTACAATACGTGGTATCTACTCTTCAGTGTCCATACATCTTCAACACACAGCAGGCTTCACTCCTAGATGATGCCCTCACACTTGCTCAATACACATGAACCGATACTTCCACCAAACGTCCTGACACTTCCTGACACATACATATAGAAGGCATGGAACACAACTTTTGCTTCCTGCGCTCCCCTAGATCTCTTAACGTATGCACGACAGCGACCTGATACGTGATACACAGTGACGACCTGATACGTGCTACAAGACATCGAGCTGATAATTGCTCCATGACAACGACCTGATACTTGCTGCACGACAGCGGCCTGATACGTGATACACAGTGACGACCTGATACGTGATACACAGTGACGACCTGATACGTGCTACACGACCACGACCTGATACGTGCTGCACAGTGACGACCTGATACTTGCTGTACAGTGACGACCTGATACGTGCTGCACGACAGCGACCTGATACCTGATACACAGTGACGACCTGATACGTGATACACAGTGACGACCTGATACGTGCTACACGACCACGACCTGATACATGCTGCACAGTGACGACCTGATACTTGCTGTACAGTGACGACCTGATACGTGCTGCACGACAGCGACCTGATACCTGATACACAGTGACGACCTGATACGTGATACACAGTGACGACCTGATACGTGCTACACGACCACGACCTGATACATGCTGCACAGTGACGACCTGATACTTGCTGTACAGTGACGACCTGATACGTGCTGCACGACAGCGACCTGATACCTGATACACAGTGACGACCTGATACGTGATACACAGTGACGACCTGATACGTGATACACAGTGACGACCTGATACGTGCTACACGACCACGACCTGATACGTGCTGCACAGTGACGACCTGATACTTGCTGTACAGTGACGACCTGATACGTGCTGCACGACAGCGACCTGATACGTGCTCCACGACAACGACCTGATACGTGCTGCAAGAACACAGCATGATACGTGTTCGACTGTGACGACCTGATACATGCTACACAAAACGATGTGATACTCGTTATAGCCAGAAGACCTGATACATGCCATACGAAGGCGACCTGATACGTGTTGCCTGAACATGTGCTTGCTTATTCGTACTACATGAAGACGCCCTCATACTTGCAAACTGAAAATGAACAGACTTTGCTTCACAGTCTAAAATTGCTTGATTCTGATGCTGATTGGTTAAAACAAGTTCTCTATCACTATTGAAACCCACGTTAGGACTTTGCACACAGGACTTTGCACACAGGAGTCCTTGGTTTTCCAGATTGAAATACGATAGTATCTCCCCGTCCTGATACTCTGCAGTGGGACTACATCTCCCCCACATTTCAAAACACCCCGTCCTGATTCCCCACCGTATGATGCTCCCCACGTCCTGATACTCCCCCACGTCCTGATAACCCGTCCTACTTCCCCACGTCCTGATACTTCCCACGTCCTGATACTTGCTTGTCCTGGGAAATAGATCACAACTCCCACGTCCTGATACAACGAATATAGTCCTGATTTGATACTCCCCACGACTTGGAACTTATACACTTAGACTTATGCTTACTGTCGTGACAAATATATGTAAATGTGTTCAAGTGATGGAAACTGTCAGTAATGCATCATCAAGACCTCTTTAACTTCAGGGGTCTTCTGTACGATAAGTTAAAACTCTATAAATATTAGTATTTGAAGGTAACATGCCAGACCCAGTCAAAAGTTTACCTTGTTGTGTTGGCAACAGTTTTGGGCAGTTCAAAGGAGAAAACTAATCGGACCACTACTCCCCCATTTCAGGATATCGTTGATCTCGTCTCAAGGCCTCTTCCCTCATACCACAGACTGACACCACATTGGGCTTACAAAGCAACACAAAAATGGAAATGCATAAACAACTAAACAAAACAGTCGGACCATTTACCTCAGTTATGATTGACACTGATAACAATTCGATGCTATGTTATGACGAATGTTATCTGTACGTTTTTCTTGTAGCTGCTCATGGACATGGTAAGTGTGTGTGTGTTTTAATCTGCTCCAGCGCCAGACCTTGCACAAGGACAGACAATTAAGTCTTGGATGTACCTGACCAAACTGGAGTTAAGTACATGCAATGGTCGCGTCACAAATGAGGTTCCAAAGTGATCTTCTCTATTGCGTGGCATCATCCAAAGTCAAGTCAAACATCTTCGACCCGAATACTCGCCGAGGGTTTTATAGAAGCCATGGTGACCAAACATCTGAAACTACAGATGAGCACTCCAAACCAACCATCGAAAGACCATCAACAAAGAAACACCACATGGTTGAGTTAGTGAGTGAGGATTCACAGTCACACCGACAATATTTCAGCCATATCGTTACTAAATCAAGTTATACACTAATTATGCATTTCAAACTAATAACAAATGTCATAAAAGGGCTGTAAATCAACAAGATTATCACAGATATAGGTCTAAAACTGTTACGTGAGCATTAAAATGTGACTATACATTCTTAAACTGGGCTCAAGATCACCAGCATCCAAAGTTAGGCCACCATACTGGGGACCATGGGGGCCTACAGTACTTCTGCTACCTTCATGGTACCCCAGCTGGATTTACAACATCCCTTTGGTTACTGAAGATTATCAGACATTGAAGCCAAGCAATTAAAACTAACAAAAAGGCTACTATCAAAAGCACGGATTATGACAAATTCTTTCAATGTCATGGGATTTACATACCCTCCCCGTTGAAGGTACAGCCATTAACAATCAAAGTTATTTATTTCTTCTTCCAAATTAAGATATATCGTTACTATTTACAATATATATTCTCATCACAATTTACCAATCAGTTCAATTTATTTATAAAAAAACAATACCTAAATGTGGACTGACCCTAAAAGGATCATTCAAGCTTGAAACTTCGGAATACTTATCACTTCTGATAGAAAGATATGGCTTAGACCAGCGTCACGGATATCCAAATCAGAGTGAGATCGCTTTGGAGGCAATGGTTCATGAAACTGCTCGCCATTTGATAAGATTAGAAGGTAATGTTAACTCCATAATGTTCTTCCGTCAACAATGGATCAACGATATGATGCAGAATCTGCCGAAAGACAACGGCTAAAATCTTCGTACAAACGTCCATGTTTCACTGGAAACAACAACATGAAGATTCTGCAAACTAATTTGAATAGCATGAAAAGAACTCATTATGTTGACATTAGCAGGAGGGTACAAGGTCACAAGAGTGAGTGAGTTAAAAATTTTAGTCACAGAAAAGAAATTAGACACCAAACTTGATGCACTGGATATAAATTGCATGTAAGTGTCTTCTTCAACATCATCCATATCACCAGCAGCTGCAACGTCATCCAGTACATCACGTCAAGCACTCAACTCTGATGAAAGGACCAGGGTATGTGACCTCCTTCTCATCATCAGTTGTGGGAGCGGGTAAGACTGCCTTAGGATGTATGATAATACACTCGGCAAGTTGGAACGGCGTCATTGATACAGTAATGTTACCTTGAACGGATCAGGACTTTACACACTTAAGCCACATTTAAGTCAGATTTGTAATTCTTCGAAGTTGTTTTACAATACTTTGTACTTCTGAAGACAGGCCATGAGTAATTGAGTAAATGTAGCCTAATGTCGCATTAGCAATATTGCAGCTATTCGCGGCTATCAACCGAGAGGAAATTGTACGGTAAATTCCCGACCAGTGTTCACGAACCTCAGCAGCGCTCTTTACCCGCCCTCCTGAACCCCCTCAGAACTTCTGAAGTCAGACAACGTGAGACAGTTTTTCTCTTCTCTGACGGGGAAGAGGATGAGGATGAGAAGGTGTGTTCACCTCGCCCGACCACCTGGATGTTCTGGAGACAGTTTCGTCATGCACTGCTCACTGGAATCAACTGTGTATCATCCATGCCAGATTGGTTCTAGCATGTGCCTGACCACCAAATATCATTATACCGTCGCCTGTTTGATCTAATAAAGTTGCATCGCCTTGCATCGCCTGGCCTCTCTTTTATTTCCCTTTTCCCTTCCAGTTAGGCGGAAAGTCCAAGACATCGGTCCTGCTATTCAGTACCAAGAAAATCGAGCGGCCCCTCGCTTGTTAAGCAGATATGTCGACTTGCATGACAGGGGCAGGGGACTGTCAACTGTCGAGTCTTAACAAACGAAAGGAACAACCATTGAAATACTTACTTTTTTTCCAATATATTTTATTTATTTCAGCTGTTTTACAATATTGCTCAGATTCAACAGGGTTTCTTGACAGTCGGGGTAGGTTCCTTTTCCATCAATGAACATGACAGATTATTGTAGTAGTTCCTTCGGCCATTTGCTTTCCAATTTTAGGATACTGTTGGTATGTGTGGAGATGTATTCTTCAATAGATATAATGTCTTTAAGAATTTTCACAAAACTATGTTTAATACATTGTTTTTAAAACTAGTAACATAAATGTATCTTTTGGCAGCTAATGAATATGATTCAGAAACGTATGTCCAGTATCACTACGCAACAGTTGGAAGGTTTGCAGCAATATTACATGTTCTATGTATGTACAGTGTCAAGTTATTCAAAAACTCTTTCACACATGTACAGACAACAAAGACATGCATTATACTCTCGGGTTCAGCCTCACCTTACAAAAAGCGCAAACGTTGTTGTCTATCAATTTCATTCTTAGCAATTATTTTTTTGTAAACACACACAATGAATCTATATTGAAAGTCCAGAAGATTTGTATCCTTGGCACATTTTCCCTAGTTTGTTGATATGATTTTCCTATTTAAAACAATGCTTAGGCAAATGATAATCCGGAGATTTAGACAACACATCATAGAACATTCGACAGCCTTTTAAAGGAGAGATAAACATAAGAGAAGATCTGTGTTAAGTCAAATTAACATAGGTATTTCTCATGTTATTTATTGTATCTCTCCAAGATTTCGGAATATTGTTAATGACTTATACGAAGTCTAAGAACCTCACACTTTATACCTCTTTTTAAAGTATTCAAAGGAGAGCAATCCGTTTGAGTTGCAAAGATCTCTAATGATATGGATACATTGTACCTTTTGTATACCAATTTCTTAGAATTTTTACATTGAAGATTCAGCCACAGTGGTCCAACTAAAATATTGTCTAAATTATTTTGGTCAGTGGAATTTAGATCCATACCTTTTCCAGGCAGTAAAAGCATCTTTCCAGAATGGATTTACAACAGTTGAGAAACTGTCAATATTTGCTTCAGAGTAATTAAATCTTGGACTGGTATATTACTTGGGTTACTAAGATTGATTTTACGAAAGCTTCATTTGATAGTTGTCATCATTAGAGAATTTATATACGTTTTAACATCTGTCATTCTTAAGCCGTCTTCACTGAAATCCCTCTTCAAATACTCCCTGTTAATCTTATCTGGTTTATCATTCCAAATGAAATTTTTAAAAATTATCTCTATTTCCGTAATAAATGATTTGGGAGGATAGGATAAAGCGGAATATACATGTACCAAGGTAGAGAGAGCTAACGTTTTTAAAACAGTAATTTTGCCAATTATTGTAAATATAATTTTCTCCAATTTCCTAGTAGACTCAGAATTGGCTGTATTTTTTCTTTGTGTTGATGTTCCAGAGGTTTCTTAGCCTACCGTTGAAGGTTAAACACTGCACTTCAAAATTGCCATCATACCAGTCTAAAGTTAATTGTGGATATAGTCTGATACTGCTGCCACTCATTTCACCTATCCAAACTGCCTTTGCTTTTTCTAAATTAATTATTAAAACAGACATTTTTTACAATTTTGTTAATGCATGAGAATGTAATGTAGAGACTTTAAGACTGAGCTAAGATCCATCTCGGAATAGTTGAGAGTCATCATTATATTGTCCCAACTTATACTGTTATAGGAATATAATTATGACATTTATTTACATAATTGATATAAAGGTGATTAAGATGTAATGGGAGACAAATTATGACAGGATTTAATAATGTTTTAAAGTTAGGACGTGACTAATAATATCTGTAAGGTAGGAATTCAGTAGCGGGAGTAATAAACATCACGGTAGGTCGTTAGAGCTTGCAGGGTTTAGATGAGATGATTCATAGCTCCGGTAGAAGTAATCAGATGGGTTAGCAAGATTGAACAACATGCCTGGGAATCTTGGAACCTCTTCATGGTATTATACGAATCAAATCTGGTCAGGGGTAGAGAAATTCTGGGATTCCTGGAATTCACCTCACAGTCTTACAAATAAGGTGTTGGGTTAAAAACATGGAAGGGGAAGAGTAGTCTGCAGAGAGGTGAAAAGGTTACCGTCCAATAGAAAAACAAGAATCTTTATGCCCGTGACGTAGGATCCCGGGTCATAAAGTATAGCAAAGCTCACGATAGAAGGAGACCTCAAGTCGAGTGTCTGGTGTGCTCCTCGGAACCCCAAGCCTGGTGCCTTAAACAAACTTAAGGTACCAGCATTTCGACTGAGACTGAAGCTTTGCACCTGAAGTCTCCTAACAAACAGAGTGGGTTAGACCAGCATCACTAAGGGTGAATAAAAAAAAGCTACTTAAATACTCATCCCAAATCGTCAGGACCCCCAGTACGAGGGTATACCGTAGTTCCGGTAAAGGAGGGGCATCCCAGATGTGGGATAATGACAGGTTAAAGAACAATTACCTGCCAGGTAAATGCGTCGTAAGAACCCTTTGGACAATACTCCATATGATGCAGAACGATTCCTTTAATATCAACATATTCAGCTACCAACATTCAGCGATATGGAGACCTCTTATATTTGAAAAGAAATCAGACAAGCGTCCCTTTTGGAATTGAAATACTTACTAGTAGTACAGTCGTTTGAGTTTGTGTTACATTATTACGGCATTGTTTTGTCGAAAGTCAAATGAAACGTTTGCTATGATGTCAGTGTTTGAAACGTTGAGGCGTTTTACGCGTGTTTTACAGTTGGAAACTAAACTGAACACTGCTTTCATTCATTAAGACTATTCTCAGGTAACGTTTGGCTTAAGTGGGTGAGTTTAGTCTTACGCCGCACTCAGGCCTATTCCAGCTATAGGGCGGCGGTATGTAAACAATCGAGTCTGGACAAGACAACCATCATCACCATGAACGTCGATGTACGCCACTGAGTCTTGCTCAAGGCACTCGTCTTTGTGTAAGTATGTGTTTCGCCACATGCATACCCATGAAGGAATAAGAAAAGTGTGTTAGTTTGTCTCTGAAGAGAAGGACACACGGAGACGACCTTGTTGTAACAATGCTGTCAGCATCAGGGTGATCGCTGTTTTAGGTTCGCTAGAGATAGACTGTACACAGTAATCAATACACGATACCACAAACACACAGCAAAAGAACTGTGCCCAGTTTTTATCAGTGGATTCTATCTGTGAACATTGGTTCCTGGAATCATCTTTCCACATATACATTCAGCACTTTTATGGGTGAATTTTGTTTAGTTTATCAACATTCGCATTTGAGTTACTAATATAATTAACAAGCGTTCGTACATTGTAGGATATTATGAAGCCATTTCCCTTAATATTCGAATCATGGTTTTTAGTTAGTTTAAACATATTTTATTTATGAACACTTTTGTCAACTTAGTGAAGCCTTTTTCAAAGACTCCTATCTGTGGAAACGATACATCCTTGCTGAACATTCACATTCTATCAGCATTCCCTCTGGGACCTGGCTGCTGAAACTGTGAATCACGGATGTTTCTTAAACATCTACACAATTACTATACTATACTGCACTGCACTGCACTGCACTGCAATGCTGTACTGTACTGTACTACTGTTAATACTCTTATCAATTTTATATACACATTCATGCAACATTACGTAAACTTACCTTTGGGCATGTTTGTCAGCTGTTTCTTAAACGCCATATCTAAGTATGCGTCTATTTGTGCTTTGTAAACCTCAGATATATGACCTTTCCAAAAGATATAGGGTAATATTTATGTCGCTTTTCTTGCTCACAAAAGGGTAAAAAAAACATATAATTGACTCTACGTGACTGAGATTATATGACATTATTATGTTCAGCGATGCAATGGATAGGAGGCACAGTTTCACCCACCCGATTCTGCTCCCGGTTGACATTACAAAAAAGAGTGACTCATAATTTCGTGGTACAGTTACAACAGCGGCTCATGTACAAGGACATTCGTTAAATAAACGATACAGAGGAGCAAAGGCCGTATCAGCCCCAGTCCCCCATTCTGCCGTTCAAGGGGAGTTGCATACGCATGGCTAATTCCATAGAAATTAAATAAAGCAAAGATTAGATCATCTGTCTGTATTATCCCAAACCTTTACCGATACATAAGGTTTGTTTTCAAATCAACAGATACCACCAGCTGTGTCAATCTAACCAAGTGTTTGATATCGCATCCTACATACAAAGTGTTTGAAATTCCGCCCTAGATCTCCGGGGCGTGACATCCTCTTAGAGACTAATGTGGTCATGTTCCTTTACAAATGTAATAGGGGGTGTTATCTAAAAATAACTTACTATGTTTATTTTTCGACAGAAATGGATGCAAGCAATTTTGGTTGTGTTTCTTTAAATGAATATCCATTTTCTAAACACCGTTTAACTATTTAATGTAAAAACAGTTGTAGTTGCCTTTCAGTAGTGTGCATGTTTCCCCACTACAGGAAATATTAAAATCATCCACCAATGGAATCCTTAAAACGTTTGATAAACTGCTAATTATCTTTGCTAAGCAGAGTGGCAGACAACATACTTCCTTGTGGGAAACCGTGATCCTGATTATAATGATCTGACAGGGTATAACCCACACGGCCTTGAAATTGCCTGTCTTTTAAAAAGTTGCATATAAATTGAGGCAAAGGTAACAACAAACTCAGGTAAATCTTTTAAAATACTGTGCTTCCATGTGATGTCATAAGCAAAACGCAGACACTGCATGTTGCCTTTGTATAACGGTATTCTTAACACATGACTTCAGTCCAAATGTATGGTCAATGGTACTGCGACTTTTCCGAAAACCATATCGAATTTTTGTGATGAAATTATCAGATTCTAAATACCAATCTGTCATTGAAAATGCGTTCCATGGTTTTGCAAACGCAGCTAGTAAATGACATAGGTCTATAGTGGGGTTCGGTATGATCACGTCCAGGTTTGGGGATGGGTACATATATCAATTAGCAGGTTTATGGCACTGTTTTCCCCTTTCTGTACAAATTATTTCATTTTAATTACCCATACTGTTTCCACCATGGTATTTCCCCATCTCATCGAAATGATGGTGTGGACTTTTCATTCCTCTTTTTTACATGTTTTCTTTCTTTTCTCTACTTATGTAAAAACATTTTCTTTGACTTTACTGGATGCTTTTACTCTCCCTCAGTTGACTTTGATATCTATTTGCAAACTTATATGTTGAAAGAAATGACATTTTGTGTGTATTTAAAACAAGTACATGATGGTTTTGCTGTGCATCTACCCGCTGCCTACAACAGAATGTTTGAATGTATAGATGCCGGTTGACATCAGTCAGTACAGACAGGCAGTGGGGACATTTGCAGTCGGGCTACACTCATGTGCAGCTTGTAAACTAAATATTTTAACTTTTCTATCCCGACATCGTTGCGTTTCAGCAAATCTGTTAGTATCATCGTATCTCTTCTAATACTCTGTTGTGGAGACGTACATCCTAACCCTGGCCCAGTACTAAATACTTTAAAGATAGTCCACCTAAATGTTTGCAGTCTCAAAGACAAATTGGATGTTATAGAAGTTGAATTTAATTCTTTTGATATCATTTGCATAACTGAAACGTGGTTGCATAAAGACATTCCGAACGGTGATATTCTTATACCGGGATTTCAACCTCCATTCCGCAAAGATCGAGGGAGTCGCGGGGGCGGTGTGGCTATATATGTTAAAGACAATTTGTATGCGGAGCATGTGCACCAGCTAGACATTGCTGGACTTGACGCCGTATGGGTTCATGTTAAATGTAAACATCGTACCTACCTCATAAGTACCTTCTACAGAGCTGACCGGAGCATTGCGTACTGGGAACTAATTGATCAGTCAATTAGAAACGCTGTTGATCTTAACTTATTTACCGTTATTACTGGCGACTTTAATGAAGATATTTTAAATGAAAGTAATCGTAAAATTCAATTATTGGAATCCTTACACGGACTAACCCAAATTATTGAAAAACCAACTCGAATCACCCCGCAATCCAGTACTTTAATTGATCTCATATTTATATCCTCTATGCAAAATGTGCAGGATCGCGAGGTGTTAGACCCCATTTGCAGTGACCATTGTCCGATATATGTTGATATCAAATCTGTTAGACCCAGGTGTGATACATTTAAACGTAAAATATATGATTATCAACATATGGACGTTAATGGTATGATTTCTGACATCAATAATCTTGACACTAATGACTTATTCTTAAACAACCACGTGGATGACATAGCAAATAAATTAACGACTATAATAAGGAATACTTGTGACAAGAATATCCCAAATAAAATTGTTACTATCCGACCATCGGATCCAGAATAATGAAATAAGATCGCTAATACGTAAGCGCAATAGACATCATCAGCTCGCTAAGAGGAAAAATTATGTTACCCGTTGGGCTCGATTCAGACAAAGTAGAAATAGAGTAATCTCGGCTATCCGAAAAGCGAAAAGAGCGTATTCAAATAAACTAGATGAAACGATTAATCGATCCACTACGGAAAAATGTTGGTGGAAATTAGTCAATAATTACGTGAAGAGAAATAAAAACAACTCTAATTTTCCCCCGTTGATTTTGAATGATGTCGTAAGCGATGATTTACAAGATATAGCTGATTCTCGAAATGATTATTTCACTCGGCAATCGCGAGTAGAAAATCCGGATTCAACATCCCCCAGTATCAATATAAAGACAATCAATAGTCTATCAGAAATTCATCTTATTAACAGTGAAGTATATGATATCTTAATGAGTGTTAATACTGCGAAAGCAACCGGCCCCGACAGCATTGGAAATAGAATTCTTAAATTAATCGCTGTCAGTATTTCACCCCTCTTAACGGGACTTTTTAATCTATCACTTCAACAACGCGTATTCCCGGCAGTTTGGAAAGAAGCAAGCGTTATACCGATTCACGAAAAGGGACGTGTAAATGACTGTACAAATTATAGACCAGTAGCCTTAACTAGTTGTGTATCTAAAATACTTGAGCGATGTATGTACATGTTTTCAACTATCTCAGAGGCAATAACATCTTATCCAATTTACAGTCAGGTTTCATCCCAGGGGCTCTTGCGTGAATCAGTTGACATATTTGTATAATTTCATAGCCAAGGCAATGGACGAAGGTAAGGAAATACGTGCAGTATTTTGCGATATCAGCTAAGCTTTTGATCGAGTACGGCACAAAGGTCTCGTGCATAAGTTAAAATCATGTGGAATCGATGGTAAAAGCTGGCGTCCCGCAGGGTTCTGTTCTAGGACCACTTCTGTTTTTGGTCTTCATAAATGATATTGTTGAAGGCACTGACAGTAATATACGATTATTTGCAGATGATACTTCTATCTATGTAATAATAGATGACCCTTACGTAGCGGCGTTTAGTCTGAATAATGATCTACTAAAAATAGCAAACTGGGAAAAAAACCTGGAAAATCGATTTCAACTCATCTAAAACTAAAACAGTTTTATTCAGTAGGAAACCAAATTCAAATCCTCATCAAAGCTTGTTTTTCAACGACGTTCGAATTGAAGAAACTTCGAGCCATAAACATTTAGGTATAACTCTTCAAAACGATTGTGCATGGCATATACATATAAACGATATCGTTAAGAGAGTCAGCCCCATGATAAATTGCTTAAGAAGCCTTAAATATCGACTAACGAGAAACACCCTGAATAGTATGTATACGTCGTTTATACTTCCGATCTTTGACTTCTTATTTATGACAATTGTACCAAAACTCAAGCAACAATCTTGGAAAACATGCACTTAGACGCGTTACGTACGATAAGTGGAGCTGTTCGCGGCACCAGTCACGATACGCTGAAACATCCTCTGTTTCTCTTCTCGAAAGAAGAAGAATAGCTAAACTAATAACATTTTTCAAAATTTATCATAACAGATTACCCCACTATCTAAACGAACTCGTCCCTCCCTTCGTCTCTCAAGTCATTAACTATCCGTTACGTAACGCATCGCATTTGCAAACTATTGCCTGCTGTACTGCTCTATATGACAATTCATTTCTACCGGACGCTGTAAGTTTATGGAATGCTTTACCGCAAAATATTAAATCTCTTACAGACATCAATGATTTTAAATCTGCTTTAAGTCATAGAGCTAAAGACATTCATTTCGATCCAAATATAAGTTCAAGAGTTTGTCAAATCCTCCACTGTCGCTTAAGGTTAGGATGTAGTGATCTCAACGCTGACAAACACAACAGACATATATCAGAGAGAGCAGGTTGTTTGTGTGGCCATCCTACTGAAGATGCACGTCATTATTTGTTTGTATGTCCCAGATTTGATGCTGTAAGAATAAATAAATTTTATTATACCATTTTATTAAACCACCGTTAAGCTAAGCAACGTTACAAAAACGAAACATTTGATGAAATCTACCAAGCAGCTGAGGTAGACATCCAAGAATACTTTAGAGTTACAAAAAAGTTATAACATAAAAGAGAGCAAACACAGTCTCTAAGTTATAATGGTGACTCCTGTAATACGCAGGAAGGTGTATGTAATCTCTTTGCCAGGTACTTCAGAGACTTGTCTGTGCCTCAGAATGCAGAATTCTTTGATACTGGATTTACAGAGCACGTTGATAAGTTTGTAGAAGATGTTGTATATAACCCTGTAAATGACAACAGTGATTCAGTCATTCTCTCCCCATTTACTAAAGATGAGGTACTTGATACCGTGAAACGTCTTAAAAACAATAAATCTCCAGGCCCAGATGGTATTTCAAACGAGCATGTAAAGTATGCTTGTCGGTCTGTTATTGACCATATTGTATCACTATTTAATGCCATTATATCGTTTGAATATGTACCAAATGCATTTAGTGTTGGTAATGTTTTACCAATTCACAAAGGAAATGGTAAAAGCAAGCATGAACCATGTAATTATAGAGGTATCACTCTTACGACTGTGCTCTCAAAACTTTTTGAAAGATTACTGCTCAAAAGAATTGAAACATGGACAAAAGCAGAAAACGACTTCCCCCACCCTCTCCAGTTTTGATTTAGGAAGGGTGCGGGGGCGGAAACGGCAGCGCTTACTCTAACTGAAAGTATTGCCTACTATGTCGAAAGAAATTCACCAGTTTATTGTGCCTTCCTTGATAATGAGAAAGCATTTGACAAAGTTTGGTTGAATGGACTTTTCTATAAGCTTTACAATTTCGGAATTCGAGGTAAACTGTGGCGACTTATATACACTATGTACACATCAATGAAATCATGTGTTAGCACTGGTGGCTGTATTTCTAAAGTTTTCGATGTAAAACAGGGTGTAGGTCAGGGTCGTGTCTTATCAGCTTGGCTCTTCACTCTATATATAAACGACTTACTTCACAGTATCGTTGACTCTGGGCATGGCATATGTTTACCATGGGGTAAAACACCAGGGGTGCTGTTAGCCGACGACTTGTCTTTGCTAAGTGTATACCCAGGTGGACTTCAAAGTTTGCTTGATGTTGTACAGTAGTATGCGCACACGTGGCACTTGCGTTTTAATGCATCAAAGAGTCTATTTCTTGTATTTGGAGATACAAAAAGAAATGTCCATCCTAAAATATACATTGGTGAGAAGGAAATACCGTACAATACACATGTAAAATTTGCTGGTCTCCAAATCTATTCATCCGGTAAAACCATAGAACGTACGCAGTTTGTATGTGAAAGGCTTAGGATACCCTTTAATGCCAATAAGAACCATGGCCTGTGTTTTGGTGGCCTTAACCCACTCTGATGTATCCGTATTTGGGAAAGAGTTATTCTGCCATGCGGTTTGTACACTTGTAATGTTTACCTGAAAAGGAATATGATATGCTGGAAACTGTACAAAGCCAGTTTTGTAAGAGTATCCAAGGCTTTTCAAAACGTGGATCATCCACAATAGCCAGAGACAGTCTCGCCCTGGTCACACTGCGAAGATATATGCACCAGAAGTCCTTGCTATTTCTCGGTAAACTATGAAACAGCGATACTGAATTTGTTTTTAAGAAAGTGCTTGTGCATAGACTCTGTCAGTACAGACAAACCTCATCACTGGAGAAAGAGCGATTTTGCAAGTCATCGCCAATCTTCCACATGCTTAATCTTGTCACAATGTATGACCTAGATATGCATTTATACAACTATGTAAACCAATCTTCCTTCTTAACGAAGGCTGAGTGGTCTGTACTGGTTAAAGAAAGAATACTTAAAGCTGATACGCATCAGCACACTGAGCATTCAATCTTTGAGTGTGAATGTGGCATAGTTGCCTAGTATGATATTGTAAAACATGTATTCCTACACTGTACTCTCATACAAAGTAGTAGAAACGCTTTGATTGAGTCACTAGTTGACATGCTAGATGTTGACACTTTTGTCAGTTTATGGAATGATGAAGACCTATTTGTCTCATTTATGCTCGGTGGTCTACCAAATGTATATGCTCAAGAGCTTGAACAAGAAATGTGGTTTAAATGTATAAAACTTATCGCAAGCTCTGTAAAACCCTGGCTACATCAACTAAAATACCTATTCTAATTTTGATTATCACACTCTGTAACCTGTAAATACATATATATAACCTATGTTACAACCTGCTGTATCTTCGACTTCGGAGGAAATAAAGATTATCTATCTATCTATCTCTACGGAACGTCTTCCATGGACCCACAAATTCAATCACATATCGTAAAAATCAGTCCATCTATTTATAATTGTGGTTTTACCTTTTCACTTTTCTGGATCATATGCCTTTGACATCGGCGTTAGTGAATTTATCTTTGAAACATCATTGTGCCAAGACTGGCGTTTCTGTATGTCAAAGGTACGCCGTGCTTTAGCATTAAGACTTTTCCATTTACCTAAATTATGGATAAACAGATGGCGACGGAAATACTGTTCAGTCTCCTACCGTGCCTGCCTAGCATGTTTGCATTAAGTGGTAAACTATACTTTACGTACATAAGGATTTGCAAAGGACTTCGAACATAGGCAGGACAGTATAAGTTCACGAGAAATTAAACAACAAATTTGATGCTTTGGTAAAAATGTGCATGAGTCTGCCTACTTCAGCGTCACCAAAAGCGCTACCTGCAACAACATCATCAGCTGCAACGACATCCACTACATCATGCCCAGCACTCAGCTGGTATGAAACAACCAGGATTTAGTCAAGTGTTAAAACGTATTCGATAAAAACGCCCCGTTTATCGGTCACTGGGTTCAAAGTCTCATCTCTCAAGCATCACTGCAGTAAGCAACGTCTGTGACGAGCTATATATAACCAGTATAAATACTCCATGTACTACAACTGACTGCACCCTGGTTCCGCAGTCTACCCGTCTCCTAAGATATATTCAGGTCATAGACTCAGTCCCAGCAGCACAACAGATCGGCCGGTGCTAAACGGTTTTCTGTTATCCTTTTCACCTCCATTGCCAGAGTGTTAAAGAAAACAACAATCCATTGTCGTCTTATTCGTTAGGGTTCCTTGTCATCTGAGAAAGGTGTGTCTCAGCGAAGACAAGTGAAAGGAGATCCGATCATTACAAGTCCAGAACATACATCAGTGACAAAATATGACTGCTTGGAGATCCCGCTTCCACGACAAGGTATGTCACTAGAGACAGTCTGTTGTCCCCTGCTGGCCATGTGGACCCATGAATACCTCTTTATATCAATAACTCCATGTCCACGAAGCATCTGTGAGTACTGGAGACGTACTGAATGTGGCCGTAATAGTGTCCACTACAGCTAGGTTATATTAATCTTCAGCCCTGTTCACACAGGAGACACTTTAATATCATGGTATCTTATACACGGTCGTTTCACGTGTAATTGTCATGGATTGCCTGAACGATAAAACCTTCATCTTTGAAGCTTTAAACATCTGATCGTTGCAGCACAGTTGACATTGTCACTGTTTGGGGGGATGGCCTAAAAGTCGGGCCAAGAAAAGTCGGGCCGGGCCGGGCCACCGGGTACTTCTAAAAAATTGCAGAGTATTGAAACGAACTCTGCACATTTGGGTAGAAACACTTCCTGCCTTCACAAATGCATAGTTTGATTGTAAATGTGTAGTTAACGATGAAAAAACAAACACAAAAAACAATGCCTACATACCGAGAGTCCCGTAGAAAAGATACCGTCTTGTTATGTGTTTTCCTTCATATGTCTATGTGAGAAGGTTACTTACTTCTTAGCGTGTGACGTGTGAATTCCTGGGCAGGAAGTGACAGTGTTTTGACTTCTTTTCTTTCCTTAATTAAAATATTGGGGCTCCCTAATTAACCTTTATTGTCTCGTGCCGAATCAGCACAGGATGTTTATGTTAATGAGACGTGAATATTGGTGAGTGTTAATGGGCAAATATGACATGATTTTACATGTTAAAAGAAATAGATTAAATCACAACCTTTTGTAATAAATTACAAAGGATCAAACAAAGTATATATTCGCACATACAAAAATTCTTATGTGTTTTAATTGTGTTCTAAAAAGTAAACAACACCAGCCCAAATTCGATAACCAGCGCGTTATATCTTAGTGTTATATCTTATAATAGGGTGCATAAACTTGATGATATACCGATAATATTCAGAACTGACTCGACTAGGACAATCAAAATATAAGATACGTTTTACAACAGCCACATTCACTATGATGTGTGTATTACGACTACGTGCGTGAAACAATCCTCATTCAAGATGCTTCATCCTTCAACAGTTATATAGTATGAAGATGTTTCCTATCTTAAACCTCCCCATGTCCCAGAGGAGATCAGGAATGTCCAGCTTGGCCCCTGACTCGATCTTGTCACTATACCTTCGAAAATTCTTTCTCTGTGTGACATCCGACATACTGTATTTAAACATGTTTCATTCATGAAAATATGCGTCATGAACTGACTGGCCAACATGCTCCGAGGAGCTTATTTGAACGCCGCTCCCGTAGGTAAACGCATGTACAAGTAAATACAGAAACAGATGACACAAAAATGATACAATTCATATTTATCAGCAGTCAAGATTAGAATAATGCATGAATATCGATCCGTTTGTTTGGCAGTAAATATCAAAGTATTTATGAAACATCAAATCGATCAGATTTTATTATGTAATCATGAATGATTTTAAGAATGAGTGTAGATCATTGCTAGTGAGCAATGTCCATCCTCATAGTACTGTGTTGATATTTAACTCATTTAAAAAGAGATTAAAAAGGTGATTTTGTCTTAATTCCATGTATTTATTGCATGTGAAGAAATAATGTACAGCATTTTCGACTGGATGACCACATGAACACGACGGGCTGTCGATGATATGTCTGTCAAACCTATCAGCATCCAATTCAATACAACGGAGCTTGAGGCAAGAATGGATAATTTGGAATATTCTTGTACCATAGTTTAGGTCAAAGATAAGTGTTCTTATGAGGTCTACATAGCGAGTTTTGGAATCGGGATAAGGTATCAATATTTTGAATTTCAGGAATGGGGGAATTCCATGGTTTTAAAGTATCAGATAAATATGATCTGGCATCTGTCAACATTTAACTGTTCACGCTGAAAAATGTCCCCTGAGGTTACTAGCACTAGTATTAAGTATTGTAGGTAAGAGATATTGAGGCCAGAGATTATTCTTCAGTTTATAAAATGTTGTCAGCTTAGAAATATATCACCGTTCTTTAAACGGTTCTTGGTTAGTTTCTTCGCATATCATGTTGTGGCTTGTTCCTCGAACTGCACCACTTATTGATCGCAATGCGTCTAGATTCAATTTGGCCGCCTCCGTGGTGTAGTGGTTAGAGCGTCCGCCCGGAGAGCGGAAGGTCGCCGGTTCGATCCCCGACCGCGTCATACCAAAAGACGTTAAAATATGGTACTTGTTGGTCCCTGCCTGGCGTTCGGCATTAATGGGTACAACAAGGACTGGTAGGCTCGGAGTGTGTCTGAGTGGGGTGTTCATGCTTCACTGCGGCTTGGTATCTCAGTGGGCTAGCACTATAAAACCAGCTTCAGTCTGGGCTAGTACAAGCAGCCGCACATACACATACACATACACACGCATGCACGTCGTCATATGAGCGTAATATTCTCAAGCACGACGTTAAACCCAATTTCACCTCACCTCACCTAGATTCAATTTGAAATTATTAATAGGTCATTATTTAAACAGTCTACAGCTATGCCAGGGTCATCAATTATAATATATATAGTCGTGTCATCTTCGAAAAGTCTAATATTACTATCAATATCATCCAGAATATCATTAATATACGTTATGAACATTAGGGGTCCTAAGACTGATCCTTGAGGGACGCCTTCTAATACATACCTCACCAACCTGTTGCCAACAAGTACTGTAGTCATTTTCAGATTAGATGATTTGGAACAGGCCATCTCTACCCAACTTTGAGCCTTTTATAGATAAAACGGGATTATCTGAAACGGTTGAAGTTTACCACATCTGGAAACAGCATCTCCTAGAAGCCTCATTGTAACAACGCTCTCACAGTGAAAGCAATCTTCTCCTAATTCTGAGTTGAATAAGTCAGTGTTATGGCCGTGGTTGTCAAAGGATGTGTTTTCTTACATTTGTATGCTCAAATCATATAACCAAGACACATCACGTCAAACAGTATTTCGGTAACTTGTCTCATTTCTAATATTTTCTACTGCCCAGTGATTATCCGTGAAAAACGTTATCAATGAAACGGTGGACTATTCAATAACACTGAAGGCACCAGACTAATTAAGGCAGTAATCAATGACACTCGGTTGCAATGGGGTGTGTTGATTGAAACACAACACCTACGCGAATGCAATTAACTATGGGGCAATTAAGCAATTGGCTATTACTTTTATTAGCCCAGGCAGCGTCAGACTGAACAGTGGGCATCGCTTTGAGCAACGTGCTTCCTTCAGATACCACGCTTTAAGACTCTACAAAGTGGTATTTAGATAGATATAACTATTTTCTTTGGATGTAAACAGAAAATAGGATTCATCTGTGTGGTTTACGCTGTTTTTGACAGCCCGGCCAAGTCGGACCGATAAGGGACTAACACTTTTGATATAGGCTATGTTGGGAATGGTGAGGGACAAGGGCTTCACTTTAACGGACAATTTTTCCTAATATGTGATATATTGTAACATTACAATGGGGTAGTTTTTTTTGAGAGCCCGGACCAAGCCGGACTGAACTTCGTGGTACGGTGTCTTCCTTGAGAATATACTAAGCAGCTAAAGAAACGTCAGTTTGGTATTTTCTTTCGCAGAAATGGATAACTGTAAACTCATTTAATGACCTATCCTCACCACTCGTCATCGGCGTGAACGTCTTCAGTTTGCCCTACAACACCAAAACTGGCGATACAGGCAATGGAGAACTGTTCTGTTCACAGATGACAATCGGTACTGCGTATCAACTGCAGATGGCAGAACAAGAATATGGCGACGACATGGCCAGCGTAACTCAGACCAATGTGTTATGGAAAGAGGCTCATGGGGAGGTGCAAGCATCATGGTATGGGGTGGAATAGGCCTGAACCAGAGAGTGGGTCATGTGGTGTTCCAGAACCTTGGTCCAGGGAGAGGAGGCGGCATCACAGCGGTGCGCTACATCGACCAAGCTCTCAGACCCAAAGTCATACCACATTTCGCACGTTACCGGAACAACATTTTCCAGCATGATAACGCCCGGGCCCATACTGCCAGAGCTACACGGGACTTCCTACAGCACAACGGTGTCACAATTATGCAGTGGCCAGCCCTGAGTCCTGATTTAAACCCAGCTGAACATCTTTGGGATGAAATTCAGAGGAGACTGAATAATGTCATACCAAGGACGAACACAGCCGATTTAAACACAATTCAAGATACATGTGTGAGATTTAAGGTGCTTTTAACGGCCCGAGCCAAGCCGAACCGATCAACTGTGGCGGAGATAATGTTGAGTGTGGGGGGGAAGCGATCCTTTCATTTACAGGTGGGCATGCTTTCAATACGATGAACAGTGACCTTCTGGGGTGGTATTTGATTGGATATACATTTTCGAGACGACAGAAATGTGAATCGGTATTGCCTGAAGTATTTATGCGTTTTATATCCTGTTTCGTTTAACGATTCCCCTTTTAGATGTAACCTTGGTCAACCACATTCACATACCGCTCGTTTTCCTGAGTTCTAAGCCATTTAATCGTAAGAACGTGATTGTGGTACGCGTCTGTGGCTTCTGGTTGATCATTATTATCATGAGTGTATGTTGCATTAATTTATTTTAGGCATGGTTTACGATAATGGATTTATTAGCCAATTATATAGTTGGCCCGCCTTGGCCCGGCCCGGCCCGACATTTAGGCCATCCGCTGTTTCGGCATAGTTGCCCTGTGTATTGGTGCTTCAGCTTTAGCCATGCTTACGGTTCAACACAATGACGCAGACTGAGAGTTCAGATGTACGAAAGACACACTCAGCAAATTGGAGCAGCCTCGTTCATGATAGACTCAGCCACTTGTCCAAGAAACAACAACAATCTGGATGCTTTTCTTTGAGGAAAAGTATACATTCTCGCCCTTATTCTCGCATGTAATCATGATACCTTTATGTTTGATTTTGTCAAATTATTTGTCAGAAACTGGTCAGAGTGCCGAGTGTTTCTTGACTTTGGGGTTTCCTTAATTAAATTGTGACGTGTTAAGAGGCGATGTTTTTGTTACCGAGGAGCGATAATTCGTCTTTTGAAATGATGTAACTAACAGTCCAAAAGCTGGCTTCCTGCTCGGATTCCTACTCAATGTGCGTGGCGACAACTTTCGACTGTAGCGACCGGGCCAAGCTCACGCGTCATATACAACGAAATACATTAAACTGACACATGTTTTGCTGTGATTCATAATTTAGAACATCACCGCAATACGAACTGACACGATTGGAGATGACGGGGAAAACTATGGTGGCTGATTAGGGCCATCGCTGTCTCGCCTTAAAATTCGGAGGCGAGAAAGCGATAACACGAGACGAGAAGGCGATAACACGAGACGAGAAAGCCATAGAACGAGACGAGAAAGCGATAACGCGAGACGAGAAAGCGATAGCACGAGACGAGAAAGCGATAGCACGAGACGAGAAAGCAATATCATTGCGCGAGAAAGCGATAGAGCGAGAAAGCGATATAACAAGGCGAGAAAGCGATAGATCAGGCAATATCATCGTAACCCAACTGCGTAGAATCTTTTGCTCATGATGTTGATCACTGTATTGTCTGGTCCAGACTCGATTATTTACAGACCCGCCGCCATAGAGCTGTAATATTGCCTAGTGCGGTGTTAAATAACAGACCAACCAAACCAACTCCCCGTCGGGCTTTATTGTATCAGTGATGGAATTAAATACACCCTGTGCCTTTCATCTGGTCTTTTTATGTGTGCATATTTCACACATATATATTTCTACTATTATGTGAAAAAGGTATTGTTCTAAATGCATGTGCCATAGTCATCCAAACTTCTACAAAAATGGCTTGTGTACATACGTATATGTCTGTCTGTTCCCATATCCCAACTATCGACTTGAGACAGTGCCACAATTCATCGACCGACGTGGTAGGTGTGTTTAGCAAAAACGTAATACAATTATTCCTTGGGGAATAAAGCACTATATCGTAAAACACCTGTATATTGAAAATAATTTAGTTTAGATTGTTATCTGAGTAGTTGGACGTAAGAGGGTTGGGAAGTTAATTGCGTATAAGTTCAACTAAGTAAGTGGTGTAAAGTATATTGTGATTTATTGAGCAGAACAGTTAAACTGTTGCTGATAAGCTAATAAGGAGTCTACTAAATACATGAAAAGGGGTTAAATGTTAAAAAGTAGGGCTGGGGAGGCAGGGTATGGTGTTTATGTTTTGGTTGTGAAAGGCGCGGTGTGTGGCCTTGACATTGTGAGTTAGTCTGGATAATCGAGTTTACGCTGTAACGTGTGGCTGGATAGGGATGTTTTAAAGGGTTTATTCTGAAAGGAGTTTAGTATATCATGGTTGGTAGGGGATAGAGAAGGACGGGAGCGCCTCACTCCAGTGTGAACATGATAAAAGTTTTGTAGATGTGTAGGAGGGTTTATTTGTCTGCATTCCAGTGAATGTCACCTATTGCTCTCATTCGATTTGAATCGTTTTGACATGAGTTGACCAAGTTATAAACAAGATGATACAGGTAGATAGTTCCATATATTGAACGAGTTTCAAGTCCTCCTCTGGAAACGAAAATGTTACAAAAAGGTTAATTGGATACACGTGTCACCAATCAGCTTATCAAAACCTATGCGACCACGTCCAGCTGTAACCTTTACTTTACTCAATAGACCACCAATGGTGGTATAAAAGTACATTTCACACACATCAATTATTACATACAGTCAAAATGGCGGCGGAGTGTAACAATATATTGTAGAAAATCAGTTGTTGGTATAACATGTCTATTATCTAACTTTTGTTAGAAGAAAACTTTGGGGAAAAGAAGGGTTTTGATAAATATTTTGATGGCAGAACGGTTTGAAATTGGCGGACCAAAATGTCGCTTACATTATAATAAAGAAGTTGTATGTCCATATAACTTTCCCCGTTGTTCAGCACACCAACTTCTAAATGCCATCCAAAGAAGTTCACTATATATGGCTAGACCAGCGTTTACCGCGTACAATTTTCAGCTTTGATTAGACGAACGCTTGACTGCATCGTTTTATTTGCTTAGATTACACCATTGACTGTGGAATGGTTCTGTTACTACATTAAGGTACCAAGGTGCTTTACTGTCACGTGCGTCTCCTCTATCTTTGGGTAGGAGCGATTTAGGTTCATGTAGGTGAAGATCTTCACAGCTGTATTTTGATCACCCTGAAATACAATAAAGTGACATAAACATAAATGGTTAAGTTCCCATACCTCATTTCTAATTCCTTTACCTATAACCAAACAGCGAGAACCGATAATTATTATATACTAGCCACATAAAGAAACTGTGCATTGTCAAAATATTATCCCAGTTGATAAGTACGATAACAATGTCAAAGGCACATATAAACTTTAATGGAGGGATCATGAGACCATAACAAGTCGGGAGAATTTCAATTGAAAAGTCAATCACAATGACGTCAGGAGTCCACAAGCGGGGCAGGGGTCAAACGACCATGTCACAAGCTCAATAACGGGTATGTCCACCATCGGCATTGAGAACAGCAGTGCATCGACGACGCATAGAGCCTACCAAACGTGTAAGGAAGGCTTGTGGGATGTCACGCCAGATTCTCTCAAGTTCTGTTGCAAGGTCAAGGACGTTATCTGGCGGATGAGGAAGACGGCGTAGACGTCGATCCATCTCGTCCCAAACATGTTCTATCGGGGAGAGATCCGATGAATTTGCAGGCCAAGGCAGTAAGTCAACGTTGTGGTGTTGCACGAAATCCATAGCAACCCTTGCCGTATGAGGGCGGGCATTGTCCTGTTTGAATGTTAACCCAGGGCCATGAAGTTGCAGAAAAGGAATTGCCACAGGTCGAAAAATCTGATCCCTGTAGCCCACACCAGTTAAGTTGCCCTGAACAATCACCAAAGGAGTTCTTTTGCGTCCACCCAAAATCATCACGGAACCACCACCAAAGCGATTCCTCTCCAAGACATAGGCCTGTGCATAACGTTCTCCTACGAGTCTATAGGCACGTTGACGTCCATCACTATGGGAAATGTTAAACCTGGACTCATCTGTAAGAACAACATTTCTCCACCAAACCAAGCGTCTGCCGTCATGTTTTCGGCACCACATTCGGCGAGCTTGTCGATGACGTTGTGTCAGGATAGGCCGTATGGCGGGACGTCGTGGTCTGTTCCCGTGATGACGTAAACGCTGTCGAACTGTGTTGGGGTGGATACGGCGAAGTCCTTGGATGGTTCGGGCAGTCATCACTGCAGTCTGAAACCTGTGGCGAAGATAGGTCACCCTCATCCATCTGTCCTGTCTTGGCGTAGTTACACGTGGACGTCCAGAACGTGGCCGATCGATGACGTCATTTGTGTTCTGGTAGCGTCTCACCAGTGCAGAAATGGTGTTCCGGTGGCAGTGGAAATGTGCAGCCACATTTGTCGTTGAGACATTCCCCCACGGACCATCCCAATAGTCTCATGACGTTGTGCAGACGTGAGCCTTGGCATGCTATGCGTTTCACTAGCCGTTTAATTTTTTGAACGATCGCAAGGGCAGGGGTTGAGCTATCCAAAGTGACAGTATTGTGTGGCATTCATTTGCTCTGTTTCTCTTTCCCGGAATGCACGTGCAACAACGTCTTGCACGTCTCAAGGACGAACCCACTGACGTCACGGAACGTGGCACGTGCATGCATGTTGGATACATGTCACTAATCTCTGAGTTTGAATCCTTATGTGTCTACACAGGTTTGATAAATTTAGATTTTAAATTTTTGTATGCACAGTTTCTTTATGTGCCTAGTATAGCATTGTCTACATACGGCTCATTTATAGTGTCACATACTTCAAAACTCTCTGAATGTGATGTATATGTAATAAACTGAGCTGCAAAAGAAACGCAAGTTCCAATTTGTTTGAAATGTAAGTGTAAGTCACCATTCCATTAAGTAGGAATTGAAATGATGGCGTACAACATGGCGTCACAAAACCATCAACAATGAACCTAAAACATGAATAGTGCTCTTAGGCGACATATATTGCAAATCGCACACTCACTCAGTGCTTTTATTTTAGGATGATGGTTTGGATGTGGTTGATTGTCTTAGTGCTGGCCACTATCACCATGAAAAGATACTCGTAACAATGCCTTATTTGTCATAGGTCCCTCCCTTTCATCTGGCACTTCCGACACATTTGTCACACAATATCATAATTCAAAGAAAACCATAGAAAAGAACCAGTCAGACTAGAAAATTCGTAAACTTTTGGAAACAGTACACATCAAGAAGATAGGATCCAGTCATGTCATAAAATATGTAATTCCCTTAGTCACATCACAAAATGAACGTTTCCGTTATTTCACGATATGACTATTGCATACGTACAAATTGCATGCCGAAGGAAAGTCTACATCTGTATTAGATATTCTATAAACGTCAAGTCATACAACGCCATTCATGGGCAAGAACATTACTGAAAACCATTTAATACTATCCAGAAATTACGAATGGCGACTGAGCTCCCGTTTGTAGTCGATCATGCGCAGACAGCACTGAATTGTGGGTAATATCGCTTTCTCGCTCTATCGCTTTCTCGTCTCGTGCTATCGCTTTCTCGTCTCGCGTTATCGCTTTCTCGTCCCGCGTTATCGCTTTCTCGTCTCGTGCTATCGCTTTCTCGTCTCGTGCTATCGCTTTCTCGCTCTCGCGTTATCGCTTTCTCGTCCCGCGTTATCGCTTTCTCGTCTCGTGCTATTGCTTTCTCGTCTTGCGTTATCGCTTTCTCGTCCCGCGTTATCGCTTTCTCGTCCCGCGTTATCGCTTTCTCGTCTCGTGCTATCGCTTTCTCGTCTCGTGTTATCGCTTTCTCGTCTCGTGATATCGCTTTCTCGCTTCCGAATTTTAAGGCGAGACAGCGATGGCCCTAATCAGCCACCATAGAAAACGCCATGAAAAATCGTTACTTGTCACAGCATTTCCTACGTCGGAACACGAGGCAATGTCATTTGTCAGCCCCACTCGTCCCTTTCCGTAACCTTGCTGTTCGGTTTGTCCCGGAATAACACGAGTTGGTCACGAATGGTGTAAGCCCCGGGTACTATAGCATCGATTAAATAAAGTCGCTTATCAGCCTTTAGTATTCCTCAATGTAATCTAACAAATAGTTCTCATAAAACCACTGAGCTCTTTGTTATATTGGGTGAGTTGGGTTTGGCGCCGCCTTCAGCAATATTCAAGCTATAGCACGGCTGAGGACACCAGAAATTGGCTTCACACATTGTGCCCATGTGGGGAATCGAACCCGGGTCTTCGGCGTGACGAGCTAACGCTTTAACCACTACGCTACCCAAAGGCCCCTATTTGTATTTAAATCGGAGATATGCCTACATCTGCAGCCAACGGACCCCTCTGACAGGCGTTTATCGCTATTGATAACTGAAGAAATAGCGTACAGAATTAAGAGTTCGCTTTAAATATACATGCTACATTTTGATAAGCAGTTCCTCACACATAGATTTAATTTTGTTTTTCAATGTTGACATCAAAGTATACTTAATGTATAGTATATCTATTTTTAATGTTGAAACTATATTTTCAAAGTATACTTAATGTATAGTACATCTATTTTTAAATGTTGACACAATATTTTCAAAGTATACATAATGTATAGTATATCTATTTTTAAATGTTGGTACTATATTTTCAAAGTATACTTAATATATAGTATATCTATTTTTAAATGTTGACACTATATTTTCAAAGCATACTTAATGTATAGTATATCTATCATCCAAGCAGTAAGTCGGTTGCAGCAGAGATACCAGTCATCATAGATTGAACTAAAAGATCTAACCACTATATTCTGTCCCGTATTAAATGTGTCCAACAGTCAGTCTTATATATGTTAATTTATTTACCATTTTCAAAGTTTGATACTATTACTTTATAGCTCTTGATATCAGTAGCAAAAAATTACAGAGATATGTCTCAGCAAACGTATTGTATAGATAGTTGATTTTAATATTGGTAGAGTTTAAGTTGCAACTTATTAGATGGTCAGAGACTGTATCCTGGAAGGGGTGTAACGGTCCTGTGCTTGGTTGGTAACCCTTGGACGGCCGCTGTTCACAATGACACAAAGATGACGTTTTGGAAAGAAATAATTTGTTTCCATTATTTGTTTTCTTTGCGGCAGGTACATGAGTAGCTCAAAATTACCTATGCATTTTGTTTTTAAGAGTGCATGATGAAACTGGGAGTTGGAAAATACCCTTGAATATGTAGTGAAACTAGTATAGACTCTTCTGAGTCTCTAAAGATATTATTTCCTTCTCTTCAAAATTTTTAAAATGCCATTTTAATATCTATTCTTAATTAAAATGCAGTCATTGTATCCACCATTCATCTACACGGCCATTTAATAAACCATCAACCCTTACAGATACCAAAAGCGATTTAAGTGATTTCCACAGTGACTGTTTGTTTTACAATTACTTGAACATATTTTCTCATTGTACTTAATAGAATTTACTGTCCCATTGAATGCATAAATAAAAATGACACTTTACAGCGTGATCCTTGTTCAGTTATTTTCCGGTGAACATTTTAGCATTAACCGTACCGATGTAAAGCCATTGACTGCCCTTTGTCTAGAACTTGTCGACGACATACCCTTGCAAATCGACCAGTTTATTTTTACAACCATCCACAGACTTACGGGACCTAACCTCTCACTTCTTGCAGTGCAGTTATATACCTGCTAAATATTTGTTGTTAAAAAACCCAAATGTGTACGGGGCGACACAATTCAAACGTTGCATAAAGGACCTTCACGTTTCGTTTACCGCTTCGCTTATCAGCCAAATTGCATGCATAATAGCCTTGTCAGCCATAATACGAAACAGGTTTGAGTACGTATACAATGAAAATTCACTCCAGGTTTAAAAGTGTGCTCTTAGAGTATGTTCTGTGCCTGGATTCAGCGCGTTACAAGTGGACTATTTATACTCTTATCATATCTAGATATCTAGTGCATGACTTAAATCACCGATGCAAAACGTCAACCAAATAACAAAACATGACCTGAAATGAACGATCAGATGACTCCACCGCCTCGCTTCGAACGTCTCGTGAAGCATTATTGCAATATGAGCAATCGTGGTGATCCATGATGTATCTAGGTATCATGGAACGAAGATTTGAGGACATATCAATTGACATATCATCATTTCAGGGAAAAGATAAACTGTCCATGCACCAGCGCGAACGTTATCGGTGAAGGCTATAGTGCTTAACTGTCTCTAAGCGTAATACTACTAGTAACACGTACAGGTCGCGTCGCTCATTCTATTATTATAGGATATTTATATAGCGCACATATCCAAGCAACTAGTGCAAACTCAAGGCGCTGTGTTACGACGTAAATAAATTGTAATAAAAACGTAAATTGTAATACTTGCAGTAAATTGTAATAACCCTTGACGTAAATTGTAACAAACCGTAAATTGTAATAAACATTGCCGTAAATTGTAATAATTTTAGTTGCGGTAAAATGTAATAAATATATATGTAATTTGTAGAGGTGGGTACCGGTATTGCAGAGAATTTTTATATTGCCATATATTGCGATGCGGAAGCATGTATTGCGATATGTATTGCAATATATTGCATGAAGTATTTTAAAACAAAAAACTACTTATAATCGAGTTAATTCTTGATTTATGGGCGCTCGTTACTGGTGTTCCGATGATCGATTATAATCGAAAATTGATTGGTTACCATTTCCAGACGCGACAATCGATTGCAAAATTTCATAATCGATTGTCAGTAATATGTTTTACGAAAACAGTAATGAATACACAACTCACACCACACGACAACTGGCAGTTACCTATAATCATAACTCCCATCTGCATTATTCACAGAAATCACAATCATATTGCGTCTACTCACGCCTCGAAATGAAGTGTAGTTGACAGAAAATGGATACATACATATATTTTGTTTTGCTAAATGTCATATTTATTTGAGCTTGCGGTCACAACAAAATGGCATGTGTATTTCACCTCATTCCATGCGCATACAACTTCCGCTTACCATGTTCATGGGGGTAAGCTTTTCGCTCCAACCGTGATAGCACCGATTTCAACATTATTCTCACAAACTGATTACCGCCTCGTCATCCAGTTTTTGTCAACCACACTTCATTTCAAGGCGCTGTTTTATCATGTAGTGTTTTGATGTTGTTTGTTGAATGGTTGGTAATTGATGCTGTTGATAGTAAATAATAAACCATAAAAGAACAAAAAATTCTTTTCTTTTGTGTTTCTCTACATGTTCAACCATCTGTCTTTGAACTGTACTTGCTTACAATCAGGAGTCTGAGACAACAACAAACACATGACCTTGCGTTATATATTTATTATTTAGAGGGTATTCTTGTGATTTAATGTAACCGATTATTAATCGATGATTGTAATACACACCATGCACTAAAATAAAATCACACGTACAGAGTACGGACACATACACGCATGCATATTCTTTCATCACATGTGTTTCGTTTCTATATCCTATATATTCTGAACCGTGAAGATCCGGGTTACAACTGCTTTCCAGCAACCAATGCTTGTCGTAAGAGGCGACTAACGGAATCGGGTGGTTAGACTCGCTGACTTGGTTGACACATGTCGTCGGTTCACAGTTGCGGAGATCGATGCTCATGCTGTTGATCACTGTATTATCTGGTCCCGACTCGATTATTTACAGACCGCCGCCATATAGCTGGAATATTGCTGTACGGCGTTAAACAACAACCGCATACGAGACGAAAGTGTCGTTTTCTCCGCTAAAATACCACTTGTTAACCTAACGCTAAAGGCGGTCGAATTTCTGAAGGGATAACAACGTTTCATTCACAAAATAGCCCGCCAGATCGACACATCTTGAAATTATGCTCCATTTGCAGCTGGACAGGTTCAAGATTTACAACACTGGACGCCATCTTGGCTCGCTAGGCGTGACTGCTCTAAAGTGGTCACGCGTGTATTAGAGGGTACGCGAGACCTCGTTTTCGTTCAGTAGAGGATATTCGCGAATACTCGCGGGTATTCGTTCTGTTGAACACGCCACAGTTGAATTTAGTGACCTTGAGATAACGTGCAAGGTCACAGCAAAAAGCTGAGGGTTTTGCCAACATAAAGATTGTTAGCGCGATCACGCAAGAAAGAATTAATAGATTTTGATCCAATTTTATATCAAGGTGTATTGGCGGGATTCCCCCTACACTGGTTCATTGGGGAAATTGTGCTCATTTTAAGTTCACAGCGAAAATTGAATTGTTTTCCACATGTCTAACTTTTTAGTACGGCAACACGAGAAAGAATTAATATATTCCACTTAAAAGTAGTTCCAAAATGTGTAGGGAGTATCGCCTAACGCCAGTCGAATTCAGTGATCTTCGGGTAATTTTCACGGTCACAGCGAGTATTCCTGCGATATCCCCCAACTTAATGGATGGAATTTGTTCGCATTTTGTATCAAGGCATCCAATGACAGTTTCGGTAACGTTTAGATAATTTTCTGGGTCACGAAGTGGTAGGGGTAATAGCTGTGTTTGTGACAAAATCCTTTTCAGTATGAATTTTCGATTAGCAATTGGTTTCTATAATTTCAGGGTAATTCTACCAGCTGTGAAGTTATTTGTGACACGTCTTAAAACTACCAGAGATTATTTGTGTTTGTTTTGAATATTAAAGTTAATTGTTTTTTCATTATGGAGTTCTTTTCACTGTTGACGCAAGGACATATTTTACGAGCAATATCTTTGAGTATTTAAATGCTAATTCTATTACATTTTGAAGTTCTTCGTGGCATATCCAAAAATAACTGGATATTGTTTGTTTACGCTTTGAAAAGTACGTTTATTCTTCATCATTTTGGAATTATTTTTAATATTAACGCAAGGACATATTTGAAGTTAATTTGATGTTTTGATCATATGTGATTTATTTGAGTCATACATTCACACAACACTTCTATAGCACCAGAATCCGGCCAAAGGCGCTGTCTGAGTTCACTTTGGAGCTAAAAGTAAGCTATGGTAAAAAGATGGGTCTTTAACTGGCTTTTGCAACTGGCTTGCACCAGAGCACTCGTTGTTTTCTCATCAAGGTACCTGCGGATCAGGTCGATGTTCTGAATGTGGAAAAAAGTGCTGCGACAAACACGGTTGACATGTGGTTTACATGCAGAGAGATGGGTCAAATACAACACCAAGATTCCGAACTTGAGAACTTGGTGTGATTTCACAGTGTCCAATAGAGAAAGTGGGAAGATCAGGTTTTGCCCGGAGCCGCTGGGGTCTGAAAACGATGAGCTCTGTTTTGTCGTCGCTTAATTTCTACCAGTGCATTGACATCCAAATTTTGATACAATCAACACATTCCTGGACTGCTGTGATTGTGAAAGATGTTGAGGCAGAATCGAGTGGATTGAAGGACACGTTAACCTGTGTGTCATCTGCATACAGATGCAACCTGAGGTTGAATGGCCTGACGATATCACCAAGAGGGGTTGTGTAGGCAGTAAAAAAGCTGAGAACTGAGCCTTGTGGTACCCCAAACTCTAACTCACAAGGCAGCGACATCTGACATTGAATAACCACTTTAACACGACGCCTTTGACATTGAATCTTCCTTCAAGAGTGGCTAGAAGAACACTGGTTTAACAAAACAAGTGAAAGAGTGAGTGAGTATGGTTTTACGCCGCTTTTAGCAATATCCCAAAATATCAGGCGGGGGGACACCAGAAATGGGCTTCACAAACAAAACAAGAATGGAAGCACCGTCTGTGTCAATACCCATGTCAATACCTGTGACAAATGCCGTTTCCGTGCCGTGGACGCAGCGGCAAGCTGATTGATAGAATTTATCTATTGCGTTGTCACAGTTTAACCAGGTTCGTATTATTTTCTTCATGATATTACTACATATTACTGTATTCTTCATGACAGGGAATTTGATTTTAAATTTGCAAAGGATATCAGGAATCGCTGGCGCCTGGTTATTCCTTGCCACATGCACTATAGCAGTCAATCTGTCTACTCATTTGCTGTAATTGATTGATGCATTTAAAATAAAATGTAGAAATGCTATTGAATTGTATCAATTTGTTTCAAGGAATCGATTATATGTACTAGCTATCAAAGTAAAGTAAAACTTTCTGTAAGATATACAATGTTTGTTGACCCTTCATTGTTATGGGTATACTAAGGATAACATTAGTTTCACAGCCCAAAATACAACAAAGACATCAACGGGTGACATTCACCTCAAAGAATGATAATAACAATGCTTATAATATACGAGGGGCCATTTGTTTTCATACGATATGCACCGATATCACTTTGTCATGGTGAAATGACATCATGAATAATGTTATGATGTCACCCTGCTTCTAAGAAGCCGCCTTCTAAATACAATGAACAAGGAGAGCCTGCCTTTGCTGGAGAGTAGATTATCGCATAATTTCCTCAATTAAAGACTTCGATAATAAATAGAAAATTATATTCGTGACCATAACACACTATGTTAACGACCTAAATATCGGCATACCGCTTGCTCTGGTTCAGAGAATACCAAGATATAGGCAGTTGTGTCGTGATAAGGACATTTATATTTATCTTCTATAATGTCGGATATATTCCAACCATGAGAAATGTCGTCAAATAATGTCGTATAACAGTTACCAACGTCCCAATAGTGTCGATGGATTTTAGAATCTATAATAAAAATGCACAACCTCACTAATTGTTTAATAAATGACAAAGGTTAATCAACCAAATCAAAATGTTTTCAGGCTTGAAGGACGAAGCTCATTAAAAATCCATCGCTAACTTTTTTTAGGGGTTGATAAAAGGTTCGAAAATGTGGGTCATAAATACATGATAATTTTTATTGTTGTATGTTAGATATACCCCCTTAGACCTAGCCACTCTACATGCATTTGAGATATACCCGTTAGAACCACCACCGCCCCCTCTATGTCTTTAAGTATGTTAGATATAACCGTTAGAACACCCCACCCAATGTCCATGGTTGAAAAGCATACATTTAGTCTTATTAGGGTAAAACTTTACTAACCACTTTTCTGCCCATTTATTCAATTGGGCTAAATCACAGTTGAGAGCAGCTTGTAAGCATTTTACACCTTTTCCTGCAACACCGATTGATGCGTCACCGGCAAACATTTTGTGATATTTGATAATTTCCAGGTAAATCATTGATATATACAAGAATCACAAATGGACCAAGGACAGATCCTTGAGTAACCCCTGCAGTAACATTTAGTTCTTTTGATAATGTGTGCATGTCTCCTTCATATAGGCCCGACTCGATCGGAAAATTTCTCCTGCCTAAATCTGTCCTTTCACTTGGCAAACGGAAGAAATAGCGGTTATTTCCATTGTTCGATGATGCCGTTCATCCCCAGGAAACGCAATACACCATCGTACCATTTACAAAAACGACAGAAACAGCACGATTTGTACCATTGTAGCGCTTGATCTTTGGCAATATGGCGGACTCTAGGCACATTTGACGTCACGACTGGAAAGGTCACGTGGGTTCCAGCGAAATATGCATAATGACCGAAGCTCAGATAACAGAAACTGTTTTCGAGATTAAAACATACTTATACATATTTTAATTGAAAATTTGGGAATAGGTTTCTGATGACTTTATCTGTCACCCAGCAAGTTATTGCAATCCTCTCGTATTCTTCTTCAATGATACAACCACTGGCTAGGTTAACATGAAACGTATCGTAAACATACCTACACAATCACTATCTTATATTAAACGACTACCTCTCAACATTTTCTTATTTATCATGTGAGCTAGTTTATGTAACTCGAAACATCAGACATACAATTTGTGTGATGTTTGTGTCGTTAATCTTGTGGCTCATGAGGCTTAGGAATAGATCTTATTAATTATTAAAGGATATTTATGTAGCGCACATATCCAGTCAACAAGTGCATGCCCAAGACGCTCTCGATCATAGGATGTCAATCTCAACGGCACATCGTATTATTAATCTCAACTCCCTGGGGATCAAACAACTCTGGCAGCCACTGGGCGTACCGAGTTCTTGTGGCTTTCTCATCCTAAAGAGGTACCCATTTTCAGCTGGGTGGACTGGGACATATAGTCACAGTACATTGTCCAAGTTTACTGCACGTTGCAACTAGGTGTTTGCACGTATTCGTGTAGCCACCATCTGGTCATACACCAACGGATGTGTTGGTTCTTTTAAATGCAAAACACCGAAAGAGTCTGCACAAAAGGTTGACTCCAAGGTTTTTACACCCGGTCACATGTGGACTCACCTCAGCCTCGCTGGATCACTGGCCTGGCGGTTTAGCCAGCTCTCCAACCGCGACCCATACCATAGCTATTACAAATGTACATTTTGACCAAGTATTTATCTCTGAATCATGTTCTGCAAGCAAGAAAACATGAGATGGATGAAAAATGACGGAAAACCTTCAAAATCAAATTGGTGAGCGCCCAGAAAGTGTCCGGAAACATTCCGAGTTTTCCGAGCATAAAATGGACGGAAAGAAATCATGCTTTTACAAGTCGATTTTAGGATATGTAAACTGTTAGTGGAATTCGGACAGGCGCCAGGAAATGAAACTAAACCAAGTCAGCGAGCTTATTGAGATCATGTACTCTTTGCTATGCCCAGTTACCTACATCGGACAATCAGCTGTGTATCGTTTAAATGCAACAATAGAGAAAGTTATCTTAATAAATATGAGATTGTGCTTTACTTTAGATATCACCTTGCACTAACTACTACATCCTCTAGGATGTGCTCGGATCTGAAGAAAGATAGGGGTGTTGAACTTTTCTCACTGCATGTTTTATACATGTCCTTTACGCCCTCCCGTGCTACCTGATGGCGCCCACAAACAAGGCATAAGACTTTGTCTTGGGTCTTTTAGAACTTCTCCTGTTGACAGTCTCTACCTCGAGGCAGATCAGCCATCTCTTACACGACGCCGTAGAAATTTTATTTACAACATATACTATTTAAAAAAAGAAACGCATAACCCAGAAATCTGTTGCGAAAATGTTGTATTTTCAAACATGTATAACTCGTCCACAGATAGCCGTCGGTACATGAATTTTTACATCAGTTTAGAAGAAGGCAATGTCTATACAACCAAGTGGATAATTTCAGATAACAGAGACGTTGAGTGCGATGATGACGACGTAGCACGGTCCCAACGTCGGGTCTCCTGGCTCTCAGTCCAATCTCTATTAACCTGTTCCGTACAGTTTGACCGGATATCCTCCGAAGTCCAGGCACCCTGGCTGCTGTGCTCTCACCCGGTACCACGCAAAATGTAGTACCCGGATGTACCGATCTTGGGCTGCAGTGGTGACTCAAGGTCTGCCTGTACGGGGACGGTCATTTGTTATACCTGTTTGGTTGTAACGAGCTGCAAGCCGTGATATCGTGCTCAGACTAACATTCAGACGCTTGGCGAAAGAAGATTGGTAATCTCCAGCGTGCATTCTTTCAATGGCGATGTTCCGTGTCGTGGCGTAGTGATTTGACCTTGAAACGAATGACGATTTCCGGAAGTTAACTGGATTTTTATAGCCAGACAGTGCATGCTCTTTGCTGCACAATTTCAACTGGAGGGTGATTTCTGTTGCGTTGTGGCGATGCCTTTTTAATCCTTGTAAGAAAGCTCATCAAAATCAACAGTTTCACAAGTAATGTCGATTTTTATTTACTTGTGCAATTGTGTAAAATCATGTTATCAACACTTTTGTTACATATCTTGAGGATTGTTTGAACACAATAGATAATTAATAGATTTTGTAAAATTCAGAAAGCCTATGCGTTTCTTTTTTTGGATAGTATATTACCAAACTATATTCTAACGAGTATAATCCTGCATTTGACTGTCTTAAAAGAGGGATTTGTACAACAAGAAATCGTCTCTTGTTCCGCCTCTTGAGGGCTAAGAATTATGCCATTCATTACTGCTGCCGGCATTGAGCTTGTTAATGTATCTCATTCCCGACTTCTTTCTTCTCCTCTTTGGCAATTGGTTAGGCCTCAAGTCGACCTTACATTTACGAAATCAGAAACTAATGAATTACAATATAAACAAGAATATGTAAATATAATACTTATTTACAGATGGATTCAAGGATGGTGGCGCAGTGGCTTGTGTCACTGTCATTGGATCCAGAACAATTACCACATAACAGCTCAATTTTCACAGTCGAAGCAAAAGTCATATTAATAGCCTTAAAATATATTCAAATCTTTCGTGCCTTCAGACTATTAAAACGCTTTCTTGCAAATCTTTAAATCTAAATAAGCGAATTATATAATGATCTTGCTACTGGCCAATGCGTCATCGTCTTTTGTTGGTTACCTAGCTACGTTGGCATTTCTGGAAACACAATGGTCGATCTTGCAGCTAAGGCATATCTCAACACATCTGTGACGCCACTTCTGATTGCATACTCTGATTATTAAAGCTATCATCAGATCTTATATCTGTGATCTGTTGTAGAAGATGTGGAACGCTCAAGTAGGTATTATTAAATTGCATGCCATCGAACAACTCTTACCCATAATCTTGATACGCAAAAGAAGTGGGACACACAAGTATGTATAAAAAAAATCATATACAGCCAACTATCGGTTACACCTACTTGGGTTGTCAGTCCAAATTTGAAGAGGTCATCATGCGACGATGTTGTATTGGCCATACTAGATTTACTCATGAATACCTGTTAAAAGATGAGGATCCTCCGTTTTGTATCCCTTGTGATGAAAGAACCACAGTCAAGCATGTCCTGCTTGACTGTATTCATTTTTCCATCACTAGGGATAACTATGTCATAGTGACAACAATTGAAGACCTTTTTTACTAATATTAATTATCATTTAATCATTTACTGTTTAAAAGAAATAGATTTGTTAGATACATTTTTATGGCAGTTGTGTAAATATATAAATATTTTAAGATTAATAGTTTTAATTAACAACTGATATTGTTAATTGTTGTATTCTCGAAAGGAGTTAAATCACAATTATAGTAAATTTAAACGTATTACTATTTTAAACTGCAGCATAGGTTATTTTAATTTGTAGCTTGAATGTCAAAGATTGCTAACATTGAAGGGATGGTGAAAACCCAGCTAGGGTCCATGCAGGAATCCAATGCAATGTAAGTCCCCAATGTTACAATGAATGACAGTCCAGTTTTTTTATTGTAAATCGATTGGGTCACACATCTAATATATAAACTAAAGGTCTATAGTCACCTAATTCTTGATCATTGTAGATATGCTGATTGAAGTTTATTGACAGCTGTTTAAAGTTCAATGTAACCGAAGCCTCCTGAGTTGTAGGTCTTGAAACGTCGATGTCAGCAGACCGATGAGCGTAAATCCAAAGTCGTTTTCTCATACATCTCAACAAACGTCCCTTACGTACCTACTATACAGCTCTAGACATTTTGTTTAACAAAACCCATGATACCCGACCAACCTCTCAGCGCTTTCAGAATCAGACCGGAAGCAAAAGACACAAAGGGAGGCAACTCCGCAGCCCACTCTTAACAGGTGACATTACATAGCCTAAGTTCAAGATGCGAGTTCAAATCCATGTTCAGCGCTTCAAACCTTTGTGACCCGCAATAACTTAAAGTTATTAATGTGAATTTTTGTTCTTTCATTTTATTGTTGGGGCGGTGGGGTAGCCTAATGGTTAAAGCGATGGCTCGTCACGCCAAAGACCCGGGTTCGAATCCCCACATGGGCACAATGTGTGAAGCCCATTTCTGGTGTCCCCCGCTGTGATGTTGCTGGAATATTGCTAAAAGCGGAGTAAAACCAAACTCAGTCAGTCAGTGAGTCATTTTATTGTCGATGTGGCGATCAACACTATTTTAAAGGGATTCATGTCGACATGCTCATAGAATTTTGTGGACTAAATGTTGTTGGAATCTTACGATTCAAACACACAGATGTGTACAATAATATATGGAGGTGGCTGGCATATATGGCATTCCAATTGCCAAAGTCGAGGAATGCTGCAGAGAGTTACACTATGGCATGTTTCCTATTGTTGTATCTGGTGCATTTCTCATCAATTGAAACGAGAAAACGCTTTCTATATCAATATGAATGTATACATGTTTCTTGTAAAAAAGCGAGAAAACCTTTTTCTATATCCATATCTCCTATGGATATATAAATGCTTCTCTCGCTTTTATTTTGAAAAAAAACTATGCGTGTATTCATTATTTTGATATTGATAAGAAAATTAGGCGTCGCTGAAGACATAATTGTCTTCTCCGAGGTCCGCACACGATTCTCAAATAAGACGGGAAAAGAGTTGCCCTAATAGTTTATGACGCAACAGTCGCTCAAGCTATGGATTTGGCTCGTAGATCAAGTTAAACTCATTACCTCGCTCTATAATTTTCAGTGCCCACATCTGTCGAGCCTCAATTCAACCTCTGAGGACCTCGACACACAGGAGGACAGGTACTTCAACCCTATCTTGGCATACGATAACGATGTGGACTACCAGGAACTTCAAGGTGCCTACAGGTTCCACTTCACCCCTCGGAGTGGTGTGTCCAAGTATCACTCCAATGAAGAGGATGTCAGCATCCACGACTCCTCCAGTGACGACTCAGCCAAGAGGAGATATAATTGGAAATTCTGTGTTTTCGTTGTCCTCCTTTTTCTCCTCGTCGGTAGCGTCGTCAGCGCCATCATTGTATCCGTCATCCGTGAGTGTACATCGACAGTCACCTGTAACGGTGTTGTAGTACAGAAGTTGTTGCCATGAAGTATCCTTCTCACTGCACTGAAAGTTCAAGTATCACTCATAGTGTTTAAGAATACAATTGAGTGTTGCCGAAAAGGTTGGGGAAGCCCTCACAACTATCTCAATATAGAACGTTGCAGCCTTTGGAGCTTACACGAAAAATTTGGCTTGCTACGCGCCTGGTCACTTGTAACGATGTTATAATACATAGAAAATACAGATCTATGACAACTGTTGTCATGAAGTACTAGTATCCTTCTCACTGTATTGAAAGTTAAAGTATCACTCATAGTGTTTAAGAATACAATTGTGTCAATCAGAACTTAACACACTCAAGTTTGTATTATGCATGGTGTGGCCTACAGTAAAATACTATGTAACTCAAGCTGTGATGAATATTTCAGGTACACAGAAGCCATCCGAAGTAATTCCGGTTGGTAAGTACATAAGCCGATAAGAAAAATAAATGAAACCTCAGGCACACCCCATTCGAAAGTGAAAGTCCCAATACAAACTGAATCTACAAAATACCCAGAAAATAATGACACCTTGACTTCAGCAACGGCACCTAGCCAACACTGACACTTTAAATAAAACCAGCGAGCGGATGTTCATGTTATCACGGAGGTTTGCATGAAACATCCCGGCAGACAAGTGATGGACAATATGATCGCTCTGTCGAAGGCTGATCTAATTCAGTCGCTTCTTAGGGCAAGCATTAGAAAACTGAAGGCCTTAGGTGGGCCCCAGGACAGTACAACTATCTAGCTGTATGACATAACAATGGACTGAGATAGCTGGTTGTTAAAGTTTCTCCACATTCACCTTGACCCTGCGTCACCCCCCTCTGACCTCTCGTTTCCAGCAAGCCTACAGTCCAGTCTCCGAGTGACGGATAAGACGTACACGTCTGAACTCGCCGATCCCTCAAGTCCTCAGTTTAAGGCGGAAGCTGCAGAATTCTGCAACCAGGTATGATGAATTAGTTAAACCAACAAGCAATATAATAATTATCGAATTGTGACGTATAGAAAAAGTGAACGAATATCTTATTTAAAGAGTAAGCTATCTTACATACTGAAGACGCACCAATGTTAGCTTGCTAGTTCACAGTAATGAACCGTGTAACAATGGCGCGTTCTTCTTACAGATGAAGGAGACGTTAGTCATTGACAGCTCCCCATTGAAGGACAAGGACCCTTCCTGTAAAGTACTGGAGATAAGGTAATAGCAAAAGCAAATCAGACTGTTTGTCCTGTCTCTTGAAGGCCAGTGTGATTGTCAATATCAACGCCATACAAGTTTTGAGTGGTCGTGATGTTGCACAGAATGTCTCCCAGCATTATACATATCACACGACACATCAGACAAGACAAGGCGGGCATTGTAAAAAAACGCCCTTGTATGGTGGCGGATTAGGGCCATCGCTTTCTCGCCTTAAAATTATGCTTTCTCGCCTCCGAATTTAAAGGCGAGAAAGCGAAGGCCCTAATCAGTCACCATAGCCATGTGTTCCATCACTGATTAACTATAAGTTAAAGGATTAATGAAACACTGACCAACATTTAAATGCTGATGTGATGTGATGTGATGTTATGTTGAGATAATCTGCATGTAATTTTCCAATACTATCTTTCCAGAAACGGCAGTTTAATCTTTATCTACGAGATTGTAGTGCCACAAGCAGCATCCAGCTTAGGAGAACTGTTCAGTGACCTCTTGGCGCAGTTTATCATTGAGCAATCGAAAGATGGAAAAATCGGAACTTTAAATGTCGACTCAAGAAGAGAATGTGGGGTGTTACTTACGGCATCGAGCGATTCATCGTCTGCTGTACCCTGTCCTCCTAAACCTGCTTCCACAGCATCAACCACCAATACTCCATCATCATCAACAGTTCAGTCATCTCCAGCCACAGTTTCGGCTTCATTACAAACATCATCTACATCAACAGAGTCATCGTCAACAGCCGCTGTGCCATCTGCCACAATCACAAATTCAGTATCATCTTCATCACATATTGACGAGTCGATGTCTGTCACAATCGCTGCCTCAGCATCATCTCTAACGTCTGTTGCACAGACGACGTCTGCCGCAATCGTTCCTTCAGCAACATTTACAACAACTGTTGCGCAGACGACATCTGCCTCAATCACATCTTCAATGCAAACGTTGTTAACAACTATTACCCAATCATCACCGTCCTCTACGCAATCATCGTCAACAGTCACACCTCAGGCAACAACTATTATCCATTCAGCGACTGCCGCAACTGCCGCAATTGCCACACCATCCCCGTCATCTATTCAATCATCGTCAACACTGACACTCCCGGCTACAACTCCTACCCAATCAACGACTGCCACAACCCCCCACATCATCAGCATCTTCTACACAGTCATCGTCGACAGTGACACCTCCTGCAACAATTACTACTCAATCGACCACTGCCACAATCGCCGCATCATCAGCAACTTCTACGCAGACATCATCATCCCTGACACCTCCGGCAACAACTACTACCCAATCGACGACTGCCACAACCGCCACATCATCAGCTACTTCTACGCAGACATCATCAACAGTGACACCTCCGGCAACAACTACTACCCAATCGACGACTGCCACAACCGCCACATCATCAGCTACTTCTACGCAGACATCATCATCCCTGACACCTCCGGCAACAACTACTACTCAATCGACGACTGCCACAACCGCCACATCATCAGCTACTTCTACGCAGACATCATCAACAGTGACACCTCCGGCAACAACTACTACCCAATCGACGACTACCACAACCCCCACATTATCAGTGTCATCTACGCAATCATCGTCAACAGTGACACCTCCGGCAACAACTACTACACAATCGACCACTGCCACAACCACCCCATCAACAGCGTCTTCTACGCAGTCATCGTCAACAGTGACACCTCCGGCAACAACTTCTACCCAATCGACGACTACCACAACCCCCACATTATCAGTGTCATCTACGCAATCATCGTCAACAGTGACACCTCCGGCAACAACTACTACACAATCGACCACTGCCACAACCACCCCATCAACAGCGTCTTCTACGCAGTCATCGTCAACAGTGACACCTCCGGCAACAACTTCTACCCAATCGACGACTACCACAACCCCACATTTTCAGTGTCATCTACGCAATCATCGTCAACAGTGACACCTCCGGCAACAACTACTACACAATCGACCACTGCCACAACCACCCCATCAACAGCGTCTTCTACGCAGTCATCGTCAACAGTGACACCTCCGGCAACAACTTCTACCCAATCGACGACTACCACAACCCCACATTTTCAGTGTCATCTACGCAATCATCGTCAACAGTGACACCTCCGGCAACAACTACTACACAATCGACCACTGCCACAACCACCCCATCAACAGCGTCTTCTACGCAGTCATCGTCAACAGTGACACCTCCGGCAACAACTTCTACCCAATCGACGACTACCACAACCCCCACATTTTCAGTGTCATCTACGCAATCATCGTCAACAGTGACACCTCCGGCAACAACTACTACACAATCGACCACTGCCACAACCACCCCATCAACAGCGTCTTCTACGCAGTCATCGTCAACAGTGACACCTCCGGCAACAACTTCTACCCAATCGACGACGACTACCACAACCCCACATTATCAGTGTCATCTACGCAATCATCGTCAACAGTGACACCTCCGGCAACAACTACTACACAATCGACCACTGCCACAACCACCCCATCAACAGCGTCTTCTACGCAGTCATCGTCAACAGTGACACCTCCAGCAACAACTTCTACCCAATCTACGACTACCACAACCCTCACATTATCAGTGTCATCTACGCAATCATCGTCAACAGTGACACCTCCGGCAACAACTACTACACAATCGACCACTGCCACAACCACCCCATCAACAGCGTCTTCTACGCAGTCATCGTCAACAGTGACACCTCCGGCAACAACTTCTACCCAATCGACGACTACCACAACCCCACATTTTCAGTGTCATCTACGCAATCATCGTCAACAGTGACACCTCCGGCAACAACTACTACACAATCGACCACTGCCACAACCACCCCATCAACAGCGTCTTCTACGCAGTCATCGTCAACAGTGACACCTCCGGCAACAACTTCTACCCAATCGACGACTACCACAACCCCCACATTTTCAGTGTCATCTACGCAATCATCGTCAACAGTGACACCTCCGGCAACAACTACTACACAATCGACGACTGCCACAACCACCCCATCAACAGCGTCTTCTACGCAGTCATCGTCAACAGTGACACCTCCGGCAACAACTTCTACCCAATCGACGACTACCACAACCCCACATTTTCAGTGTCATCTACGCACCTCCATACTACAATCATCGTCAACAGTGACACCTCCGGCAACAACTACTACACAATCGACCACTGCCACAACCACCCCATCAACAGCGTCTTCTACGCAGTCATCGTCAACAGTGACACCTCCGGCAACAACTTCTACCCAATCGACGACTACCACAACCCCCACATTATCAGTGTCATCTACGCAATCATCGTCAACAGTGACACCTCCGGCAACAACTACTACACAATCGACCACTGCCACAACCACCCCATCAACAGCGTCTTCTACGCAGTCATCGTCAACAGTGACACCTCCGGCAACAACTTCTACCCAATCGACGACTACCACAACCCCAACATTATCAGTGTCATCTACGCAATCATCGTCAACAGTGACACCTCCGGCAACAACTACTACACAATCGACCACTGCCACAACCGACCCATCAACAGCGTCTTCTACGCAGTCATCGTCAACAGTGACACCTCCGGCAACAACTTCTACCCAATCGACGACTACCACAACCCCCACATTATCAGTGTCATCTACGCAATCATCGTCAACAGTGACACCTCCGGCAACAACTACTACACAATCGACGACTGCCACAACCACCCCATCAACAGCGTCTTCTACGCAGACATCGTCAACAGTGACACTACTCCGGCAACAACTACTACCCAATCGACGACTACCACAACCCCCACATTATCAGTGTCATCTACGCAATCATCGTCAACAGTGACACCTCCGGCAACAACTACTACACAATCGACGACTGCCACAACCACCCCATCAACAGCGTCTTCTACGCAGTCATCGTCAACAGTGACACCTCCGGCAACAACTTCTACCCAATCGACGACTACCACAACCCCACATTATCAGTGTCATCTACGCAATCATCGTCAACAGTGACACCTCCGGCAACAACTACTACACAATCGACGACTGCCACAACCACCGCATCACCAGCGTCTTCTACGCAGTCATCGTCAACAGTGACACCTCCGGCAACAACTACTACCCAATCGACGACTGCCACAACCCCCACATCATCAGCCTCTTCTACGCAGACATCGTCAACAGTGACACCTCCGGCAACAACTACTACCCAATCAATCGACCACTGCCACAACCACCCCATCATCAGCTACTCTTCTACGCAGTCATCGTCAACAGTGACACCTCCGGCAACAACTACTACCCAATCGACGACTACCAACCCCCACATTATCAGTGTCTTCTACGCAGATCATCATCAACAGTGACACCTCCACATACAACCACTGCCACAACACCTCAACGCAATCATCGTCAACAGCGAACAACTACTACCCAATCGACGACTACCACAACCCCTACATCATCAGCTACTTCTTCTACGCAGTCATCAACTGACACCTCCGGCAACAACTACAACCAATCGACCACTGCCACAACCACCCCATCAACAGCGTCTTCTACGCAGTCATCGTCAACAGTGACACCTCCAGCAACAACTTCTACCCAATCGACGACTACCACAACCCCCACATTATCAGTGTCATCTACGCAATCATCGTCAACAGTGACACCTCCGGCAACAACTACTACCCAATCGACGACTGCCACAACTGCCACATCATCAGCCTCTTCCACGCAGACATCATCAACAGTGACACCTCCAGCAACAACTACTACCCAATCGACGACTACCACAACCGCCACATCATCAGCTACTTCTACCCAGACATCATCAACAGTGACACCTCCGGCAACAACTACTACCTAATCGACGACTACCACAACTGCCACATCATCAGCCTCTTCCACGCAGACAACGTCAATAGTGATGCCTATCCTGCTACCAACATCATTTCTACTATAATTATATAAGGTATATTAAAGTCGCGTCGCCTCGCCTCATAAGACCCCTTGATGTTTTCTTGGTCCAACTGACTTTGAACAGGCTGCCATATGAGCTTTACTGCTCGAGTTGCTTAAAATGTTATGGGATTCCCTTTTAATTTTCCTTTTACCCGACAGTTAGAAAGAAAGTCCAAGCCTTGCTATTCAGTACCAAGAAAATCAAGCGCCCCAAGCGCTTGTTAAGCAGAGACGTCGCCTTGCATGACATGCTAACCAGGGGCAGGAGACTGTCAACTGTCGAGTCCTAACAAACGAAAGGATCAACCATTGAAACACCTATTAGTAGCACAGTGGTTTGAGTTTGTGTTACATTATTACCGCATTGTTTTGTCGAAAGTCATATGAACCGTTTGCCATGGTGTCAGTGTTTGGAACACTGAGACGCTTTACGTGTGTTTTACAGTTGGAATGAACACAATGACCACTGCTTTCATTCATTAAGACTTCTTGTAGGTAACGTTTTGCATGAGGCACTCATCGTTGTGTACGCATGTGTTTTGTCACGTGTTTGCCCATGAAGGAATACGACAAGTTTGTTACTCTGAAGAGATGCAGACAAGAAAACAACGCTATTAGCATCAAGGATATGGCTGCTTCAGGTTGGCTGCACACAGCAATGAATACACGATACCACAAATACTCAGCAAAGGAACTGTTCCTGATTTTTATCATGTTATTGTATCTGTCACCCACATGGATGAAATGATGAACACTTGAAGCCTGGTGTCTTCTTTTCACATTTACATTTATTCTTGTGCACGTGTGATACATTTTTGTGTGCTGCTCTATGCTACAATATGTGAATTTTGTTTAGTTTATCAACATTAACATTTAAGTTACTAATATAATTAATTAACAAGCGTTCGAAATTTATGGGATATTACCACCCGATTCCACTAATATCCGAATAATGATTTTAGTGTAGTTTAAATATATTGTATTCATGAAAAAGACCTATTGGGCACACGTTTTTCAACGTAGTAAAGCTTTTTAGAAGGATTTGTATCTGTGGAAACGATATATCCGTGGTGAGCATTCAGACTGTATTAGCATTCCCCCTGAGACATGGCTGCTGACACTTTGAATCAACGATGCATCTTAAACATTGACACAGTTAGTATCGTGTCAACTCATATCAACCTTCATGCAGCCTTATGTGAAATGAAGTTTGGGTCTGTTTCTCGGTCGTTTCCTAATTATCATATCTGAGTATGCGAGTACATTTGTTTTGCAAACCTCCGATATATGACCTTTCCAAGAAGATATAGTGTAATATTTGTGTCGCTTCTGTTCACAAAACGGTCTTGTAAAGGCTTACTTTTTGATTTCCCAAGACTGTGATTATAATAACATGACCATTAAATGGATCTACACACGGTTGACATTGCTAACAGGAGTGACTGCTGATTTCGTGATGAGTTTAACACAACAACTCAGGTGGAACACATTCTCTAAACAAATAGGTAGCTGCAAACAAACTCTAGTTGCGTCCAGTAGATATATGAGATAAATTTAAAGAGGGAATATTTTGCCATTGTGTTAGACGACACAGAAGAGCAAAGACCATATCAGTCCCAAATATGGAACACCTTCTGTGCAAGCATATACATATGCATGGCGAATTCCATATAAATTACAGGCCAGCAGTGATTAGAACATCTGCCTGTCTCTATCCCATGCCTTTACCGACACAAAAGGTTTGTTTTCAAATCCCTAGTGTTTGATATCGCATCCTACATACAAAGTGTTTGAAATTCCGCCCTAGATCTCCGTGGTTTGACATCCTCCCAGAGTCTCATGGCGGTTCAGTTAATAGCCACCAGGTTGATTGCTTGAAATCATTCATACAAACTCCAATTATTCATATTTAACATGACGATGGTAGGTCTTTATAAGCTGGCTAATACTTGGTTTGGTCTGAGGTGGGGTGAAACGTCACGCTATATGAACTGATGCATCAAACATGTCCAAGCCATACAGGTTTTGACAGGATACTCACGTCACTGACATGAAACCTTTACAAAACACAGAATACCGTATTATCCTTATACGGGGTTTGTATTTGACTGTCCCAGATCGAAGTGTTCGATACAAGTGTCACAACCAATATACCTCACAGAAGCACCTCCAAAAAAGATTTCATCTTAAGCTGGCATAATCAAGATGAACGTTGCAAATGTATAATCACATGTGCTCACAGTGTGTGACGGTTAAGTGTGATTATTTGTCGGATTTCAAACGTCCTTGCCTGTTACAATGAAGCCCCGACACTACTGTTTCTCTGAAAATCTCTGCCACAACTCTTTCGTTTGATTTCAACGCTTATAGATCTTAAAATATATCTACTTAAATCTTGTAGATCGATCTTTAATTGGGTTGGCATGGAAAAGGTTCTATGTCCACCTTAGTACCTGAATAAAATAATATCAGTTTGCAGCTCGAGGTTTTGAAAACAAACACGTTGCTCAATGTGAAGAGTGTTTCCCTATTCTTCCATCCCAGTTGTTACCGGAAGTGTTCGGTTCGGCAGTTAAAAGCAACTACACATCCTGAATTGTGTTTCGATTTATGGACGAATTTCATATCTACCTAAATACAATTTTATAAGTCTTAAACCCAAGTATTGTAGCAAACAGGTTGCTCAAGGTGGAACGGTCTTTCTCACATTCTCAACATAGTCTCGTGTGTAGACTGTAAACTAACTCCTTCAATACGAAATATAGATGGCACTTGTATACATAGTACATATACTGAGTCAAACTAGAAACTTCACAATCATATATAAAATAACACATTAAAGAAAAGATACAGGAATGCAGTATAGAGGTTATCAAATATTTGTTAAGGTCGACAGGATGAACTGAGAATAATTACAATGATAAAGTCGGTTCCATGTGGTTACATAATTCATCAATAAAAGGCGTAAACAAAGTGTCAAGGGCTCAACTTACCCGACTTACTGGAGGGGGGGGGGATTATAGAGATTAACAGTTACGGGTCGGTGATTGTGCAGGGTGAATTTGCTGTGAAATATTGATGTTTTATTCATGTAATATCTGATATGATTTCATTACTTGTATTTCAAAGTATTGATGTTGTATTAACTTGTATAACTGGATAACTTGTATATATATAATTAATAAATAAAGATACACATTGAGTCAAAAGTTGTTGATATATTATCACATTTGGTCCCGGATATTATTTCACATGGAACACAATAAAGGATTAAAGGGGATTATCACACCCCAGTGATTTCTTCTACTGAAACAATCCCGAGTTGGGTGAATGCGATGACCTCGGGTCAAGTCACAAGAAATTAAATCTGTTGTTTGAAACGGTCAGTAGCGTCTATGGCCGTGCTTTAACAAGTGCCAAGTAACGTCCTCTCATGGACTGTCTGATGCATGTAAACACATTATTGGGGAGTCGGTGCTATAGTTCCTGCAAAGCAGCACCAAGATCCTGCAAATTCTGGTGTTGGTTCCTGAGAGTGCGCAAACCTCCACCAAGAGCATCCCATGTGTGCTCGATTGGATTGAGATCAGGTGACCTTGACGGCCAGTCAAGAACCTTTATTCCTGCGTTCTGCAAGTAAATCCTGGTCAAGTTGGTTCTGTGGGGTCTGGCATTGTTATGTTGAAAGTGCAGACCTGGAAAATGTGCTGCCATGAAATAATTTCGGGGGCTAGCACCTGGTCGCAGTAAACTGCAACATTAGGGTTCCCACGGATAACAAGAAGTCGGGAACGGGCAATGCCACAGAAAGCACCCCAAACCATGACACTTCCGCCCCCAAATGCACACAACACTGAGCATTACGTCCACAATAGTCGCCTACTATCAGCGAATCTGAGGGTAAAGCTTGATTCATCACTAAAGACAATCCAGAGTCCATCGGATGTGTCCGTCGGGCCCATAGCAAACGCTAAATGGCGTCAAGATGGTTCCGCGATATGGTCGTCGAACACGAAGGTGAGCAGCCCGAAGCCGGTTTTGGTTGGTTTGTGCCGACAACCAACCCCTAAACAGCTGATTTCAGTTTCCTTTGTTCTTTGCCTGTAACGTCACACGTGGTCGACCTGGCCCAGGGCGATCAGCATTGGTGCCAGTTCGTTGCAGTGGAGACCTTGCAAAGTCACTTCCTTATGTTCCAGCTTCTTGCATGCCAACAGCGGGTCACGCTGCACATTTGGGAGGCACGGCATAAGGATTGGCTGTTCTGTATAGTGTTTTAAAATGTGTTTTTTTCACTTTCTACATTATGATGGGGACCATGTGTGAGCGAATGCGCGTACAGTGATAAGATCACGTGACCATTGGCACGTGAAAAACACGTTTTAACACTGTTGTGGGGGTGGGGGTGGGGGCACGATGTTTGGATTGACTTCAACATCGGTGTTGAGCTTTTTCTTGAGTCGATACTTGGGGATTAAAATTATAATACCCGAAAACTGTCTACTATACAATTCATATATTTGTTTGCCAACATGAATTGTGAAGTTTATGTTGACCCAGTATACAAACAAATAATTGTATAGCGCCAATATACGTAAACTGCTCATGGACGCTTCTGGCTCAAAGATGGCATTGATATCAGATAGAATACAACTGCTTCAGTGGTGAGACAAGTCTTTAGAATTGATTTAAAAACAGCTAAGTCTGATTGTGTTCTGGTGTGAGATGGAAGATTATTCCAGAGATGAGAACAAGCCGTCTCGAGTGACTTGGACCATGTGTTTCTGTCCTAGTCACAGGAACTGTCAAAAGACACTGGTCATCTGATCGGAGGGAACGTGCAGGGGTATAACGGTGGTACTGAGCTAGACCGTGCATACTTTTGAGAACAAAGAGCACAGTTTTATATCCTATCCGGTCATGGACGGGAATCCAATGCAGTGGCCGAAGAACGGGGGTGAAGTGAGACGAATATCTAGTGTGTTTACGTTTGGTTGTACTCGAGACACCAGAGAACGTGATTCTCTTCATAAAGAATGTTTCCACTTGAGCTGATCAGACCACCTTCAGTTAAGCCAGATGCTCAGAACTGTTCAGAGGCATTCTGGATGCCAATGTTCAATATGTTGGATGCCATGATAGGAATTTTTTTATCTGGAACGCGGAGGCCAATTTGTCACTTTTGACAAGTGTATATTTTTGTGTTCTTGGAAAGAGTGACACTTATAAAGCTTCAGTACTAAATATTGATAACATATTACGATATCAAAGAGTTCCGTTTTCTTTGAAACACAATAGTCTGTTTGTGAGCAGCGTGTCTACAACGGGCCAACATCCATGCAATGCCATGGGCCGGTTAGCGACGTTAAACTTCACATCAACAAGTCGCTTGCTCCATCTGCATCATAACCAAACTGCCACAGGAAGAACTAGGACACCTACAGTACAATGTTCTCTACCCCGTTATGGTCTCCCCCTAATTCACGGTGCTTGTGAGACCACCTTAAGGTGACACTGGTACAATATGCTGCTTACATATACGTTCAGGTTGCATGTGGACGCACCTGAAGATGGGAGTTTTGGAAACGATAGGTGTCCCAGCAAAGTTACCCCATCAGTCCGATCAGGGCTGGTCCAGGATTTGAGATGCGTGTGTTGGGTGGGGGTGGGGGGTGAGGGTGCGGGCGGTGTGTTTGTCACTTCCTCTTGCATCCGCCCCCGCTGTGTGTTGTAGTAGCATTGGACAGGGTGTCATCAGAACATCAATTGGTTGTTAGCAATTTGAAAGGAGTACGTGTAAAACTATCCGACAGGCTGCTTTCAGTTTTCTGGTGACGCAGCGTTGTCCGCATATGTGGAAACCTGGTCACATCCAGTATTACGGTTCTCTCGCTTCCCGTGCCCCCTGTTACCAGGTATGTGTTTTGTCAAATGAATCACTATCACCATCAAATAATCATGTGTTTCTTGTTCCATGTTCACCCAAATTAAACATGGGCCTAGCTTTTGTTTGATTTTGGAAAACTATCCCACAGGCTGTTTTAGGTCTTCTGGTGAATTTAATACATAGCTGCAGCCTCGCCTGCATCAAAGGAAACGTGGCCAAACTGTGGAAGACACCAGTTCTTATAATCAGCTAGTTTGATGTCAATAGTTTCATCTAATTCAAGTGCTTTTATGTCCTAGGAATTTAAAGTTGTTAGGACAGTAGTTTCTCAACTTCTCCTTACTATGCTTTTGGAACAGTCTATAAAGATACAGGGGGTTTCAGCTTAGTCCATGTTTAAGTCATTGTGTCCTTTTTGTTCTAGCCCAAGCTTTGTGTCCTTTGGACAGTTTAAACTGTGCACTTTTTCATCCGTCTTGCACTAGACACCACGTTGACTTACGGACTGGTGTGATCAATGACTACTTGAAATGGTCGATTACCATTGTTTCAAGAAGACTGACTGAGTTCGGTTTTACGCCGCTTTAAGCAATATTCCAGCAACATCACGGCGGGGGACACCAGAAATGGGCTTCGCACATTGTGCCCTTGTGGGGATTCGAACCCGGGTCTTCGGCGTGACGAGCCAACGCTTTAACCATTAGGCTACCCCTGCCGCCCCCGTTTCAAGAAGAGTCAGACCTGTAAGATATAGGCGGCTGCCCCAGGAGAATTAGCACCCGAGGGTACTGTCACTCACAGGGTACGGATAATTTTAATATTAACTATTATTCTCTGTATATATTGCAGATAATATATTATAACAGATATGTTTACTAATTGCTATTCGTATCATGGATACCATAAAGTGGTGAATGAGTATTGTATTGAGCACATTTAATGTAATTTATAACAATTACCCTTGTTCATTGTATACATCATGTATAGTATATGTATATTTATGTAATCCAGACAATGATTTTATGCCTCATTGAAAAAGATATTTATATGTGAATGTGAATATGTACTTGTATGTGAAAGATGTATCATGTTATTGCTTTGTGTATTGCAGGATGTCGTTACCTCTCTTGCTACCTATGCAACTAAAACAAGCCTGTGTTTGGGCGTCCTTTATAAGATTCTCACACTTCTTCCTTCAGGTACGGCTTGTGTTGTGACAAATATAGATCAAATACATCAGTATCAAATTTTGTTTGTTTTATTTGTTTTTAATGCATACAGTCGAAGCATTTAGTTGGAGCCGAGGGTGTTGGTGATAGTCTTGACGGCATCCTTGCCGGTGTCGACGATCTTCTGGAGAGTGGGCTTCATGTTTCCCATGGTCTGGGCTGAAGCAAGAATACAACTAAATTTTACCGAATCTAATATCAAGTGATCGATTTGAAGTCATTGCAAAAAGGAATATAAAAGGAAACTGTGTTCACGACTGGGTTTTATTGTTTTTAACAAGTAAAATTTTACGATGATATTTTGTTCCATTGAGAGCATAAGTTCTGTTTTGAAATTGAATAATTAAATGTGAAATGAATACAAACTGAATAAAAACGAAACCATGTTCCCGACTGGTTGTTTAATATCTATTATATCAAGCAACAATATAGATGAAGCTAGTTGGATTCCATTCAGAACGTGACATACTCTTTTGAAAATGATCGAGAATACAATTCCAAGTCAACTTACTCATGATGTCTCCAGCAGCAGCAGAGAGAGCCTTCAGGGCATTCTGTCCGTGTCCGAGAAGCTCAGTGGCGCTGTCCTTCAGGGCCTGGACATGTCCGGAGAGCTGGGTGCTCAGTTGGTCAAGGGTTGGCTTGACAGCTCCGAAGAGAGCGGTGGCGGTGGAGGAGAGAGTGGAGCCAAGGGTCGAGACGTGCTGACAAAAGAAAACATTACAATTATGCACAACATGTCCATTGTCCATTTCGTTGTCATGTGTACTGAACAATTTAAACTTTTATTGCAGTGTTTAATGATACGTTTGCAGCATGTCACATGATGCATTTAAAGCTTGCATGTCATGGCAAGTGTGCTGGTTATCATATGACCAGTATATTCTAAGAATTGTGATAGGAACAGTTATACTTCGTTTTGTAATGCTTGTTTCAATCATGACTGGAATATATCCTTGAATATATGTTTCACTGTGTGATTCAATGCAGTTCCTACCTGCTTGACGGCATCAACAACTGGCTTGAAGAGGGAGGCGAACTGCTGTCCAACAGAGGAAAGGGTGTCGGTCAGGGCAGATCTCTTGTTGCCAAGTTTGCTGATAAGACCCTCGGCAGCCTTAATGAGGAACTGTCCTGGGTTCTTAATGAGGGTCTCCAAAAGGGAATTCTGGAAAAGGTCGTGAAGATCTGGAAGAAAGAAAGAGAACCATCTTAAGAAAAGAAAAAAATATTATTAAGAACATCACGATGAATATACACGTTCAATATATGAGCAATGAAGGTCAATGTATGTCATAGAGCCTGTGACAGAAGAAGTTCTAAACTGATACATATCCACCAGTTGGGATTTTTCGTAACGTCTACTACTTACGACGTCAATCTCATTATCGCGCCCGTGAATATACCAGGTCTGACTAACTTCGTCACAAGGTATGGAAGCTATGAACAAAGATGTCCTGGTCGTGTATATTTGTATTGAACTAAGGTCAAATATTTTGTAATTTACAAGGACATAACAAAGTACGTATACAGTAACCTTTAGATTCAACGCTGGAATAATAAATATCTATGTGGATCTTCTTAGCAGTGAAATGTAACATGCATTAGCATAACAACACAATCAAATGAATCAACTTACTTCGTCAGGGGAATGAAACCTGAACAAAGATGTCTTAATCTGATCTGATTTGTTGTATTATTTCGGGACGTAATAATGTAGAGTTACGTGTACGTACTGACGACGTTCTTGATCTCAGACAGGATCTTGTCGAGGGGCTCCTTGAGGAAGTCCATGCTGGAGATTCTCTGGGCGATGTTGGTGAGGGAGGTCATGGCGGAGTGGTACAGGGACCCGAGGGTCTCGGACAGCTTGGCGACGACAGACTTGCCCTCAGTGACGAACTTGCTGACTCCAGTCAAGAGGCTGAACGAATTATATATAATATTAATACGGTATATCGTATCGTTATTTACAGAAATATGTAGACTTGTTCTGGCTTTACTATGGCAGTCCGTAAATAACAGGACGTACATCAGTTAATCTGCTGATTTAGGACAGGAGGACAAGGAGTCACCCAAGTCATCTAGACTGACAATCCTTTCCGCTTGGTCGCCTCGCACAGATTGCATGGGACGCATGTTCGTATTCTAGCGTGGAGGGTGATTTAAGTGAGAAAGAGTTTAGTTTTACGCAGCTTTTAGCAATATTCCAGCAATATCACGGCGGGTGACACCGGAAATGGGCTTTGCTTAACATTAATCCGGCATTGAGTTGACGACGGTACTGAGCCACGTTGCGAACCCTGAATTCTCATATCCATCTAAAATACATCGATATTAACATAAGTAAAACATACTCGGTGTCTCTGGTGGCGGGGGCACCAACGTGGGACAGGGACCCTAGAAGACCTGAAAACAAAGAAGTGACACAGTTTACAAGATTGTAGAATTTACATTAAAACGAAGGCTTCAAGTTTAAGCAGACAGGAAATGTGCTCAAAAATATTATTTATGGCATTGTGTTTTCATGTATCCTTGATCTAGGTTTGTCTGGTGTGTGATTATTAGATGTTGTCTATAAGACACTTTTATGAAACTGGAAAACGACTGGGATTTATCCTCCACACAGGTCCAATGTGCAAAGCTTCTATCGGATGTGCCCTCTAGTCCTTCATGATAACGCCCGACTTTCGTTTATACATTTGGCTTGAAACACTCTTCATCCAGTCATTAAACCAACTTATTTAAGTGACTGAGTTTAATGTACACATACTCTGAGCTCCAGTGGCCAACAGTTGGGTTCCTGCAGTCTTCAGATTGTCGACGAGGGTGTTAGCGACGGTCGCCAGGGGGGTCTTCAGGTCTTGGAACAGGTTGGTGAAGACGCTGCCGACGCTGTTTGCAACACCCTTGAGGGTGTCAACAAAGCCAGCAGCGTTGGCTCCAGACAGCAGACAGGCAATGGCGACGAAGACGAGGACCTTCATGTTGATTCTAGTTCACGACAGGTAAGTGTAGAACATATGATTTATACCGTCTTGTAAACACATTTGCACGTCAATGATCTGTTATTGGGATGTGTAAGAATTGCAAGAATGTATGGATTCGCCCAGGTGTTACCAAGTTATTGCCTACAGCTGTTTTCAATTCGGTGATTTCGGACATAGAGTTTTTGTGAATCATAATACAATTCTATTTGGGTTTGCGATTTGTCACCCAAAGCAACTACGTTCTAATTATCCATCCAAAAATGGAAAGAACCATTTTACACTGGTTCCTTGTGTCAATACAAAGGATAAGGGGATTCTTCAGATATACAGAGGCAAAAACAACATGTCCATTCTGATAGGAACTTTCTACAACAGAGACTCATGAAGAACAGTGAACGTTCAAGAGATGCTTACCTGATTCGAACGCGTTCGGAATGGCTCTGCATCGACAAACTAATTTCTTTTATAAGGGAAAACTGGTGGGAAGAGTGGCACCTTTCATGATCCTTACCCTTATCTTTGACCTTTAATCGTGGCCAGCTGTAGGGTGCCGTTACATGTCCATCGCGCCTCTTGTTATCTCACATTTCTCATGACGTGACAGCTTGTTTGTCCAGAAATATTCCAGTTATATGTATTCCCGGTCTGTAAATAATTGAAACCAGACAATCCAGTGACTGACAGTATGACAATCAATCTGAGCAGCTGGGGTACGATGACTCCATCAACCAGGTGAGCGAGCCTGACAACATGTTCCCGTCGGTCGATTTTACGAGAAGTACTGATTGTTGAAAATTTATTCAGCAGATAGTATGTGAGAGGGTTTCTTATGCTGGCTTTGATGTGAATATCCTATACATTCGCGGAATGAATACATGTCTGGTGTGATAAATTTTAATACACGAATATTGTTTTTTTGTACCAAATCTCTCATTATTCATGACAAGTCTGAATCGGACGTGACCAAGTACGGAGTGAGTGAGTTTAGTTTTCAACGCACTCAGCAATATTCCAGTTATATGGCGGGACCAAGTACGGAACATAATGGAGCATACTTTACAAAGGTTGCAATGGCGTCATCCACTTGAGCTCATCTAACTCCTTCATATTGCAATATGTCATTAAGACACTCTTTTGAAACACAAGATTATTCCATTGAAATCTGTTATGATATTTGCATCACCAGGATTTCAACAAACTAAACATCCACAGCAACGTGTATTGATTCTTACTGAGGCGTGTAAGCACGACTCATAAGATAAATGCCTAATAAATTATTTACACTGCTCTCACTGTCTCATAAGATTGATGTATATTTACACGGCTCCCTCTGTCTCATAAGATAAATGTATATTTACACGGCTCCCTCTGTCTCATGTGATAGATGTATATTTACACGGCTCTCTCTATCTCATAAGGTAAATGTATATTTACACTGCTCCCTCTGTTTCATAAGATAGATGCATATTTACACGGCTCGCTCTGTCTCATAAGATAGATGTATATTTACACGGCCCCCTCTATCTCATAAGATAAATGTATATTTACACTGCTCCCTCTGTCTCATAAGATAAATGTATATTTACACGGCCCCCTCTATCTCATAAGATAAATGTATATTTACACGGCTCGCTCTGTCTCATAAGATAAATGTATATTTACACGGCCCCCTCTATCTCATAAGATAAATGTATATTTACACGGCCCCCTCTATCTCATAAGATAAATGTATATTTACACTGCTCCCTCTGTCTCATAAGATAGATGTATATTTACACGGCTCCCTCTATCTCATAAGATAAATGTATATTTACACTGCTCCCTCTGTCTCATAAGATAAATGTATATTTACACGGCTCCCTCTGTCTCATAAGATGAATGTATATTTACACTGCTCGCTCTGTCTCATAAGACAGATGTATATTTACACGGCCCCCTCTATCTCATAAGATAAATGTATATTTACACTGCTCCCTCTGTCTCATAAGATAAATGTATATTTACACGGCCCCCTCTATCTCATAAGATAAATGTATATTTACACGGCTCGCTCTGTCTCATAAGATAAATGTATATTTACACTGCTCCCTCTGTCTCATAAGATAAATGTATATTTACACTGCTCCCTCTGTCTCATAAGATAAACGTATATTTACACGGCTCCCTCTTTCAAACAGGTCACACATCCTGGATTCCAAATATCCATGAAGTACAAACTCAGTGACTTTGTGTGTCGTGGATTTATAAAGTATTAAAATTATATAGGCTCTGTAAAGTCAAAACGTATTGCTTGTATTAAGTGCACCATATGACGTCTTCATCATTATAATATACACGTTTTACGGGTAAGACTTCCGCCCTTATCCCCCTAAATTTTAACGATGAGGAAAAATTCCTTTGAGAGTCATTTTCAGAAGTAGGACATGTCTTTCAGTACATTCAGATACAATTAAAGAAACATGTTAAAACTCATCCTTATCAGATGAGGAATATATAATCAGGTGATATGATTTGACTAGAGTGAAATTTAAGGGCGGATACGGGCTGAAGTGTTTCCCATATTACTATCTCAGGTTAACACTACCGTGAACGAGAATAATGTAAGTACCAGCAGGATAGAAAGACCAACTGTGTTCATAATACAGCAAGACTCCAGCTTTTGGCAACACTTCCTTGTGGCAATGGTGAAGTTCGCTTGTATTTGGATAATTTGAATTCATACTTATAAACTACGTCCAACAATGCTGTGTTAATCCGAGGTGACATAGAGGGATTGTCCAGCTGTGTGTGAAAGCAGGGCAAGGGAAGAATCACTATGAAGATAGTGTACTGGGCTCTCAGCGACTGGCGATCACGGCATTTGAACAAGAAGACATACGACAGTCGACTCTAATTTTCATTTTTGAACTCAGATATATACCTTGAGTCCTGTATTTGAGGGTCCATGGGAGTCATATTCTTAAATGAAGTCTTAATAGTTGACAATTGTCAACAAGCACCTTAGCTTGGATAGAAATGTTACACTGTGTGGCTAACTGTATGATGTTAATTTTCCACAACACAGCTGCACTTCATTAGCTCCAGGGTGACCTTCATGTACTCACTAGAGAGACAAATGAATTTAAATCAAGCGTGAACGGCTCAAAGAAATACCTATGGAAATTACCTATCACGTGCAGTGTTTAGGGTAAACCCAACCATTGTATATCTATATTCATGTTTTAACAAATATTAAAATTGAGAAGGGATTGTTCCAAACGCCTTCTTAAGGATTCAGTGTGACAAAGAGCATGGTACTGTTGATCCCCGGATTGTCTGGTCCAGACTCGATTATTTACAGACCGCCGACATATAGCTGGAATATCGCTGAATGCGGCGTAAAACTAAACTCACTCACTCACAAAGAGCGTGGACAGGTGGATGACTTCAGCATCGCTATAGGCCTATACTCACACCGAGTGTTCCAACAGCCCCAGACGTTCGTGCCTATGTCTTAGCACAGGTACAATCAAGCGACCTGTTTCTTTCCCCAAAACTTTCAAAGAGACTCAGTTTTGAACTTGTACAATATACACCCATATTTGTGATGAACTATTGAGGTGCCGCTACATGTGTTGGTTATGGTTACCATGACAGTTTGCATGTATATCAAACCGATTCATTGTATCATCACTATCTGGTAGGGATTCAATAAGTCTACCCGATTCATTGTATCATCACTATCTGGTAGGGATTCAATAAGTCTACCCGATTCATTGTATCATCACTATCTGGTAGGGATTCAATAAGTCTACCCGATTCATTGTATCATCACTATCTGGTAGGGATTCAATAAGTCTACCCGATTCATTGTATCATCACTATCTGGTAGGGATTCAATACGTCTACCCGATTCATTGTATCATCACTATCTGGTAGGGGTTCAATAAGTCTACCCGATTCGTTGTATCATCACTATCTGGTAGGGACTCAATAAGCCTACCCGATTCATTGTATCATCACTATCTGGTAGGGACTCAATAAGTCTACCCGATTCATTGTATCATCACTATCTGCTAGGGATTCAATACGTCTACCCGATTCATTGTATCATCACTATCTGGTAGGGGTTCAATAAGTCTACCCGATTCGTTGTATCATCACTATCTGGTAGGGACGCAATAAGCCTACCCGATTCATTGTATCATCACTATCTGCTAGGGATTCAATAAGTCTACCCGATTCATTGTATCATCACTATCTGTTAGGGATTCAATAAGTCTACCCGATTCATTGTATCATCACTATCTGCTAGGGACTCAATAAGTCTACCCGATTCATTGTATCATCACTATCTGCTAGGGACTCAATAAGTCTACCCGATTCATTGTATCATCACTATCTGGTAAGGATTCAATAAGCAAATGTCCATAATACTATTTTATATGTTCTGGACTGTGGAAAAGACGCTTTTATTTCCTATATGAACATGCAGGAACACCGTGGCGACAACTGTGTATTTGTCGAATAAATGTCTCTGGAATAACTACTGACGTGTTAAGGTATTTATTCAAGTGTACAAAGTGTTCATTCTGACGTTCACTACATGTTTTCAATATTTGATTTTGACATAGTAGTTTATCGACATTCTCCAAGTGACATTGTATTATCCGATAAACGTTGACCTGTTCTGACCTTAGTAAGTCACATATACTAGTTGCATCAAAGGTCAACAGCTCCACTTGAACGCGCTGACCTCTGTTTTATATGGAGACCTACAATTAGTATGGACAAATATATGTCTACTCAGATAAGTCAAAGGCATGACAAGTCAGAAACATGACTTATAATGAACAGTCCACTGAGTTAGTTAAAAGTTTAATTATGTTCATATGATATTCTTTGTGCTTGAGTTCAGAAAATGTGGGATCAAGCACCATGCCTATTGTGTACCTAGGTAGGGTGGAGGTCATATTATTCATTATAGGGTGGATCTATAAGTAAACTCGCACAATGCTGACACAAAGTGATCCTAACAATATGCTGTCACCTCTGCCTGTATGTGGGGAAATAGACGTAAGCAATCACCCACTTGTTAACCGTGCCGTGGTTGAAATGGACGATTAACCTTTACAAAATGAAGGCAATATCCATGTCATATTTTGAAAAATGGTACAAATGACATTCATTGTAAGTTTGGACTGATACAACATATATAGTTTAACTCAATAACGAGGATGTGATGTCATTACTGTAGCAGTCTGTAGTAGTCTGTAGTAGTCTGTAGTAGTCTGTAGTAGTCTGTAGCAGTCTGTAGTAGTCTGTAGTAGTCTGTAGTAGTCTGTAGTAGTCTGTAGCAGTCTGTAGTAGTCTGTAGTAGTCTGTAGTAGTCTGTAGTAGTCTGTAGCAGTCTGTAGTAGTCTGTAGTAGTCTGTAGTAGTCTGTAGTAGTCTGTAGCAGTCTGTAGTAGTCTGTAGTAGTCTGTAGTAGTCTGTAGCAGTCTGTAGCAGTCTGTAGTAGTCTGTAGTAGTCTGTAGTAGTCTGTAGTAGTCTGTAGCAGTCTGTAGTAGTCTGTAGTAGTCTGTAGTAGTCTGTAGCAGTCTGTAGCAGTCTGTAGTAGTCTGTAGTAGTCTGTAGTCTGTAGTCTGTAGCAGTCTGTAGTAGTCTGTAGTAGTCTGTAGTAGTCTGTAGCAGTCTGTAGCAGTCTGTAGCAGTCTGTAGTAGTCTGTAGTAGTCTGTAGTAGTCTGTAGTAGTCTGTAGCAGTCTGTAGCAGTCTGTAGCAGTCTGTAGTAGTCTGTAGTAGTCTGTAGTAGTCTACATACATGGCAGCTGGGGCTACAGTGCAGTACACTATTTTGGTTTTAGAAATCATGGGAACACCACTGAAGATCACATCAAACTAGACTACTTGTGTGTGTGTGTGCGTGCGTGCGTGTTTGTGTGTGTGTGTGTGTGTGTGTGTGTGTGTGTGTTTGTGTGTGTGTGTGTGTGTGTGCGTGCACACACATATATGTGACAAGAAAGACTTGTTGTTGGGTGGAGGCAATGTACGAGTCCCTTTCCGTTTCATTTGGCATGAGGTAGACATCGTTTTTGAAAACGGGTAGAATGGTGATAAACATAGCATGGTGTAGAACGTCAGTGAGAATACGTCGACTCTTTTGAATTTGACGTCAAGGAAGCATTATTTGGGTCTGTGACACCGTGCCCGTAGGCTTGTGGACAGAGCGGACCCATACACATAGAGATCCACACGGCACACACACACATATATATCTCTTTGTCTCCCTCTCTCTCTCTGTCTGTCTCTCTCTCTCACACACACAATCAAACATACAGACGTCATACACACACGCCTCTGTCTCTCTCTCACACACACATGCACACGTCACACGTCTCTGTCTCTCTCTAACACACACATATACACGCGTCACACGTCTCTGTCTCACACACTGACATATGCACGTCACACACACGTCACGCGTCGCTGTCTCTCTCACATATACTAGTATACACGTCATACACACACGTCACACATCTCTGTCTCTCTCTCACACAAATATTTACACGTCACACACAGACGTCAGACGTCTGTCTCTCACACACATATACACGTCACACACACACGTCTGAGTCTCTTTCACGCACACATACGCACGTTACACATACACGTCACACGTCACTGTCTCTCTCACACACACTCACACAGTGCGCAGTGTGTTTGGCTGGCGAATGTTTTCAGACGTGTTATGTTTTGGTAGCGGTGGCACTTATCCTGGTCAAATCCATTGACTTTCGTTATCTTCCAGCTCCGACTTTTGTATCAGGGTGGTTCACTTATAAACTAATGTGATACTTTGATAACCTTGTCCTGGTGCACCAGGGTCATACAAGGGATTGATACAATACAAGGGATTGATACAATAGTTTCCAATGAGAAAAATAGCATCCGTGAGTAGAAGCAGGTGCAGGTGTTGCCACAGACAATGAAGGCAGGATTTTCCTGTATGTGTTTATTGGTTGATTTATTGAGAGCCCAACAAAGTTTCTAGGGTCTGCTGAAGTGATGTCTGACCTGTAGAAGCAACAACAGAAAGGAGTACAAACAGCGAAAACAGATAATATATTCAAGTCCTGTTTCATAAACAGGGGAACCGTGACATAAAGAATATAGACGTTTCGTTATGAACCAGTTTAAAAACCCAATCGGAACGTTGTTAAATGATATCCCCGCGTAAAGTAATTCTGTGTTACGAATCAACGAATACAGGGAACTAATTGTTTCGAATCCGAAGTGATTCACACAACTCACAGGTTACATCCTGCTGTACCCTCACAGATCACTGTACCCTTACAGATCACTGTACCCTCACAGATCACTGTATCCTCACACAACACTGTAACCTCACAGATCACAGTACCCTCGCAGATAACTGTACTCTCGCAGATAACTGTACCCTCACAGATCACTGTATCTTTACAGATCTTTGTACCATCACAGATCACTGTACTCTCGCAGATCACTGTGCCCTCACAGATCACTGTATCCTTACAGATCTGTGTACCCTCACAGATCACTGTACCCTCACATATCCCTGTACCCTCACAGATCGCTGTACTCTCGCAGATCACTGTACCCTCACAGATCACTGTACCCCCGCTAATCACTGTACTCTCGCAGATCCCTGTACCCTCACAGATCGCTGTCCCCTCACAGATCACTGTACCCTCACATATCACTGTACCCTTACAGATCACTGTACCCTCGCTGATCTATGTACCCTCACAGATCACTGTACCCTCACATATCACTGTACCCTCACAGATCACTGTAACCTCACAGATCACTGTAACTTCACAGATCACTGTACCCTCACATAACACGGTACCCTCACAGATCACTGTACCTTCACATAACACGGTACCCTCACAGATCACTGTAACCTCACAGATCACTGTACCCTCACAGATCACTGTACCCTCACAGATCACTGTACCTTCACATAACACTGTACCCTCACATATCACTGTACCCACACAGATCGCTGTACCCTCACAGATCACCCCTCACAGAACACTGTACCCTCACAGATCACTGTACCCTCACAGATCACTGTACCCCTCACATAACACTCCTCACAGATCACTGTACCCTCACAGATCACTGTACCCTCACAGATCACTGTACCCTCACAGATCACTGTACCCTCACAGATCACTGTACCAGATCTCCCTCACAGATCACTGTACCCTCACAGATCACTGTACCCTCACAGATCACTGTACCCTCACAGATCACTGTACCCTCACAGATCACTGTACCCTCACAGATCACTGTACCTTCACAGATCACTGTACCCTCACAGATCACTGTACCCTCGCTGAACACTGTACCCTCACAGATCACTGTACCCTCGCAGATCAATGTACCCTCACAGATCACTGTACCCTCGCAGATCAATGTACCCTTACAGATCACTGTACCCTCGCAGATCACTGTACCCTCACAGATCACTGTAACTTCACAGATCACTGTACCCTCACAGATCACTGTACCCTCACAGATCACTGTACCTTCACATAACACATCACTGTACCCTCACAGATCACTGTACCCTCTACAGATCACTGTACCCTCACAGATCACTGTACCCTCACAGATCACTGTACCCTCACAGATCAATGTACCCTCACAGATCACTGTACCCTCACAAATAACTAGCATTTGTTTGAGTTCACCCTGCACTTATATTTATCTTCATAGACTGAATGGTACATCACGCCATTTTCAATATGCTTACAAATGGTCCAACAATAGTCACGTTTACAGCGGTATATCTGAATTGTGTTGATGATATAAGCGTATTTGAGTAGAATACAATGACACCGGGAAGAGACATAGGCTTTTCTCTTCTGCCAGTCGATCATATATGATTCATATATATAGCACTGTGAACCCACCAGCCATGTCTCCAGCTGCAGCAGCGAGTGCCTTCAAGGCCGCCTGCCCGTCCTTTACCAACTCGGAGGCGCTGTCCTTCAGAGCCTGGATATGCTCACCAAGGCTTGTGCTCAGTTGGTCAAGGGTTGGTTTGATAGATCCATACAGCGCAGAGGCAGCGGCGGAGAGGGTGGATCCTAGATTGGCCACGTGCTACATACAGTTGTCTAACTATAGTTCATGATATATGTAGAAATAGTTCATGGACATTCTGTCACTGATTATGTTTCCAAAGTTGAATATTTTTGTTCGGATCAACGTAAATTCACATTTACGTACATATCTATGGTATCGTTAAAATTATATATTAATTGTAAGAGACGATATATTTAGTTCATTTAGATCGGTTGCATTCACAGGGTTCTATGAATTACTGTCCGTACCTCTTTGACAGCCTGAATGACAGGCAGGAAGAGGGAGGCGAACTTCTGTCCAATTGAAGCCAGCGTGTCTGCGAGAGCAGATCTCTTGCGGCCAAGTTTGCTGATAAGACCCTTAGCGGCATTGATGAGGAACTGTCCTGGGTTCTTTGTAAGGGTCTCCACAAGTGAGTCCTGGAAGATGTTGTGGAGACCTGAACAACATAAACAAAATTACTCGAATCAAGTACTTACTTTTCAGATACAGTAAAATGAAGATACGGCTCATTAGTATGATGCGAGTGTTTCCAAGAACACTGACTTAGTTGTAAACCAACTGTACCCGTTGGACGCAGGAGGGACTGTGTGCATGTTGTTATTAGTATATCCTGGAACGAGCTGGGTTACAATGATACACGCGCTAACGTTTTTTCTCAACGATTAGGGGTCAACGGAATATCCACTCACAAATGCCTCCCTGAAAGTCGTGTGTAGGGATCACAACCGCCAATAGGACTAGGAGCAGGGGGGGGATAGTTACTCACCATACAGCAAGCTATTGGTTAGAAGGATAGATAAAGACTATAAGTAACATGAATGACCACTTATCAACCTCTCTCTGAAAAACAAGAACTCACCAACTACATCGGCAATGTCGGTGAGGATCGTGGACAGGTCATCCTTGAGGAAGTCCATGCTGGTGATCCTCTGGGCGATGCCAGTGAGGGCTGTCATGGCGGAGTGGTACAGGGAGCCAAGGGTCTCCGACAGCTGTCCAATCACCTGTTTCCCTTCCTGGAGGAACTTGCTGATACCACCAGCGACGCTGTTGAGCACGGGGACATTGAAATATCGGGGAGAAGGAAATACTGGATATATATCTTATAGTGAAACTGTGATCAGTCAAGTTAGTGCATACGAGATAGAAAATTATCGTTATCGAAGGGAATTAAGCATACACCATGTATACAGTCAATATAAGATATGCAGTGTTGAGAGACTTAATTATTGGTGCATGTGATTACTGATATTTCATGACAGTACCTCACTTCCCTTTTGCCGACATTAGCGAGCGAGCCTAGGAGACCTGTGAACGAGAACAACCAGAACACAACTGTACATGTTTAGTCCTGACAGTGTATGTATACAGCAGATATTAAACCTATATTATCAATATCGCTTCCAACATCCGATTGGTATGAAGATGTTGACGTGTCGAAGTATGCATCGTTGTAAGAGACCTCGTCATCATCTATTATAACATTTGTCAAGGGCACGAAGTTGACAGATTCTATGACAGTCGATTTCACATCAGATAAGATGACTTTCACAAAGTATCAAACATCATGTCTTAGCATCATAGGGATCCATGGTATTCCTGAACAACAATTTACGCGTACCAGTGAGTATGTGAGTGAGTGAGTATGGTTTTACGCCGACTTCAGCAATAGTCCAACAATACCACGACGCGGGACACCAGAAATGGGCTTCAAACATTGTACACAAGTGGGGAATCGAACCCGGGGTTTCAGCTTGGCAAGCAGACGCTTTAACAATTAGGCATTTCCACAACCCCGTTCCAGTGAAAACACGTTTGTATGGTTAGACGTTTTTACATGTTTTACGGACATATAACATGGATGATAGTTTTAGTTAAAAGGTAAGTCACTTCGGTACTGGGAACAAGGAGACGCTATGCTTAACGGTGTATGATTTGTTACATTTCCTTCTGGCAGGTCTAAAGCACACACAATTGAATCGGGGCTGGCCAAAGACGAAAGTATAAACATCGTCATCTTTCTCTGATACTGCCAACCACTCAGTGACCGGTGAAACTGGGTATTTATAACACAGAAAGGACTTACTCTGAGCTCCAGTGGCTAGCAGCTGTGTACCCGCAGTCTTCAGGCTTTCCACTAAGGCGTTGGTAACGTTTGCTAGTGGAGTCTTCAGATCGTTGAAGAGGTTTTTGAAGAGGTCACCGATGCTAGTCCCAAGACCCTTGAGGGTGTCAAGAAAGCCAGCTCCATTGGCTCCAGACAGCAGACAGGCAACAGCAACGAAGACGAGGACCTTCATGGTGAATCTAGAGTACAATGTGAACATCGGCAAAAGTTTCTTATGATGGCTGGAAGTTCTCTATATGCAGTGAAGGAGACATCCACATGTATACATGCTACTGTTGTAAAATTAAATCAGCTTAAGAAGCATGAACAATTAGCATAAACAGCTTTATAGTTGTATTGCTCCAAAACATAGTTCTTACGAGTATTAAAAACCATGAATCGTAAACTGACGTGGGACAGCTCAGCTAATTATTAATGTGCATCCAGGATTTCTTGAGCTCCACGCCTATACCACACACATCGATCCTTATGAACAATTGCAAACCTCACCTGAGATGAGACTGATGAGCAGTGGACAAAAACAGTATCAGCTTCATATATATAGCCAGGACAATATGGTAGTTCCCATGCGCAACAGCACACTGCACATTTGGTATCGTTTTTATTTAACCTGGAAAACGCTCCTTGTTTCTCTTATCAAAGGCGTATGACGCAGTCATACTGTACATATCCAACAGAGACTGAGAAGCAACCAGGTACTCTCTTCCACAATTTGTGTAACAAGTTTGACGACCCAATTCGAACACGAAGGAATTCCTCATCTCACATTATTGCATGGGACGGACATGTGATTTCGTGTAATATTTGTTGGAAGTCCATAAGTGTCCGACCTGACCTGAACAAGAGAAAATATAGTGAAAATATAGCAGAACTGAACCTTAACCATTCGGGAAAATGTTAGAACTCGCATGCATACATATGTTTTCTTGGGAATTCTGGACATAGGGTTGTTGAAACTGTTACTGGTTTATGTCATTAACATGAACTTGGTAGTCCTCGCATGCATACACATGTGTCTTGGGAATTATAGACATTAAGATGATAAAGATCTGTTTAGCCCCTGTGCTCACCAATCAAGACTTAATGGTTTATTGCAAGATTAAATTTCATTTGAGACGTCCTAGCAGTAATTATTAGATGTTCTAGCAGTAATTATTACATATACACATATGTAACGTAAGCTGAACCTGACAAAGGACACAGACTGGTTAGACTTATTATTACCTGTAGTGGGTATCACTACCTCTGAAGTTGACACCTTGGGAAAACAAGCAGTTATGATTTCTTGGCGTTTAAGCAGCATTTCGACAGTGATCCGGTCCATATAATATGTCGACAATGTTGCAGTTGTCTGTATCTAATCGTGTATTTGTGATAAGACTAACCCAAAGCTTACAGTAAATGTCAGTGTTACTCTTTGACTCTCTCTGTTCGTCCGACTATTCCTTCATGGTGTTGCCGTTATAATAGCATGGTGTAGTCATTACAATGACTTGAAGGAATAATATTTGGTTGATTTTCAAAAGCAGTCGACAGTAACGGAATCGCTACTTTAGGCTGATGAATGTATTCGCCTATATTCGAGTTGGAGGCGTGTCGTGAATGCAATGTAGCTCACCTGTATGTCTAGTCAGTTTTTTACCTTGCCAACAAAGTATTCTCTTTAAAAGATATATACCGACCGCTGATCTCTGACTGACTAATGTCCACAATACGCCTTCTCGAGCAATGAGGCCATATCGTAAATAAGTATTGAACCTCTTAAGAATATTCAGGTGTCACTATTTTCGGTCTTTTCCCGACACGTGTATTATAGCAGCGAACGACTACAGCACACAAACAGGCACGTCCATAACGTCACTTGAACTGTAATCATAGTGAGCTAAAAAGCGACAGGTTTTGTTTGAGGCCAGATATGGTCAACGTAGGCCTAGCAGTATGGGCAAGTTCGTACGCATCCAAAAAATTTAAGGACCACCCAAATTTTCAGTATTAAAGTCCTTAATAGTTCATATTATGATCTATATCATAATTAAATATGAAATATGAGATGTTCCTTAACTTTTTTGGTTGAGTATTAGGGTTTCAACGAGTCAATTTTCTTGGAATCAAGTACTCGAGGGGTCTAACTCGACTCGGAGCCGAGTTTTCGAAATTCATACCTTTCAAGCAAACGATAGCGTAACTGGCATGGCATTACACAATACGATGTTTGTGTTATCAATGTTGAAGTTGGTTACTTAGTAATACACATATACTATCAAAAAAAACGTAGGGGATATCGGACTTTGATGGCTGATGAGGGGCAAACAGTGAAGACGAGAACGGAACAAATAATGAAGAACTGTTAAGGGACCATATGGAATTTTATTCAATACATTTGATAATGCCAAAGAAACAAGGACATTCTGTGGTATGGGTCAAACTACACCAAGGGTCAAGCTGCAAATTTACCATACGGTAAAAACCAAGTCAATAATGGGTAAATCCCCATCTGTTGGCCAAACAGGCACGGATCCGACGTGGCATACTCCTTATGAGGCGTCGCAAGTCATTTTGATTGAGAATATTCCAATCTTCTTGCAATGCAGCAGCAAGTTCTTGGATAGTAGTGGGTCGTTGTTGACGTCGTCGTAAGCGCTGTCCAAGCATGTCTCAGACATGCTCGATGGGCGAAAGGTCTGGACTTAAGATGACCATGGTAATCTGGTGATATTCTGCAGTTGGAGGTATTCAGTGACAATCTTGGCCCTGTGACATCTGGCGTTATCATCTTGGAAAATGAAACGGCGGCCATGGCGTCGAGCATATGGCACAACACGGGCTGCCAGGATGTTGTCCCGGTAGTACTGACCTGTGACACGTCCAGCAACAACATGTTAGTCCGTTCTTCCAGCCGCAGGGATGCCACCCGACACCATTACAGACCACCCTCCAAAACGATCATGCCTAATGACGTTGACATCGTGGAAACGTTCATTACGTCTACGCCAAACCGTGTTACGTCTAGCAACGAAGTCTAACACGAATCTGGACTCATCAGAGAACATTACATTGTTCCAACGTCGATAATTCCAGCGTTGGCGTTCTAAACACCAAAGACGTCTTGCCCTAATGTGACCATCTCTCAAACAGGGGATGACACGAGGACGCCGTGCGTTTAATTGACCACTGTGCAGTCGATTTCTGATGGTCTGGTTAGTCACTCTAACACCAGCACCTGCGTGCAGTCGATCTCTAATCTGATTGGCTCTTATGAGACGATTTCTTAAGGCTGTAGTACGGATAAATCGATTCTGAGCCGCAGTTGTCGCCTGTGGTCTACCTGAGCGTTGTCTGTCGTTGACAGATTATGTGTCACGGTATCTGGACCATAATCTACTGATGACGGACTGTGAAACGTTCAAACTTCGTGCCACATCGGTCTGTGTTGTGCCGACCTGTGGCATGCCAGGGGCACGTAATCTTTCATCTCGAGTAAGTCTGCGCATGTCTCAAAGTTGTTAACAGAGTTCTAAAACAACCAAATTGATGTTTGCACATTCCAATTTCCTCTGTTAATGACGAGAAACGTCACATCCAACATCGTGCAAATTTCAGGTTCAACCCCCATGATCATCACAGATAGCACGTGCATATTGTTGGCATGTCAGTGCTGTGTTGTGGCGATAATTTTTTACGGAAAATGATTACTCTACGTTTTGGGTAAATAGCCGATCATACAAGTTAACACTTACTTTTCCGACTTGATATGTGCAAATGAAATATCCCCGTTTGGGCGCTTTTTTCTACGGGATAGCATATATCTAATATCAGTTTAAGGCATGACATGTGTTCCGACCATACAAGTTAACACTTACTTCATTCCGACTTGATATCGTCATGCGTGACGTCCGAATGAATACTTGCCTAACCATTTCGGTCAGCATCAGTAAAGTGAGCTGATCTGATGTTTACATGACAAATGCTTTTTTGAGGTTCTGGTTCCACTCCCTGCATGACGCTGTGATAAACCGCACATATGGCATTTGGGTTTTTTCTTTTCACTATTCAGATCAAAATAAGCCAATACATTTGATTTTTTATCTTTCTCCATGTCCATGTCAGATGGGTTAACGAATTCATGGTACACAGAACTCAGTATGTCAGTGCCAGTGGCTATCAAGGTCTGGAGCTCCACAGGGCTGTGTTCTTCCACCCTTACTCTTCATTTTGTATATCAATGACTGTTACTTGTCATTAAATGACGTGTTTACTGTGAATGACGCCGCTGTTTCTGGCCAAACTTCTGATTCTGAACATAATTATCGTCAAGGCATTGAAAAAGTTCTATCTTGGTGTAAAGACAGTTTTCATTTCCTGAATGCAAAGTAAACTAAGGAAATGGTGGTTGATTTTAGGAACTAAAGGAGGCACCTCCACACTCCCTTATATATTTGATAATGCAGAAATTGAAAGAGTGGACCATTACAAATATATCGACGTCATTTTAGATTGAAAACAAACTTTCCAAAATAGTTAATACGGCCAGCAAAATTGCTGGAGTGTCTTTCGAGTATATTCCCTCTATCTGTTAGCCAAGGTTGTCAAAAAGGCAACTAAAATTAGAATTGATAGATTTGGTAGTTCACATATATCATCTCACCATATTGAACTGCTTCCTGGACGCCGCTTTCAATTACCTTTCCTCGAAACAAACAGAGCTCAACAGTCCTTCATACCATCCAGTATTCGTGAATGCAACAAATATTTTGAATCATCATCATGTGATTACTACTAGAATTATTCAGACATTTTACCTATGTGGTTAACTGTATTGTATCATGTCATGTCATGTGTATAACCAGCAATCGTTTTGTGCATGTAAATAGTGTGTATATTTTTGTGTATATATTCATTTTGAGACCGTTTGGGCGCATATGAATTTTCTACGGGATGATAGAGTTATATGTTATCTTAATATCAGACGTTAACGGCCGCTCATGCTTAGCGCATGGCAGAGAAACTGTCTGCAAAATGGTTAGAGTTATCTTCCCTTATCGAGTCCTCGAGTCTAGCTAAACCCGACTCGTGCTCGAGTACTCGAGTACCCGTGGAAGCCCTATTGAGTATGCATGGACGCCATCCGAAGTGAATACTTGCCCGAACCATTTCGTAGCTCAGTGACAGAGGTGCACGTAAAACACGTTTAAAGTGAGCTCGATATTATTTTAACAACAGTTATGAAAACGGCCTCTGTTTTGACGCTCGGCTTTCCAGAACTAGAGCCATTGTTGACGATTGGTAAGCAAATGGTTATATTATGTTGGAACTGTCATGATTCTGGAGAGGTTGTTGAGTTAAGATAACGGTAAATGAATATTTTTACAGTGGAAATGAAATGCACACAGTACAAAAGTACATGACATGTGTTCTCACGGTTTGATATCAAATACAGAGGTTGATATAAGTGTCTTGACCAATAGTATATTACTCATCTTCTTGTATGTAAAACCTCATTACACTTAGCTGGTACCTAACTACCGAATAAAGCATTTGGGCCTGTCCAGTGCTATTCTGTACAACTTCCAGGTACAGAGATCAGTGAAGGATGCCCTTGGACAGATGTCCATTGATGTTGATGATGTCTGGCAAAATAAGGTATGCTGAAGAGAAACCCGATATTGCAACTTCTGGTCTGAAAAACAATTATGATATCCCTACCACATACATCACTTTCAAGTAACCGTGTCTACTTTTTTCCATGTTTAGCCAAATCAAAAATGGGCTTATATTTTGTTTGACTTTGGAAAACTATCCCGCACACTGTTGTCTGTCTTCTGATGGATTGAATACATCGCCGCAGCCTCGCCCGCATCAGTGGAAACTTGTTCCCACCCAATATTAATATCCGTCAGGTAGGGTGTGTTCCTGTGTCTTATGTTACCATGTATGTGTTCTGACTAATATAGATCACATACATCACTATCTAGTAACCATGTCTGGTTTGTTTCATGTTCAGCCAAATCAAGCATGGATGGATACTGTCTTTTGTCAGGCAGTGCATGTTGAAATATTTTATACATAAATAGATATAATGCCGAGCAGGTTGTGGTTTCTTGCCTTAGAAAAACATCTGTGTTTCTTTGATATTGCAACACTATTACAAATCGGGACTTATTTAATTCAATCTCATGAATGTCTTTGTGGTACGTTTGCCTATGACATTGTTAAACATGTATTTCTTTATTGTAATGAAACGCAGTATGAAAGAGACAAATTGATTGAAGACTTAATTGACATTCTTGATGTAGAAACGTTCAGTAACCTCTGGAATAATGATGACGATATATTGCTCTGTTTACACTCGGGGATCATCCTTCTCAGTGCACGAAGACCGTCGAGTATGAAACATGGGCAATGTGCATAAGTCGAATATGCAGAACTATTAAGTTGTGGAAACGATATTTCTATGAATGTGTATAATTTCTGACATGTGTAAATACCATTCCTATTACTGTACATCCATATAATTCCATATTGGTTTACTTGTTGTAATGTACCTGTGAACCTTGTATTTATCTTCATATGCTATGGAGGAAATAAAGAATATCTATCTATAAATAGACATAAATTCCGAATTTACTATGTAAAATTGACAAAAAACACATATTTTGTTTTATTTGTTTTTAATGCATACAGTCGAAGCATTTAGTTGGAGCCGAGGGTGTTGGTGATAGTCTGGACGGCATCCTTGCCGGTGTCGACGATCTTCTGGAGAGTGGGCTTCATGTTTCCCATGGTCTGGGCTGAAGCAAGAATACAACTAAATTTTACCGAATCTAATATCAAGTGATCGATTTGAAGTCATTGCAAAAAATATAAAAGGAAACTGTGTTCACGACTGGGTTTTATTGTTTTTAACAAGTAAAATTTTACGATGATATTTTGATTCCATTGAGAGCATAAGTTCTGTTTTGAAATTGAATAATTAAATGTGAAATGAATACAAACTGAATAAAAGCGGAACCATGTTCCCGACTGGTTGTTTAATATATATTATATCAAGCAACAATATAGATGAAGCTAGTTGGATTCCATTCAGAACGTGACATACTCTTTTGAAAATGATCGAGAATACAATTCCAAGTCAACTTACTCATGATGTCTCCAGCAGCAGCAGAGAGAGCCTTCAGGGCATTCTGTCCGTGTCCGAGAAGCTCAGTGGCGCTGTCCTTCAGGGCCTGGACATGTCCGGAGAGCTGGGTGCTCAGTTGGTCAAGGGTTGGCTTGACAGCTCCGAAGAGAGCGGTGGCGGTGGAGGAGAGAGTGGAGCCGAGGGTGGAGACGTGCTGACAAATGAAAACATTGTCATTATGCACCACATGTCCATTGTCCATTTCGTTGTCATGTGTGCTGAACAATTTAAACTTTTATTGCAGTATTTAATGATACGTTTGCAGCATGACAAATGATTCACAATTGGCTCGTCATGTCAAGTGTGTGTTTGTTGTCATATTTTAACCGTTATGATATAAACCGTTGTGCTTCGTCTTGTAATGCTTACTTCAATCATGACTGGAATATGTCCTTGAATATATGTTTCACTGTGTGATTCAGTGTTTCACTGTTTGATCCAATGTTTCACTGTGTGATCCAGTGTTTCACTGTTTGATCTAATGTTTCACTGTGTGATCCAGTGTTTCACTGTGTGATCCAATGTTTCACTGTTTGATCCAATGTTTCACTGTGTGATCTAATGTTTCACTGTTTGATCTAATGTTTCACTGTGTGATCCAGTGTTTCACTGTTTGATCTAATGTTTCACTGTGTGATCCAATGTTTCACTGTTTGATCTAATGTTTCACTGTTTGATCTAATGTTTCACTGTGTGATCCAGTGTTCCAATGTTTCACTGTTTGATCTAATGTTTCACTGTGTGATCCAGTGTTTCACTGTTTGATCTAATGTTTCACTGTGTGATCTAATGTTTCACTGTTTGATCTAATGTTTCACTGTGTGATCCAGTGTTTCATTGTTTGATCTAATGTTTCACTGTGTGATCCAATGTTTCACTGTTTGATCTAATGTTTCACTGTTTGATCTAATGTTTCACTGTGTGATCCAATGTTTCACTGTTTGATCTAATGTTTCACTGTGTGATTCAGTGTTTCACTGTTTGATCTAATGTTTCACTGTGTGATTCAGTGTTTCACTGTGTGATCCAATGTTTCACTGTTTGATCTAATGTTTCACTGTGTGATCCAGTGTTTCACTGTGTGATCCAATGCAGTTCCTACCTGCTTGACGGCATCAACAACTGGCTTGAAGAGGGAGGCGAACTGCTGTCCAACAGAGGACAGGGTGTCGGTCAGGGCAGATCTCTTGTTGCCAAGTTTGCTGATAAGACCCTCGGCAGCCTTGATGAGGAACTGTCCTGGGTTCTTGGTGATAGTCTCCACAAGGGAGTTCTGGAAGATGTCGTGAATATCTGGAAGATGAAGGCGTCGTTTTAGTTTAGATTCAACGCTGGAATAATAAATATCTATGTGGATCTTCTTAGCAGTGACATGTAACATGCATTAGCATAACGACACGATCAAATGAATCAACTTACTTCGTCAGGGGAATGAAACCTGAACAAAGATGTTATGATCTGATCTGATTTGTTGTATTATTTCGGGACGTAATAATGTAGAGTTACGTGTACGTACTGACGACGTTCTTGATCTCAGACAGGATCTTGTCGAGGGGCTCCTTGAGGAAGTCCATGCTGGAGATTCTCTGGGCGATGTTGGTGAGGGAGGTCATGGCGGAGTGGTACAGGGACCCGAGGGTCTCGGACAGCTTGGCGACGACAGACTTGCCCTCAGTGACGAACTTGCTGACTCCAGTCAAGAGGCTGAACGAATTATATATAATATTAATACGGTATATCGTATCGTTATTTACAGAAATATGTAGACTTGTTCTGGCTTTACTATGGCAGTCCGTAAATAACAGGACGTACATCAGTTAATCTGCTGATTTAGGACAGGAGGACAAGGAGTCACCCAAGTCATCTAGACTGACAATCCTTTCCGCTTGGTCGCCTCGCACATATTGCATGGGACGCATGTTCGTATTCTAGCGTGGAGGGTGATTTAAGTCAGTGAGAGAGTTTAGTTTTACGCAGCTTTTAGCAATATTCCAGCAATATCACGGCGGGTGACACCGGAAATGGGCTTTGCTCAACATTTATCCGGCATTGTGTTGACGACGGTACTGAGCCACGTTGCGAACCCTGAATTCTCATATCCAACTAAAATACATCGATATTAACTTAAGTAAAACATACTCGGTGTCTCTGGTGGCGGGGGCACCAACGTGGGACAGGGACCCCAGAAGACCTGAAAACAAAGAAGTGACACAGTTTACAAGATTGTAGAATTTACATGAAAACGAAAGCTTCAAGTTTAAGCAGACAAGTATGTGATATGCTCATAAATATTATTTAGCTGGCATTGTGTTTTCATGTATCCTTGATCTAGGTTTGTCTGGTGTGTGATTATTAGATGTTGTCTATAAGACACTTTTATGAAACTGAAAACGACTGGGATTTATCCTCCACACGCGTCCAATGTGCAAAGCTCCTATCGGATGTGCCCTCTAGTCCTTCATGATAACGCCCGACTTTCGTTTATACATTTGGCCTGAAACACTCTTCATCCAGTCATTAAACCAACTTATTTAAGTGACTGTGTTTAATGTACACATACTCTGAGCTCCAGTGGCCAACAGTTGGGTTCCTGCAGTCTTCAGATTGTCGACGAGGGTGTTAGCGACGGTCGCCAGGGGGGTCTTCAGGTCTTGGAACAGGTTGGTGAAGACGCTGCCGACGCTGTTTGCAACACCCTTGAGGGTGTCAACAAAGCCAGCAGCGTTGGCTCCAGACAGCAGACAGGCAATAGCTACGAAGACGAGGACCTTCATGTTGATTCTGTAATGAATGGTTGAAATGGTCTCAATCTACATGTAAGATGGTCTATAGTTACTTCTCCCATCCTAATGGCCATTACAAATTGTTTTGTGTAGTGAGAAGTGGGACAGTGGCGCTTCCCTAATAACTATTTGAATATGACTTTTACGAAAGGTATTAACAACACGTATGTTTCACGTTAAATAATTCGAGAATGATTAGTGACGGAAAACCGTGACCTATGACGAAACATATGTTTTTACCTATTTCCGTTCTCTAAACAATTCTCTAAACTCTCTTAACCTCAGATGTAATATTTGTCATAATACTTTTATTCCTCATCTGAATTGTGTTCTGACTTCAACTCTCGTTGCTGACGTGGTGTCATGCCTGGATATATAACACAGTTCTCGAGTATCAGACCAAACCAATTCCATTGTGCATGCAAGGCTCAGTAGCAGTGAAGGATATCTGTATGGTACACTGTCAAGCACTGGCGACATCTCGTGGAGGGGGCAAGCATGGCCTCCAAAAAGACATGTCTTGTTTACTGTACATTGCTATTGTGAACATTATTGTTACGAGTGAGTGCGTGAGATTAGTTTTACTCTGCATTGTGCAATATACCAGTTATATGGCGGCGTCTGTAAATAATCGAGTCTGGACCAGACAATCTAGTGAACAACAGCATGAGCTTCAATCTACGCTATTGGGATACGATGACATGTGTCAACCAAGTCAGCGAACCTGACCACCTCGATCCCGCTAGTCGCCTCTGACGACAAGCATGGGTTGCTGAAGATCGGTTCTAACCCGGATCTGTATCGTGTTGGTTTGTATAACATTTGTCATCCTTCCAAATATACAAATCAAGCATCATGGTCTTGTCTTCATAGCTGTGGTCATAAGCTGATTCCTTGAATGATTTATGTGGGGCTATGAAATGGTACCAAGCACCATCAGCTACAACCAGAAAGGGATCAAGCCTACTGTACAAGAGGAGCCTCCAAGAAGAGATGACTTACCTGATTATGGGTTGCACCGTAATGGTCGATCGTTGGTTCCTTCCGACCTTTTATAGCAACTCGGTGCGTTTTTGTTTCAGCATAAACTCACGTTTTGCGATTGGCTATGTTTGGAATGGGAACAAAAACACTCCCAGCATGACCCATTTAAAGGTCATTGAGATAAAATACAACAAACACACCTAATAGTCACTTAACGGTAGTTCTGACGTCAACATTCTGTTCATAGACACATTGTGAACGCAAAGGCTTACTGATTGAGAGAGAAAGTGAGAGACGAAAAGAAGGAGAATTAGGTAGCTGGACTCTAGTTAATAATAGTAGGGGTACACCAGTTTATGATGATATTATTAACCATGTTGTATGATGGTATATGGATTTAGAAAATGAATATTCAATTTCCAGCGTGTTGTACTTTTTTGGCAAACACGCCAAATTTGTGCAAGAGTTCTACATAATATGCACGTCAATATGGTAGGGGTAAAAAAATTAATTTATAGTGAAACGTGTCTGTTTTTGTGCATCTCAGTTCTGATTTGGATTTAAACTCAAATATCCGTTTTTGGACATGTGGGTTCTGTCACGTCAGGAATGGCAAAGTGAATGTTGGAAGAGGGTACAAGACAGAGTATTGATGCTCGACCTCTATATGTTTTACAGTCAGTAACCAGCAGATTACAATCGCGATATCGACAGACAAATAATGTTGATCACAGACGTCGAGCTCGTCGACCAAGGGCGAACCTGGCGTACAAGACCGTTTCAAGAGAACTACTGCGTTAATTGTACAGAAACTTCAAAGAACTACAGGTGTTAGAGTGAGTGGACAGACTGTTTTGTAATACACTGCGCAAATGGAACCTGCATGTCAGACGTGCACGCAATACCCCACACCTGAAGAACCGTCATATTACTCCAAGATGTAGTTGGTATCAGCGCTGGAACAATAGTCGTTGGGCAAACGCTCTGTTTTCGGGTGAATCAAGGTCTACTTTGGACTTCCATGACTTCCTCTCTACCGGCAGGCGCAACCGGCTATGGCCTTGACGGAATGAGCGTCAATGTTAGGCAGAACGATCGTTTAGGGGTGGCTCAGTGACGGTGTGGGGTGGGATGACTGTGACTAGGAGGACGATCGTTAAGGGGGTGGCTCAGTGATGGTGTGGGGTGGGATGACTGTGACTGTCAGAACGATCGTTTAGGGGGTGGCTCAGTGATGGTGTGGGGTGAGATGACTGTGACTCGCAGAACGATCGTTAAGGGGGTGGCTCAGTGATGGTGTGGGGTGAGATGACTGTGACTGGCAGAAGGATCGTTTAGGGGGTGTCTTAGTGATGGTGTGGGTGAGATGACTGTGACTGGCAGAACGATCGTTTAGGGGTGTCTTAGTGATGGGTGTGGGGTGAGATGACTGTGACTGGCAGAACGATCGTTAAGGGGGTGGCTCAGTGATGGTGTGGGGTGAGATGACTGTGACTGGCAGAACGATCGTTTAGGGGGTGGCTCAGTGATGGTGTGGGGTGAGATGACTGTGACTGGCAGAACGATCGTTTAGGGGTTGCTCAGTGATGGTGTGGGGTGGGATGACTGTGACTGGCAGAACGATCGTTTAGGGGTGATGGTGTGGGGTGGGATGACTGTGACTGGCAGAACGATCGTTTAGGGGTGATGGTGTAGGGTGGGATGACTGTGACTGGCAGAGCGATCGTTTTGGGGGTGGCTCAGTGATGGTGTGGGTGAGGATGACTGTGACTGGCAGAACGATGGTTTAGGGGGGATGGTGATGGTGTAGGGTGGGATGACTGTGACTGGCACGATCGTTTAGGCGGTGTGATGGTGTAGGGTGGGATGACTGTGACTGGCAGAACGATCGTTAAGGGGGTGATGGTGTAGGGTGGGATGACTGTGACTGGCAGAACGATCGTTTAGGGGTGATGGTGTAGGGTCGTTTAGGGGGTGAGATGACTGTGACTGGCAGAACGATCGTTTAGGGGAGTGATGGTGTAGGGTGGGATGACTGTGACTGGCAGTACGATCGTTTAGGGGGTGGCTCAGTGATGGTGTAGGGTGGGATGACTGTGACTGGCAGAACGATCGTTTAGGGGGTGATGGTGTAGGGTGGGATGACTGTGACTGGCAGGACGATCGTTTAGGGGGTGGCTCAGTGATGGTGTAGGGTGGGATGACTGTGACTGGCAGAACACATTAACACGTCAGAGAGTAGTAGTACTGTGACAACATCCTACACATGTGATGAGCACGCCGGCAGGATGTCGTTTTGTGTTTCAGGATGACAACGCAAGGGCACACAGGCTTCGTATTGTTACTGAGTACTTCCAACAGGGGAACATAACCATCTTACACTGAGGCCAGACTAATCACCCATGGAACACGTCTGAGGTATACCGTCGCCGCCAACAGCCAAGTGCTACTGTCAACGAATTGCAGGAAGATGGCAATCTGTGCATTTCGTTGTTATGTTAACGGAGGATTATCAGATTGTCAAAAAACAATACACTTTGTGTGAGATTTGATCTGACGAGTAAATATATTAATCAACTGGATACTTGATGAAGCAATCATTCAAACGTGATGGTTTTCTAGATTCAATATGTGTCTCTTAAGAAAACGCGCCTCGTTGAACTTAGTTCTGGAAATTTAAGATATCAGCACAGTAATGTAAGACACCAGAAGAGTAATGTAAGCTATCAGGAAAGTATTGTACGATTTCAATAGAGTAATGTCAGATATCAGCAGTAATGTCAGATATCAGCAGTGATGTCAGATATCAGCAGTAATGTTACATATCAGTTAGATGAGATACCAGTAGTGTAATGTGAGATATCAGGAGAGTAACATAAGATATCAGGAATGTATTGTAAGATATAAGGAGAGTAACATAAGATATCAGGAATGTATTGTAAGATATCAGGAGAGTAACATAAGATGCCAGTAGTGTAATGTGAGATATCAGAAGAGTAACATAAGATATCAGGAATGTATTGTAAGATATCAGAAGAGTAACATAAGATATCAGGAATGTATTGTAAGATATCAGGAGAGTAACATAAGATACCAGTAGTGTAATGTGGGATATCAGGAGAGTAACATAAGATATCAGGAATATATTGTAAGATATCAGAAGAGTAACATAAGATATCAGGAATGTATTGTAAGATATCAGGAGAGTAACATAAGATGCCAGTAGTGTAATGTGAGATATCAGAAGAGTAACATAAGATTACAGGAATGTATTGTAAGATATCAGGAGAGTAACATAAGATATCAGGAATGTGTTGTAAGATATCAGGAGAGTAACATAAGATATCACGAGAGTAATGTAAGATATCAGGAGAGTGACGTTATGTATCAGGAGAGTGTTGTTAGATAGGTGTAATATAGCAGATACCTGTATAGAGTAACGTAGGATAACAGTATAGTATTGTATTGATCCCAGTTCGAGCGGACCCTGGTAGGCCTTGCGGATGACGTTTTCGCTCATCTAATGCTCAGTATAACACCATATGTTGCCTCCCAACATTCACTCACTCACCCGTTTAAATCAGTTCATTTGGAACTCTGTCGTGGAAACTACGTATTTTTGTTTCTTGACTATCCCGGGAGGTCAAAGTAACAGTTAACAATGTATCGGAACATTTCGTTAGGTAAAGCAAGGCATCTTTTTTAGATGTCATATGGTTGGAGACGGTTTTTAGAGTTGTAGAAACGTGCATTCACTGCCAACAGCTGGTCGTACACTTATAAATACGTCCCTACTGTAATCCTACAACAGCATACTAGGTAGAGTGAGTGAGTGAGTATGGTTGTACGCCGCTTTTAGCAATATCCCAGCATTTATCACCGAGGGTGACACCTGAAATGGGCTTCACACATTTTACCCATGTGGGGAATCGAACCCGGGTCTTCAGCGTGACGAGAGAACGCTTTAACCACTAGGCTACCCCACCGCCCTGTAGGTAGAGACGCTATCGTGGATGATGCAGATACACATCTGACTACAAACATCCACAAAAGATTAACGGTCATCTCTTCACATAACATAAATAAATTCATAATTGTCAATTGCACACTTGGATATTTTCTATAACAAGAAACAATAACAGCACATTATGTCACCATTATCTTGTTGGAAAATAATTTTTATAATAAGGCCGTAATCGTGCAATGGCTCATGCTCAAGTTTTTATAGAATTTAAGGAAAGGGTTTTGTCGCTATTTTCCTTGAAAAAGAACTACAAGAGACGCTCTATAGCAGTTGCGGTTGCAAGAAACCAATCAATTCTTTCATTGTGTTTTGCGTCGTGAGGTCAACCTGATTATTGTCAACAGACAGCCACACATACTGAAACACGTAACCTCTCAACCTCCACCAGAAAACATTCCTAAGTCCAAGCCTGACGGTGTTCTTCCAGTGGTTAGAGCATGTTAGACAATTGTCCCAGCTGAGATGACCTGTTCTATATTCGTCATGGGAGCGCCTGTCATGGCTGAAACTTTAATGTCGGCCATGAGACGATAGCAGCTGTCCCAGATAAGACACGCTGATGTAACCCTCACCTGAACACTTGTCGCTGTTTTTCTAATTACTGTCCTAATTTCTTGTTTCAAACTCTGTAACACGACTGACACTGGAGTAAAGGTTAAGTGTTGGGTTGGAGGGAAGATGATGTTGCTAGTTTGATAGCCTCCTGTATTGGAAATCACCAATCAGTAAACATACTGGCACGTCGACATTGTTCTTACAGTCTTTGCACAGATTGGTGTGTGTCTCCTATGATTTTATATGCATCATTGACAAGGGTTATCATTTAAAGCAAGACATTCTATTGGCTGTAGCTTCTGTACTGTTTGACCTTGACGTGACCTGTCGGATTTACTCAGAAGCACAATTACAGCGTGTTTCATTTGATTCATTGTGACAGCTCATTCGTATCTCCAAAAGCCGCAATTGTAAAGTGGTAAAGTGTTAAGTAGTTTCACATACATTTGAGTATTCTAGCTCAATGTTGTTTGATGAGGACTACACTCAAGGCCTGGGAATACATTTGAGAAACGTTTATGAGGAGAACATTCCAAATCTGAAGCATCAGTGACAAATACTGTGTTGCAATTTCCTCTTTTGTAACATATGTTCCCGTAATTTGTTTTGTTTCTAGTTGAGCAATTGACTTGCCATTGCTTGTGTTAATGACATGATCACCACTTTTCGCAAAAGCCTTGCACCATCACCATTTGCTTGTAATTAATGAACACATAAAGTGGGAATCGAACAACAGTCTCTGCTTTCAGAAGACTTTTTTTGTTTCAGAAATTTCAGAAGAGTATTGACTTTTGTTCAATTGGTGACTTGGTGTGTTTGGCTGAGATAAAGTAGTATTTGAATTGTTTCCCCCCCTTCAGAGTCAAGACGTGCCAGGATATGCGTGTAGGTGTACTTAATAGACTGCCATTATAATCAACTGAACGAGTCCGGCCATAACATGGCATCTTAAGGTTTACCGAAGTTCAGTGAAAGCTAACATATGACGTTCTTTTAGGCATCGAACACCCGTGTATATGGTTTTGTTGTTTCCATTAAACATTAATGTACGAATTATAATTAGAGCAAGACCTTACATTGCGAACGTCCACAATGTTTAAATATGTGTCCTCGAGGGTGTTCTAATATAAAAACTCCCATAAACACAACAATCGCGAGTGGGAGGCTGGCTCTGACATTGGCTGCAGTGAAGTTGTGACAGTGCGTGTTGCCCTGCACGGTCAGACTGTCCTGAACGTCTAGGCCACACTGGTCAGCTGAGTCGTGTTGAGTCTTCGTCAAGGACCAGAGATAAGATTGATAGCCACCGTCATTTCTCTGACCTGTCGCAGCGAATTAGATACCTCGGAAGATCTGGCCATAACTCTTGAAATTGATAATATTTATGTTATGATAATATATCGAAGCCAACAAGAAAATAGTACACATAAAGAATAAATAGCGCCATCACAAACGAATATAGCTGTAATAGTGCGATATACGGTTATATGATTCTACACCGCTCAGTCGCGACAGCAAAGCAGTACAGCGTAGCTTCTCTGTTGCGCTGGTAATGACAGCGTCGTGGTTTGCTAGCGTGGCCTAGTTCCTGTATTTTGCTCGTTTATCAGTACAAGGTGTGCCAGCTGGAGAATAACCTGTGGAATCTACAGTAATAGGCCCGTAAGTAGTTCACGGCATTTTGCGAGACCTTACGTTGTTTAGTACTTCCAGTGACAAACAATGTTTCATAACTTTTCGAATGGTCTCATAGTTGTCAGTTGACAGTAAGGAACCGATAATCCTTTGCAGGAATAACAAATTTCAGATCTAACCATCCACATATTCTCCAACTATTACGACTGTGACAGCCAAGCATAGTTGTAAACTTGGTAAAGTAAAGTCATATTTAGCGGTTGTGCAATTTGGAACCAGAACTGTTTTTTAATACACAATTGTCACCGGAAATCTGGTACCGGAAGTAAGCTGTTCCCGTCTCGCATATCGCACGTTGGTGCGCGCAAAGGGAGCAGGGGACCAGCTTAATTGGTACCGGAATTAGCGCTTCGAGACTTACATATATGTAAACTAAATGTTTAATAGAATCTTGTAGCTTGTAACACCAGATGACTTTCTTTCGTACTATAGCGTTCTGTCCTTGGTGTTAACCGCCAGCATCATCTACACACACAGGCGCACTGTGTGTACTTTCCAATGGACTAAATGAACAAATAGTTGCCTTCATGCCGAAAACTATTTTCCACCAAATTCGTCGGCATATCGATCATTTCGATATATTTACCTGTTTGTCAGATAATATGACACAAAGAGATCCAACAGGAACGTTAACCATGCTAATGTGCTTCCAGAATCCACTCCAATAAATAGACAACTGTTCTAACCTAGAAGGGCAAAATGGCAATCAAAGCTGATTGTATTCAAGTCATTCTAAACCCATTTTGTCAGCAACTCATATTGTGAGTACCACATCACTAACTGGCACGTCTCCAACGACGTCATGACCAGATCGAGGAAATAACTGTCCTATTAACATGAAATGCATAGATTTGTCTTGCAATTGTTACCATCTAGCATTTCATCCAGGGTATGCGATAGTGCCTAGTCTTGAAATGGTCAGATTACGCGACTTCCCTTGAAATAGGTTACATGAACAGAACGAAGTCAATTTGACCTGTTGCTTTCAAATTTGATTCGACAACAGTCTTTCGCTACACATGTGTTTTGGGTGCATGACATGATTTGTATGAGAGGGCGAGGTTCGTGACGGCGCTTTGAAGACCGAAAGCAGTTCTTCAATTGATCACTTCCGGCAACCTGCAAATACGGCATGGGGCAGAACAACGTAAAGTCATAAGCAGGCAGGATTCGAGCGAGTACATTTCTGTCATTCTCATGTTAGCGACGTCAAGACGTTAAGCTAGTTGTGCCGCTTCGTGCTCTTGGAGTAACAACGAGCGTCCGGCTGTATAGATAGGCAATTTCAGGCGATATCGGAACGTTCTGTTTTGTACAGCGATGATGTGGAAGGCACTTTGTTTTTGACCTTCAGTGATTCTGATGCCTGTATCCTCCCTAGAAGTTGTCACTCGTTGACCTGAACGCTGACGGTCCTTAACGCCTTTAGATTTCTAATGGTTTCTGGCAAATCGGCTGATAGGTCACTATAGGTGATGGATGACAACCGACATCTCTTGCAACAGCCCCCAATGACATGCCAGCCCCCCGCATACGAGTAACGTATTATCCTTGAGCTGTTGTTAGTTCAGGAGGTCCCATGTTTGCTTATCTGCAACTACAAAATCAATTAATCATAGAGCTGTAGGAACGGTTTACTGAAACTTGGTATTTCCTTATGATGCATACAAATGTTGCCCGCCTGGGATCGTAGAAAGTGCATGTCTAAAATCAATTAAGATATAAATATGGATGAAGATATGTGGGCTATTGTGCACGATGTTGAATATATTCAGGTGCCCCTGTTCTACCTTACAGAAGATGGCAGTGAGACTTTGGTCTAGACAGAGTTGCAAGGTCCACTGAAATGTACGGGAAACCAACCCAGTATAGCTTTGTGTTGGGATATAATGGGTGCACCACTCATCCGATCCATGGCAAGGGACTTAACTGGAGTATCTCGGTTTAACGGGTCTATCCTGGGATTGCACCATTGCATCATCGCTATGCCGTGTTGACAGGAGGTAACACTGTGCCGTACGGTACGATCAATAATTCTTCTCTTACAAATCCTCTGCCTGGTCCATCCCTCAAGTAGTACAAGTTCGGCTCGTCTACTTTCATGTCCACTTTATCTATGTTGTAGGTTTTGACTGACCATATAGGATCAGTGGCTCGCTTACGGCTATCACCCTCGTGTTCCCCAGGCTGGTATAGATATCTCACTAGGGCCCTATCTGGTATCTGCTTCTCCTTCCCGCAATGGAGCGCTCTGACACTATTGATTTTTAATTTTATAGCGTCTGCAGGTTTCTTGCCGGTGAGACGGGTGACTTCATGGTTGATTGCCGACACCACCTTAGGGAGCCGTGATACCCATTCAGTCGATCGTTTTCCCGGGGTGGCCATCTCCCTAGCATACTGATGCCCAAATAAGCGCTCAGCCAAAGTCCTATTGAATCTCTCAACTATGGCTTGGCTGCGATGGGCTCCAGCCGTGCCACGCCTGACCTTTGTATCGTGTTTGGTTAGCAGTTGTGACACGGCACCCATGAACTCCAGCCGGGGTCAACTTGTAGCTCTGTTGGCCACGTCAGCGGACTCCGCGTTTGTATATGCGTTCGAATCCTCTGGCTACCTGGACCGAATCTTTCGTGGTCAAGGGCGCGGCTTCCTTGTAGCGACTGGCTACGTCCACTACGGTTAAGGCATACTTGTACCTCTTGTCGTGGGGTAGGAACAGTAGGTCTGCCTGGTGAACGCTATTTAGGTATGTTAATACCAAACTTCCTTCTAGGCACATAGCGTGGTGGCGGCAAATAGATCTGCCAAAGTGCTTGTTTTTCAAAACCACGCTTTGGCTTCCTCCGGTGGTACTGCGCCATTTTAGCTAACTTATCTACAGCTAGCTCCTTTCCAGTACCCACGGGCTATAGTAAATAGCCTCAAACTTTCTCTGGTTCCGTGACATGTCGCCCGATATTTATACCTATGTTCTTGGTTCAATTTTCTCATGCCCGTCACGCGTGCGTGTTTTATCCCATCAATAGCTATCCAACGTTTAGTGTCCATAGGCGACAGGGACGTCTTGTTTATTGTCAGTCCGTATATCTTATGGCCATCACTTCTAAGTGTGTTCATTTTATGCCTAAAGGTACGGGTCTTGAACAGGGCTTCCTTGAATCTGGTGTGTTTGATGTGTTGTTTAACCACGTACTTCTTAACACCCTTAGCCTTCCGGATCTCCCCATTGTCGGCTTTCAGTATGGAGTACATCTTAGGCCTCAACCTTATGTACTCGGCTATGGGCGTGCCAGCACACTCTCGTCCTTCATCTTACCTAGAACCTTTTATTCACCGTGCTGTGTATGGCATGATCCTTGGGGTAATTCGCTGGTGTCGTTACAAATCGAGGTGTTTTTCATGTCCTCATTACACGTCCTCGGTTCGAATCTCCATCAGCAGGGAATCCGTGTCAGTGTACAGCACTTCACACCTGTCGCCCGTATACTGTTTCTTGAGCTTCGTTGTAGTAAAAGTCGCACATCAGGTATTTGGATAAATCGAGGATGCTCATCCCCACGTAAACAGGCCGGTTGAATTTTATGTGACTTTTCTTCATGTGTGTAAGGCAACTAGATCATCGGTGAATATTTTGCCACGGTTGAATGCGGACTGGCTATCAGTCTCCTGAGCTTGTCTTCCTCATTCGACCGAACCAGCTTCACGGTCACTCGTTTCCTCAGGTTTTCCATAGTCTTACCGAACACCGAGTTGTTCATGAGCTTGTAGAGATTTTTCTCAAAGTCACTGGTGGCAAGCTTCGGAGGTCTGTGTTCATTCTGATGTAAGGCTCCATCCATGGGCTCTGGTCGAACACGAGCACCCTGTGTATTTTGGTCAGCCTCATACCCAACGACAGGTACAGCTGTAGGTTGCGATAGTGAACCATGTACTTTGGTCTTATTCATTAAATTGGGCACGAGTTTTTCAACGTCTGTCACACGCCCACCTAACAAGTTATGTTGGTACTCAGACATCCAGTCTGGGTTAACCCTCATACGTTCGGGGGCCAGGGGGTAGCTGTTGTGTGATGTGTGTAATGCCTTGGGGTACTCCAAGTCAACCTCGAGGATATAACCTTTGTTAGAATCTGACGCGATGCTCATAACATCAACATGTGACGCCCATTCGAATCCCCCTGTGGGTAGATACTGGCTCATGGCCCAGCCGTACAGGTTGTTGGCGTCGAGGTAGAGAATGTGATTGGTTGGCTTGTTAGGGTCGTAGCCCTTCACGTATTGATTATTTGCTTTCGCGTATCGTTTGACTGCCATGGAGATCCCACCTCGCAAGCCTTTCTCAGTGAATAGATGCATGTCATAATCCGTAAGCAATTCCAACTTAACTCCGGTCTTTTAAGCAAGGCATCCCACGACAGACCTGGGCTGGTGTAATACCATGCGGGTCGAGTTTATACTGCTTTGAAACATGTCCGCCTAAACGTCTCAAACACGCCGGGTTAACAGCAGTACATCTGTCCTCAAGTACAGGTCGTGATAATCCCCAGGTTCTTACAACCCAGTTTATTCCATACGTTAATCGCGTGCGAGTAATCGTCTTGGGATATTTCCGAGTCGGTCAGATTGCTGTAAAATTCTCTGATGGGAGGTAGTCTGGTCTCGCGAACTTGGGCCAACCATCCATGTACTCATAGGGTACACACCCTTCCTCATAAGCAGGGGTCTAGTCTCCGCGCGTCTGTGTATAGGTCGGTGATAGGGAAGGTATCGTTGGCCTTAACCAGACTGTCTAATGAAGACAATAGAAATTGTACTGAATCTATAAACCTAAGGCCGTTTAAGCTGAAGGAGATGTATCTCTCCATGTTGTTGGGGATGCACGTTATATTACCATCGATTTTCGCGATGGCCTGCATGATCAAATGAGAGTCGTACCCTCTCAAGTTGTGAAAGACAACGGGGATGTTTATTGTCTTAGGGGTGATTTTAAGCTTGAGGTTACATCGCGTTATGGCGCGCCTCTATACTTACCGGTTAATGACAGTGATCTCTTACCGAATCACCGTTAAGTGGTGAGTCGCACACGTGACAGTTAGTGCTACAGGCGTGAGCTAACCGGTCGGCTTGGCTCATACGCATGGGAGCGACTCTATACAACGCGTTCCTAATAATTTTTTCTTCCTCCTGCAAACACTTAAGAAACCTTTCAGCCGCGTCAGGACCCCTATACACTACCGGAGCTTTCGTTTCCCCGTCACATCGGACGACCACGTATCCAAACCCACAGGCCTCATGCTCCTGTGTTTTATGTGTGAAGCTCTCACCTGTGGGAGTATCCCCAACAACCTTAATAGGTTTGACCAAGGCCTCAAAGTCGGCGTTATATGATATAAGGCACGGACATTTGGTTCTTGTGGTTGTCGAATTTTAGGATATTGTCACCTTCCTTAGGCATATCGACCCGTATGGCCGTCTGCCCCACACCTTGGCAATCCTCCCGGTGGGATTCTAATAAATCAGCTCGGCTGAAACCATGCAGGCATCGCACACAAAAGTGTTTTTTCCCAACGTGTTTCGACTGATCGTGCAACAACCGGCTGAGATGTTTTATCCACGTGTAGTGATACTTTTCACCTCGTTGGATCATGAATATATTGATAACTTGGTGGGGTTCCCCCCAGTTGGGGTTTCCCCAACGATGGGCTGACCCTGTGTACTATTGTTGTGTTACCTTCGTGCCCAAAGACATTTATAGCTAGATTATTCTGTTTTTCTACTTTAGTGATCTGGGATATGGGGGTGGGTTCATCTATACCATCCCAGTTGAGTCCATCGTCTTGGGGATAGCTAGAAAGCCTGTCTGAATGAGTGTCAGCTGGAAACAAGGCTGACCTGATAGCTACCCTCAGGCAATCGTCTCCTCTATTCTTAACGTTTACTATGGCATGTTTTTTCCTATAGTAGGGAGGCAAGTCTAGGTATGACCCGCCTCTGAACGGCACGTAGTTAGCTATGTCTAGATAGACATTATCGATTTTATCTACAGCCCACCCGGACCCCAAGTGTGTGTAGCGTTCTAGGTATTCTCGTATCTGCTGAAAACTGGTATCGATCGATGCGTTAATGGTCTCTGTATGCGTGACAACCTCTTGCCTACCTCTGAAGTAAGGCTGAACGTACTCAGTGACCCCTCCCCCTACCTGCTTATCAGCGACATTTTAACTGTGATCTGGAACTTGATACTTCCCAGACTGTTTAGTTCCTGATTTATTTTATCAGCTATCAGTGGCTTAATATCTGTAATGTCTATGTTCCTATCAACATGCATGCGCCAACCTCTCAAATAGTTACCTACAGCGCGCTCAGTGGGTATGAACTGTAGGTCAATAGCTCTATTCTGCCGTAACAGTTCTACAAGCTGTGGTTTATTCATACGGGAATACCCACCTAACCCCAAATCACGAACTTCAGCTTTTAATTGTTTTACAGTGGGAGGATTTGCTACGGGGACATGTGATAACAATGCGTTTAACCCGGCTCTCCCCAGGTTTGAATAACCCTTGAGCCCAAGCTGTTTTGCTTGAGCTTTTAATTGTTTTACTGTGAGAGGGGTTTCTAAACCTAGTAATCTCAACAAGGCTGGCTTCCGCATTCTAGAATACCCTATCACACCTCTCTGTCTGGCGATTTGCTTAAGCTCACAGATAGTAGTCATAATTAGCATACACACCTAAGAGAATTAATGTCTAATTGGACCACAGTAAAGGGAGGTAACTCCTAAAAAATATAGTGAGGCTATTTCAATCCAGTACTTACACTGTTGGATATAGTATTCCTTGAAGTTGTGTAGGTATTCCTGTATACTTGTAAAACAATTTATCTGGTGTTGAGTCGTGATGTCTCCCTCACATGTGAAGGGACGAGTATACTTAACACCCTCTTTAATCCATACCACTTCCAATATTACCTGAAATCTAGCGCTATCCCCATAAGTTCAGTTCATCTTTGAGTATGTTTTTAACCAGAGATTCGATGTCCCTGGGCTCAATTTCCACAGACATAGCTATACGTAGGTGTGTATAATCTCTAATTGGGTCACTACACTGTTATCTTGAGAAGTCGCCTACGTTCTTTTATGTAGGCCTTTTTGTTCTCGTAGAGATGAGGTGATGTCTGACTACGTCAGCCTCCGTGAGCTTTACATAAGCAGTAGTGCCCTTTCACCCGATACCACACACAGAACACGTGTAGTTCGGGCTTCCCATGTGGAAACAACAGTACCCCTCTGTCCTACATCTCTTATCACAGGGTTCGTTCTTCCCCATAAGTATGTATCTGCATCGGTATGGAGCAGGTCTCATGTTTAGCATACTTATATGAGTACTTTAGTCTAATTGTTTCGCGAACCAACGCCAGTCGCCGCTATACCCAGCTATGAAGGTCAGTTCACGGTCCATTTGTCCCTTGGATGGTGTGTAGTACTGAGTGAGTGTGGGTTTATTGAGTGGCTCCAATCGTTTACCAGTTAATAAGAAGTATTCTCTCACCGCGTCAGCCGACATCGTGGAATGTTTGAACGGCATGGTTTTCACGCCTGAGTTGTTCGTTAATGTAATCGATCCTCTGGAGGCGTTTTTAGCGTCTTTCGGATTGTGCTGTCTGTAATTTTTCAATAGCTTAGATCGCGGCTTTCTCTCTGCCTGTATTTCAGCCGCGCGGTGACTCTCGTAGACTTGAGAAGAGGAAATTACCCCGAAAATGCCAGAGCATTCACTAACGCACCACCGACCATCATAGCTATCGTGGCCATCCTATATTTATTTCATAATATCTTCAGGTATTATCCCTTGTTTTACTAGGATGTCTTTTGTGGCCATCGCCATACCAAGGTTCATTATTAGCATACCCATATCCTGCAGGTTGAAATCTAGCTTGATAGTCGGTTGTTTAAGCACCATTTTGGTCAACCGAAATGCGTATCCTACGGCTAGACTGGCGACCACTGTGGCGTGGTATGCGTCGTTGACGAACGTTTTCCCCTCAGACATTATGTATATGATATAAAAATATATATTTTATTGCATGATATGCGGGTTGACCTCTAATTGCGGGGGTGTAGGGTTTCCCTCACTTTGTCGTGTATATAACCACGAGATAGCCACGGCAGCAGTTGCGCATACAGCCAACAATAGTTGAGACGGGTGGGTCACCTTGATAATTTTATGTTGGTTACACCACCGTTTTTTACCGGCAGCTACTCTCTTAGGATTCTTCTGCCTGGTGACTGTAGGGGGTTGGGGTTCCACCTCCAGTTGTTGGGGTGGGGTCTGCTCGAGGGTTCACCGTCTCCTCTGAAGGGGTCTGGGTCTGTGCAGCATCCATCTATACTATTATTATTATTTTTTTTCCTCTCAAATTGACAATGCTTTGCCGTGGATAATCGCCGCCGTCACCGGGGCTAACAACATACCGTATTTGTGGTACAGATCGCAGCTAATAGAGCTCAAGGCCTGTTCGATAAAAGGGTCTTTCTCGAGGTCTTCCCACAGGTAAAGTCGACGCTCCGGGGGGATGGGAAGGAAGTACGACGCAATACCAGTGTATATCTGAGTCATAGCCGATCCTATTGTCTTTGTCATTTCTGAACCTAGTCTAGCCTCGTATTTAGCGTACAGCTTATCGATTTCTTCGGCTGACATTTTGTGAATTTTATCCGGAGTGTACTCCCCAAAGTAATGTTTGGCTTTGCCACCAACAGCCAACGCCACCAGTTTCTCTCGCTTATCATCATCCACCTGTGGTGATTTGGGTACCAACATTTGCTTTAGCAATTCCTCACACTCCATCCTATAATGTGATAAGTAAGTTTTAGTTTTAACTATATAATATACGATATAAGCGAAACACAGAGAAATAAAGGTTAAGTTGCACACGACAAACACTTCAAATACCATAGCTATAACTAAATGCTAAGTATTTATACTAAGCATTGCTAAGCTTTGCTAAGCATTTGCTAAGCATTGCTAAGCTTTGCTAAGCTAAAACACCCTATAGGCCACGGGTTGGTCGGTCTTGAGCACGAGCTTAGCGTGTTTAGTTTCAGCGAGCTGTTTCTTCACACGTTCCCGTTCTAATTTGCTCATCACATCGTTCTATCTCAAACACTCCTCGAACGAATCCCTGTCCTTGCAATGAAATAAGGCCACCCATCGCGTCTGCTCCCTGAGGTCTTTCAACACCGAGTTGAACTTCATGCGTTAGCACCCAGACGCTGTGATTTGGCGTGTCGACGACCGAGAAGGCCAGGTACGATAGCATGTCTCTTTTTTTGTTATCTCACGATTAGCGCTGCAGTCGTCCAGTATGAACAGCGTCGACTCCCCTTTAAATTTCATATGGTAAGCTTTCAACCAGTCCTGTAGACGTGGCCCCGGGTCGACTCTGTGTACGTCCGGGTCCGTCATCACCCAAGGTCTTTCTGTGTACGTTTTATTCATGCTCAGAGTAGGGCACATGATAACGATGTGGTCGAACACATCCCTGTAGTACCCTTCCAACATATCCAACACGAAAACGGTCTTCCCACAGCCAGTCTGCCCGCACACTATGGCGCAGTGTGGGTCGCGGGGCAAATTAATAAATGGCTTGCACGAATCTCCCATTGTCTATATTAAGTTGCGCGTCCATAATTACGTACAGATATAATTTCAACTTGCCAGCGGGTTGAGCCTTCTTGGTAATCTGGATAGTAATCCCCTCACTACCGTTGTCTATACGGCGTCCGCTACCGTGTAGTTTATCGTCATCCGTGGATCGCATGTCCAACCATAGGGCGTACTTGTTGGTTAAGTATTCACCGATTTGCACGGAGGATAGGTCCAGGTCTTTGGCTATGTATGGATGTTTGCTCGGCAGCTTTTTTATCTCATCCCACTGCTGGTACGCCCTCATACCATGACTGAACAGCTGGTTGGGCACGCCCTCGATGGTCACTTCCACCTTTTCAATCTCGGGGTTGAAAAACTTCTCGCTGTCCCTCCGGAACGGCTCGTAATCCTCCACGGGGACGATCAGGATGCCTTTCATCGATCGCGCCGGCACGTTCAGGTTGATATTCCACACAGTGTCGCTCTTATCCCGCACGATGGATCTATGTCTCAGTATGCGATCGTACAGGATGGCCACATTCCCCGAGTACTGGTTTCGAACCTGCCTGGCCAGCTCCGGGTTAGTGACCATGTCGAACTCCAGAGAGATGTTGTCTATGGTATAACTAGCCTCATCGCCGTTCGGCGCGACGCACTACTTTGCTGTAGTCGCAAACGCTTAGCTCGTATTCAAGCCTATCACCCAGCTGCCTGGTAAAACGGCAGCGTGTTCCGTGAGCAACTCGAAGTCGAAGCGGCACGCAGAACCTGTTCCCGAACGCTGAGCGATAGCCTTTTCACCGTCCGTGATCTTAGATAACTGGTCTGCCGTGAAGGCATACCCACGCGCTGACCTGGTCGATTTGCTGATACCCTGGTACACGCCATTGACGCATTCTCCCTCGCTTTTCCAGAGGTCCCTGTAGCAGTGAAACACGTCGCTGTCGTCGATACTCAGCACCTCGTTACCGGTGATCTTGATGGTGGTTTTCTTGATGATGGCTCGACCTACGTTCCGCACTAGCTTTCGCGTTTGTCGTTGTCGGAGGTCAACGTGAGGTTGAACGCCAGTCTAACAGTGCCTGGTACAATGAGGTCATTCGCGCCAAGGTTTGGAAATCTAACCAGCAGCGTTTGATTCTGGTCTATCTTGCTGGGATTGTTGGTGATGGTCACCGACTGATGCAAGGCTTTGACACCTAGGGGCTCTCTCGATCTTCTGATAGGATCTAGTTTTCTACCGTACATTGTTATATAAATGAAATATATAAGTTTTAATACTAAATAATGGCTGAAGGTGGTTATGAGGAAATACCTATGGAGGATATGTGGGATGATAATACCCAGGATGAAACCTCGTTCTCCTTAAGTACTGAACTTGTACAGTCGGCCGTCGATGATTATTACGACGCAGTTGAAAATAAAGACAACATCAAGCCGTTGGGGAGGGACTATTCCAAGTTTATAGTCGATAAGAAGGGCACGCCATGCGATTGAAGGCTTACCCGTGGGCTGATATCATAAAAAAAAACGGAAACCATATGCTTTGTCAACACTCACCAGTCGCCCTGGTGGGAGTCAACTGCTCCGTGGGGAACTAGGCTTCATAGATTACGGTGGCGCACGGTCTAAGCTTCCCCCGAAGGTCGTCCAAGATCTGCAAGTAGCCAGGGCCAATACTGGGGATGCTAAAGAAACATCGGACAGTATCGAAAAAATATTGGCTACGTACCATGACAAACCCTTGCCTGGGCTCGAATTTCCCCTGAGGGAACTGCGAGGCTTAGACGAAGCCTTGAAACATGTACGTGGAGAACTCGTTAACAACATGGGGAAACTGAACGACCTGGCATATTCCAACACGTCTTGGTAGCGTTTGATGGCACTCGGGAGATCAACTGGAGCATTAATAGCATCCTCAACGTTGACAACGAACTGTTTCTGAGCGTCGTAAGCAGTCCCCTTACCTAGGATATTGGAACGCGTTTGCGTCTGCGCACCCAACAGCGCCCACACGTACGTTCGAATCGAGTCGTTCAACCTGATTACCCCGGCACGAGTAAACCCTTTCGACGTGTCCAGCATGAACTTTTTCCAGTCATCCGCCGCCCCCCTGCTCGAACCTCCAGACTCTGTAATCCTTGCTGTTGTCGAAAGCCATGTAACGGTCATCCCACTCGCTTGTTGTGATATGATATGACTTGTATCCCCATTCTTCAACTTCTCGCTGGCTTCCACGCGGGGGCATATTGTGAATCGATGGGGATACCCAACCCGTGGTTCGGTCCCGGCAAACGCCAATCCGCCTTCGTGTTTAGTTCGAATTCGTTGCAAATACGTTCGTAGGCCCGCTCTATCGCATTGGTTATTTACTGCATTCCACGCTTTTCTTGTGGGAGCGGGCTGATCTCTTTGAGGATACGCCTGACCTGGTAGTACACGTGGAACGTGAACACAGACTGACTCAGTGGGCCACGCCGAAAGTGTCGGTCAATGCCACACCACACCCCATTGTAGCAAATCACACACGGCGGTTGAGTTGATTCTGCCAGAACTGCATCGATTTGTTGAACCAAGCGTGAACTATCTTAGCGTTAGTCACCGAAAACTTATACTTATCAAACACATCTATGAACTGGCGTCCGAAAATACAACCCGCAGCGACCACGATCTTCATGTGGGGAAATCTACGTCCAGTTTAGGGTAAAACACTCCAGGGGAGTACATTTTAAAACTATTATATAATGAGTTTATATACTCTAACATGTACATAACACTTCCAGGAATAACGAAAGGTGAGGTTGTTCAGCTGACGACGCGATCGATAACATCGCCGGGTCAACTCGGTAGCACTGTGCAATATAACCTACCTACCGCGATGGACTAACATCAACGCTAGCAACAATAAACTGTTCGTAGGTGGCTTAGCAACAAGATAATTGACGGTTACTACAGCGTGTGCTCTCTAGCTTAATCGAGTAGGTCTTCAAACCCCTGGGAGCCAACTCAAGATGAACGACTCAAACGGTACAGTGGTGTTAATCAACAACGGAAGAAACTCCTTGAGGCTCGGTCAATTCACTGGCGAGGACACTTCGGTATACAGCCTGGACGGATAAAACCAACGACTACCGCCACAGGCAACGGTTACCCGACCTAGTACCGTGCGAGAGCTGTGCATTCATCTCAGCCAGGTGAGCACAACGGACAACATTCAAGGGGTCACCCTTCCACTATACTGAGAGCCGTGACCGGTGAAAACGGAGAAATACAAACGACGGCAGAACCGAAGTCGTTTTCACCGCGCAGTATAAGAGGTTAACCCAGGGCAACATCCCTGAGCTGATAATATCGGTGTTAGATATAAATCATAATCTCGTGAATATAGGATATCTCAGCGTAACGCTTCACATAAAATGACCAGCCACAAGGTCCTGGAATGAAGTTGAAAAATGCACCAATGTGGGGATCTCCGACCTCGGGACACACGCGGATTCGGCGACCCTGGAGTAGATGGTAAATTGCACGCCTTGCAACTGAAAACAGCATTTACAAACGCGTCGAAGTCCCTCCAATGGTACTAGCAATCTAAGTGATATGGTAGATACCTCAGGAGCGGTCGTCAACACTAAGTACACCCTTGTCAACACCGGTGATAATAACTGGATGATATACCCATCGTTCGGGGGCAAACTGTTCGACTTAGACGATGTTGAGAGCACTACCGTCGCCCGAAACAAGCCATATACGCTAGTCTTCACCGAAGATGACAAGTGGGTGTTATTACCCGATAAAGCCGACTGGTTTCTCAACATTAGGCTCGGCTCCCCCTATGTGTTCACGGATAACAAAGACAACCACCTGAACAAAGTTAAGTAAAACAACGGAATCCTGCTCGTGGCTTACGTTCCGACTCAGAGACGTAGCGTGAGTCATCAGCCCACTTTCGCCAGTATGGCAGCCCACATGCTATCGAAAGTAAAGCGGGCATGCAAAACGTGGTATTGCAGTTGGTGTCTGAATTCGAAGGCGTGGTCAGGATCCTGGAGAGTCTACCGGCGAACTCAACACTGGTCATCCAAGTCTACCTAGGGGAACCATCGCGGGATGATGTAGAGATCGTGAAGGGGGTCAAACTCCGGTGGGGAAAACAACAACAGTATAACGTTTGCAACGTTTACGTGCGGGTGGGTGTCGACTCCAAAACCAGTCTCCAGGGTGTCACCGTGGTCGTGGAAGACACGATATCACTAACCAAGATCTTCCTACCCGACAACATACACTTCATGGGGGTGAAGTGCACCCCTGAACTATTATCAGAAAACCAGTTGGAAATTATATCGTAATAGTATTATAGCAATGTCTTGGCTTCACCCCAACACTACACTTAACGATCTAGGGGACACGGAGGGATTCGATCAGCCTGGTGAGGAAGACACCTTGTACGTCCTGCACTTCAAAGACAACGTGTATAGGCGGGTGTCGTTATCAGATTTTAAAGAGCCTGAATGGTTAGTCAACTTAACCCTCACCTCACCTTATATCTCCTTGAAACAAAATAATACTATCTCCGAGATTAGGAACAACGGTATGATTATAGGATCGTTCGTTCCGGAATCTAGTGTACAAGTCATACCAATACCAGACCACTCGGGTAACATGTTAGCTTTCAGTGGGAAGGTGAAGACAGAGATCAAATTACTCGAAGGCCAAGAGGTCTTTAGAAATGTCGCGGAAAACTTCACATTCCTCATAGACGTCTATCTCGGAGATATAGGTTTGACTAGTAATTATATTTACATTATAGAGGATATGGTGATAGGTTGGCAAGACAGGTGTAATAACCAACGTTGTTGTATTATTAAGGTATCGGGAAACAAACCTTTAGCAAGCCTTGATGGGGTTCGTCTCCTTAATGGACGAGCTAAGACCCCGCTTTTACACGCCGCGTTAATCTAAGTATTGTCGGCTTTAAGTACATTAATCAAAGGTTAAATGAAACCCAATTAAAATATATTATGGGATTGAGCTATATCCCTGAACTAGTACCAGAACACTAGTTGGAAATTATATCATAATAGTATTATAACAATGTCTTGGCTTCACCCCAACACTACGCTTAACGATCTAGGGGACACGGATGGGTTCGATCAGCCTGGTGAGGAAGACACCTTATACATCCTGCACTTCAAAGACAACGTGTATAGACGGGTGTCGTTATCAGATTTTAAAGAGCCTAAATGGATAGTCAACTTAACCCTCACCTCACCTTATATCTCTTTTCGTAGTGGTGGGTCTATCACTAGGGATATCACCGAAATTAAGAACAGTGGTATCTTGCTCGGGGGGTTTCAACCTCAGGGTTCTCAACCTATAAGAGTTTCCTGAATCCCAGGCCATATGGAATACATGTTAGATACACCCGGGATTGGAGCAGAGTTAACACCCACTGACCCACTATCTAATATATCTATACGTCCAGGCTCCACATTAATCATAAAACGATGATGTGTCTCCAATATGGGGTATTTTACGTGGGGTTATAATAGACTTATCTATTGGTTCATTTAATGGCCACCATTGTAGTATCGTCATACGGCGGGACTCGGTCCACGGAGGGTTGCTGCCCCCCTTAATAAACCCCTCTATACTTCGTATAGAACAAAAGTTACCTATTGAATTTCCCTATATTACCCTAACCAAGAACATAGGCCTTATAAACCTCAGGTACGTTGACCAACTATTAACTGATACCCAATTAAAATATCTTTTGTAATATATATTATAGGATGGGACTGTACCCAGGCATAGATGAAGTAGCGAAGACCCTGGAAACCGTAGACGGGTTCCGCTTGAACAAGACCGCGATAAGCGGAAAGCACTATATAAGAAGTACCATAGAGCTTTCAATGCCGTGGACGGGACCGATACTACCCTTATGGCAGCCAGCATGGGCCTAGGGGTGGCAGGTGTTAGGTTGTTAGCTACCATCGTGGCCGCACCTATAGTGATGGGGCTCGAAATAACAGCTGGGGTGACAGGGGTGTTGGGGTTGGGGCTTAAGCTTGTATCCCGCAGACTGCATCGTAAAGCATTGAAACACGACGAAATCAGGGTTCTGGCCGAAGCAAAGCTGAACACGGTGAGTGAGCGTATTTCCACGGCACTCACTGACAGTAAGATCTCAGAGGAGGAATTTCGTTCAATCCTCTCTGAACTCACAAAATATGACAAAATGAAACAAGAGATTCGATCCAAGTCTCGTAAGTCTGCTATCAGCGATGACGAAAAAAAAAAAGTACATAGAACAGGGGGATACAAAAAGCCCGGCAAGCTTTTATTACGAACACCAAAGAGATCATAGGCGATTCACATTAAACTGTTTCATCGAGGCCAACGTGACATAGCGGCACGTGGAAATAGATAAAACGAACCTACCTTGTACTACTTGAGGGATGGACCAGGCAGACAGTAAGATCTCAGAGGAGGAATTTCGTTCAATCCTCTCTGAACTCACAAAATATGACAAAATGAAACAAGAGATTCGATCCAAGTCTTGTAAGTCTGCTATCAGCGAGGACGAGAAAAAAAAGTACATAGAACAGGGGATACAAAAAGCCCGGCAAGCCTTTATTACGAACACCAAAGAGATCATAGGCGATTCACATTAAACTGTTTCATCGAGGCCAACGTGACATAGCGGCACGTGGACATAGATAAAACGAACCTACCTTGTACTACTTGAGGGATGGACCAGGCAGACAGGAATTATTGATTCCAGACAACGCGTGTCACGTGATGCGTGGGTGCGCATGATCTACCCGTTAAACTGACCTACTTCAGCTAAGTCCGCGGTAGCTCAGTCGGTTGAGTGGTGCGACCCATTATGTATAGTCTGCGCAAGCTGTGTATGTGGGTTCGTATCCCGCCGTTGTCTCTGCAACTTTGTGTGATGTGAGAGAAAGGCAGCCGGCACAATTCCCCTTGGGAGGAAGCGCAATACATTTCTATTTCTCCCTTTGGGAATTGTGGCTGCCGGGGACATTTTGCTTGAAATTTTTATAGGTTGGGAAAGCAGTAGGGGTAATGGTAGCAAGAGCTAAGGGTCCGACCAAAGCCTTATTTGTGAAATAAGGCTTTGCAGAGGCTTTGGTTGGAACTGGTCCAGGACAATCATTACCTCTACTACTACGTATTATCCTTGAGCTGTTGTTAGTTCAGGAGGTCCCATGTTTGCTTATCTGCAACTACAAAATCAATTAATCATAGAGCTGTAGGAACGGTTTACAGAAACTTGGTATTTCCTTATGATGCATACAAATGTTGCCCGCCTGGGATCGTAGAAAGTGCATGTCTAAAATCAATTAAGATATAAATATGGATGAAGATATGTGGGCTACAAATCACGATGTTGAATATATTCAGGTAAATTGTTCTCCTCTACAGAAGATGGCAGTGAGACTTTGGTCTAGACAGAGTACACGTGAGGGAAATGTACGTCAAACCACAGTATCTTTGTGTTGGGATATTGTAGTGTCCTATCCTCCATGGCAAGATAAGGTAAGGGAGACTCACATTATCTGCATAATACGTCCAGCTTATGTTCTATACATGTTATGACTATACATGTTCACATAAACCCAACGTTTAAACATCATCTTTGTATAATTTAACAGTTTATTCATAATTTCAATACAACATTCACAATAACATTGGCAGGTATAGTTTTGTGCAAGAAGCATATAAAGTGAAATAACAAACATACACTTAAAAATATTCATTCTCGAGGCAACTCATGATCAAATACAGATAAATACCCCATAAAACGTGAAAGGCCGCTTACATTTGCCCACACAACACTGCTTTAGCCTTTTGATAAGCTGTCGGTGTATCCTTAGGCAAGAGAGAATATCCCAGTACTCATCATTCGTTGTGTCTTGGTGATGAAATCAGAAACAGCTGCTTCATGAGCTGAACCCGTCGTGTTTCTCGTTTCATTGAATGACCGTACATAAACAAGAGTCATCAGAAGATGACATATCCCCCCGGCCCCCACATCTTTGAAAGAACAAATCATCTGATAGTTACTTCAAGTCCAGCTTGATTTTAGACTAAGTGCAAATCGTTTCCATGGAAATCATGAAAAAAATAAATGACAAAAATCTGGAAATAGCAAAAGGCACCACTTCAAGATCTGCCTCATATATCTGCCAAATTTTGCTGAAAGATATTAAGAAGTTTTCGCGTTGTGCTCCAGAAACAAAACCTACCCCTCCCTTTTGAGACTAAGTCTGAATCGTTTCCATGGAAACCGAGAAAATAATAAATCACAAAAATCTGCAAACACCACTTCAGGTTCTGTTTGATATATCTACCAAGTCTTGTTAAAAAATATTGAACGGTTCTTGAGTTATGCTCCAGAAACGAAGCCCACCGCTCACTTTTGGGACTAAGCGAGAAAAATAAAAATGCCAAAAATCTGAAATTGCAAAAGGCACCACTTAAGGTTTTGTTTGATATATCTACCAAGTTTTGTTGAAAAATATTGAACGGTTCTTGAGTTATGCTCCAGAAACGAAGACGACCCCTCACTTTTGGGACTAAGTCCGAGTCGTTTCCATGGAAACCGGGAAAAATAAAAATGCCCAAAATCTGCAAATAGCAAAAGGCACCACTTAAGGTTCTGTTTGATATATCTACCAAGTCTTGTTGAAAAATATTGAACGTTTTTGAGTTATGCTCCGGAAACGAAGCCCACCCCTCTTTAAGACTAAGTCCAAAACGTCTCCATGGAAACCGAGAAAAATAAAAATGACAATAATCTGTAAATAGCAAAAGGCACCACCTTAGGTTATGTTTGACATATCTACCAATTTTTGCTGAAAAATATCGAACGGTGTTTGAGTTATGCTCCGGAAACAAACTGATTACGGACGGACGGACGGACGGACATACGGACAGACGGACGAGGCGACGACTATATCCCACCGCATTACATGCCGGTGGGATAAAAAGGAGTAAGGATTTGCACCTTCTTTGCAATAGGGATATAAGGACAAGAGACAGCCGGAGTGTCTCCATGCATATAAAGTACTCATGTTGGTTATATACTACCCATCAAAAGTTTAGACTCACTTAAAGCAGTCACTGTGTGTTATGTATATATGTATGGTTACATCGAAGATGAATTTCTCCACTAATTTCGGGGAACCAACTGCAAACCTTATGCTGATGAATTGCACGAGGATCATGCATCAAGTTGCTGAAAAGCATGTGCAAATATCGTGCATGTGATCAGCTGCGTTTTGGTGTAAAGTTTTGTATCTTTTTTCACGGAGTTTCATCATTTATTGAACTCATGACAATACTCTTTTCAACATTACGAATTTGTTTTACAATACATCAGTTCATGTATAAACAGTACCTTTAAACAGTATGGAATATTTTACAAAATCTAGTTTAGAACAGTTGACTGAAGTAAACGGCTACATTTACACAAGGGTGTCTAAACTTGTGATGGGTAGTATAATTCCGGGTTAACGAACAAATGATTTTACCACTTGGCTAACCTAAACGCTCTTGGCATACAGAAGCCCACATCAACTGATTCTTCAGGTTAAATGCATATATTTTGATTGTTCTCTCTTCATGGTTCAGAAGACAAAAATATAATCATTACTATAATCAATACAGTCTGTTGTACAAGCAACACACTTGACAGCAGCCTGTAAATCTTCAAATCATCATCCAACAGCCTCCACTTGGTTGTCCAACATGTTGCGTTATCACATTGGTTTCATGAGCCTGATTTGAGGTGAAAGAGTAGGTTGTCATCTCTTCTGACAGGGCACACCCTGAAGACTAGGAGTAAGATCATGTCAACCAAGCCCCATCACCTGGGGTGATAGTATTTGGAAGCCAGTGATTATCCCCAGAACCATTTGGTCCATACCAACTTATGATTTTCGTAAAAGGCTAATGAACTTATCTTGTGACGTGACGTGGTTGATGGCGGCTGTCAAAAACAGAGTGAGTGAGTTTGGTTTTACATCGCTTTTACCATTATTCCAGCAATTTCACAACAATTTCATGGCGGGGAACACCAGAAATGGGCTTCACACATTGAACCCATGTGGGGAATCGAACCCGGGTCTTCAGCATGAGGAGCGAACGCTTTACCCACTAGGCTACCCCACCGCCTCTTTTGAATAAGATAACACTGGCCTGCATTAATTTGTGTTTCCTGTCTCAGACAGACACGGCTTCCGTTGTATTTCATGTGTATCACAACACTGAACAAATTGTTATAAACAATTTTACCCACTGCTATTAACATAAATCAGGTATTAATACGTTTGTTTCCTCGGTCGCACGCTTTAACCACTACGCTACCCCACCGCCCGTCAAGAACAGAGATTGTAGGCGGTTTATAAGCTATGTAAAATTAAAATCAGTCTGAAAGTTGGAACCACTGATCTGTGCAGTTTCCAACAACGACCAACCTTCCTTATTTGTGGCTACAGACGTCCATGATATGCACTTAGGCCTGTCTTTCTTCACTAAGATATGTAGTCATCTAACCCTACAACAGTGTTATGAAGACCAAACTGTGGTCCGTGGTGCCCAGTCGTCATATAATACATGAAATGTAGAACCGATGAGAATTACCTAAACATAATTCCCAAATTTTCAAAAGCACGACAGTCTGAATAGGTTAACTGAAAAATGATATCAGCTGACAAAGACCAAGGTCACACATTTTTTGTAGATCATAAGGTGTCAACACGTCAGTGGCATCTCCCCAAAACGAATGTTCCCCTTGAAAAAGGTGTAGTGAGGCGCACAAAATCAATTAGCACCTTTACATAGATCGTGTAACTGACTCAACAAATAGAATCAGGTTTAGGCAGTCATTGCAGCCTACTAGTGGTAGAGTATGACAACCACAGTCAAACATCACTTTGTCGAACTTGAAGAGATCTACGTAATTACTTTGACTTATCCGCGGTTTAACACAGATATATGAAATAGTGACTACGAACAAGCTGAAGGGGCCAAGTTTTCACTTTGAGACAATTGTTACTTGAGTAGGTATAAAACATCAAGATCTGACATAACAGGGTTTGACTGTACCAGTATCCATGATGATATTCACTGCCATTTCAAGGGTCCATGATTCGAGTTCACCCGCATGGAGTTAGTGCTGAACAGTTTAAAGCCAAACCATGTAACCAAAATATTAACACAAGCATAATACAAATAAACTTACAACAATAATTTCTTTAACAAAACAAACAATGTATATTAACTAATGTACATCATAAATATAATCAAAGGCTTTAGCTGAGCTTACCAGACAGATAGAACTGCCATACATCAAAACCATTCATCGTTGTCCTTTGAATAGCATTCTGATCAGTGATGTACAATACGTGAGCTAAGAATGATCCACCATGCATGTCAGGTACAAGTGCAACTTTTTTATGTCTAAAAATAACACCACTGAAATGTGTGTCCGTATGGCATGTGCCAGATGATATTTTTGACAAGTGTTCAAAATACTGTACTGCTATGATGTCATTTGCACAGAAAATACAATCTATTCATCAACCCTAAGAGAATCTGATACAGAATAAACAAAATAATGATGATCGAGCAGGCCAAATCTGTCAATGTGCCATTCCCTAATAACCCAGTTTCTATAATACATATTGGTTAGGATATTGCCGTTGTGGTTTGACACAATGTTCACTGGCTCCTTGATGTCTTTCAGGGTTTGTACTGACGCTATTATCTACTTTGAATGAACACAGGATCAGTCATATAGTACCTCAGAATCAGTTGTATAGCACCACAGCATCAGAGCATTGCACTTCTGTATCAGTTGTACTGTACCTCAGGATCAGCCATATAGTACCTCATCCGTTGAAATATCCTTATTTACACATTTTGGAGCAGTGTGAGCATGTACATTTGTGTGTATGAGAGAAGAGTGTGTGTGGTGAGTGCTTACATGTGCGTGCGGGTGTGTGTGAACAAATGTTTCTGAAAGAGTTTTCCAAGGGCACAGTTTCCTTACAAACAGGTTCTAGATAATGAAATAAAAACCACTCCATAGTAGAGTTGACGCAGTCAAACAAAGGACCAAGTTATCAAATGAAGGGTCAAGGAATCAAATGAAGGTCAAAATGAGTGAGAGAGTGGGTGAGTGAGTCTAGTTTCATGCCACTTTTAGCAATATTCCAGCAATATCATGGAGGGGACACCAGAAATGGGCTTCACACATTGTACCCATGTGGGGAATTGAACCCGGTCTTTGGCGTGATGGGTGAACACTTTAACCACTAGGCTACTCCACCGCCATGAAGGTCAAAGGACCAAATGAAGGACCAAGGTATCAAATGCAGAACCAAGGTATCACAAACAAAGGATCAAGGTATCAAATGCAGGACCAAGGTATCACAAACAAAGGATCAAGGTATCAAATGCAGAACCAAAGTATCACAAAGAAAGGATCAGGGTATCAAATGCAGGACCAAGGTATCAAAGGAAGGAAAAAGGTTGAATGCAGGGCTAAAGAACCAAATGAAGGATGAAGGTATTAAATAAAGGGACTATGGACCAAATACAGATACCAAACAATGGTGCTGGAAGACTAAATTGAGTAATGTCTGATTTTCATTCCTTGTTACAAGCCAGGTTATCTCTTGAACATAACCTGTACCTTAGTTTCCTGAAGTACATGTCATCTACAAGGTAGGAAACTAGCGGACAATCAGATGGCATAATCGGTGAAATCCTGCATCACAATGACCAACAAATTCTGTTCACAATTACTGGTGGACGTAAATGATGATGCTGAGGGGATCAGTCCTCCTCCTCCTCCCACACACTGTAGTCCTGGGACACGGCAAGGTCGCCCATCAACATGCCCATGTGTTCCTCATACACCACTACTCTCAGCTGCTTCTTGCTGTCGGGCGGCACCTGGAACATGGGGCCGTGGCCTGGCACGATGTAGTCAGCTTGGCGGAGCACAGCAATCCGGCTCTGTTCCTGCTGTTCCGGCTGCTCACTGTTCTCCTGCCACAGGTGCGGCTGGTCCAGGTCCTCGAACCTTTCAAACAGATCTCCTGCCAACATAAGGTGTTAGTTTGTCAACTGGGAGACATTGCATTGTTGTTTGGTTGCTCAAGAGAGGTCACATGCTAGTCGAAAGAAGTATATTGATAAGAAATGCAAGCTAAATTCTCAACTCTGTTTCAGGAGTATAATTTTGAAAAGTGATTTAAGAAACTGATTCTTTCAAAAAATGTGGTTTCTGATACTTCAGCGGTAGTAAAACTTTTCTCAAAAAAAAGCAGAGCTGTGTGTTAATATCAATTGTGACTGCTTTTTCTCAATGTTTCACCAAGTAAGAGTTATGTGAACTGTACACATGTACACATAAATGAAGGGGACTGCTGCCAGAGAGACTCAGTAAAGTACAGTAACACAGCACAATGTTCAGTCTATGTTATGTGCTGCTATACAGACGATACACACCATCTTTCTGTAGCAGGGCATGGAGATGATATCCTTACCTTGTCAGCTTGCTGACTGGGTTAACCTCTTTGGTCATGTGGACAAGGTGTCCGACTTGGGGTCAGAAGGTGGTCCGTGGTTCGAATCCCAGCACAGGACATTTTATGACCGCTACAGTTCAATGACTCACCTGTCACAGCCACAGTTCCCAGAGCTGTGTTCTTCACGATCACCGACACGTCAGAGCCGGTGTGGCCGGGGGTTGGGACGACCTCCACATGCTCATCTATTTCATAGGGAATGCCCTGAAACATGCCAATCACTCACTCACCATCACCTGGTCAAATGAAACTGATTTTCTACAATGAAATGTGAAAAGGTACACTGTAACACCTTCATTCTCTGTTGTGAACAGCAAACAATTTAATGATATTTTCTTGATTAACAAAACACATGTTAAAGAGAGAGTTCAAGTCATTGAGCTGTCATTCACATCAAGACTATCAATGGAGCATGGAATTCCATAAATAATTCCCCATGTAAGATTAACAATTCACATGTGGCATTCAATAATAGCCACTGATGTTAACATGGTAATCTTTCTTTGTTTATCATGATGTTCATCAGTGATAAGTTCTTCAGTTATATTTATTTCCAGTAATGAAAGGCCACAGGCCTGTAGTACAATGCATTTATAAATCAATATTTACACGCACAGATAATATACATGAAGAAGGGAAAATAGAAGTTACCAGAACAAAGCAATGAATCCCCACATGCAATTAATAACAGTTTAAAGGAAAAAATGATCATGCTAAAAGTAAGCAACTTGAAAATATCCAGTCAAAACATAAGAAGAAACATTTCTGTTAACTAGTGATATGAACTTATAACAAATACCAAATGCCACATATTAACCATTTTGATTATCCAGTGCATACATTCTCCATTCTGTTATGATCATGACCTTCCACCAACAATGGGGCAGGGACCCTTTCAAAATTACTTGAGATCATTTACAAAACTTAGGTCACACACTGAATGATAATATAAAACTGAAACTCAATCGACAGATTATTAATGCAGAATAACATCCACAATTTAAGTCTGTGGTACATAGGATGTTCCACATGGCATATTTCTCAGCACATCTAAACAGCCCATTTGTGACTTTTTGACTGGCATTTCAGAAGCTGGGAAGGACAATATAGACAAACTTTAAGGATACTAACATCTTTACTTTGTGAGTAGAACGTTTCGATGCAGATTCTTGTACCATCATTTTGATGCAGAAACCTGCTTGACAATAGAACAAGAATCTATATCGAAATGTCGAACTCACAACATATAGAAGTTGTTATCCATAAAGTTTGTCTATATAGCCCATTTGTGGTCATTGCTGTCAGCATGTTTCTTCTCAGGTGCTTGATGAGAACTGGAATTATCACATGATTTATACAAACTGTCATTTCGAAATATCTTTTTTAGGCTGTAACCACTGACAGTTATGCAGCCACGTTTTGTTGAGAATTCCTACATTCCCCGAACTTTCACTCAGTCCTTCACCACCTGAAAAGATCAGGGTTAGAATTGGTCTTCAGTAACCCATGCTTGTCATAAGAGGCAACTAACGGGATCGGGTGGTCAGACTCGCTGATTTGGTTGACACATGTCATCAGAATGGAGATGCGACCCACTGGACAATACAGGATGCAAATCGGTGATACATGTAAATCGGAGATACCTGCTGGAAGTCATGCATGATGTACTCATCACCAACACACATGTCGTACGACACTATGTGGATTGCTGTGGTGAAGAGATTCAAGTTTCCCACGTGATCCGAGTGTCCGTGTGTACACACACAATATTCAATCTTTTCTGGAGTCAAACCATTCTTACGTAAGCCTGAAAACAACATGCTGTTGTTAGTGTAGGTGACAGCCAATCACATCACTGGATAAACATGTTACCATACAGAGAAGACAAAGGCATGTTGCATGAAGAAATGAAACAGGAGGTTATAACCTCAACCCCAATGTTCAATCTCAGCACAAGTGTGGTTAAAAAGACACTTGACATCAAAGTGGCTTGTGCTAATGCAGACTTTTTAATTCAAACTGCAAGACATGTTTTATTGGATACTTGGAAAAAGTGACTGAAGTGCACATAAAATCATTTTGTGCTATGACTAGTGTTGGGAATTGGTTAAAATCTCATAATTGATGATCGGTTCATAACAACCAATCAATCATCGAAAATAATTGGTTAGCGTCATTTATGAAATTTGTTAATGCACATAAAAATAAGGAAAAAAACATGTAGTTCTTTTGGGTCTTTTTGGCAAAATTTCACATCTTTAAAGGATGACTAGTATGTTAGGAACATAACTATCTTGGAGCCTTTAAGATAAATTCAATCATGACTTGGAAAGAGCTTGTAGTGCTTACAAAATGTAACAGACAAAACCAACCGTGTGAAAACTATTGTTAATGAAAACAAGTGTTCCAAAATTGGTTGTGTTTGATTATGAGAAAATATGATCGATTGCTTTGTCGTTTAGTCACTATGACCAATCTTTGATTATTTCAATTAATCGGACCACCACTAGCTATGACCGTCTTTTGAGGGCTTCATTGATTCCTGCTACTGTTGTTTACAATCACAAAATGAAACACACACGATTACCACGAATGTACAAAGCTACTGTTAGTTAATGTAATGAACAACAATGACACAAAATGTTTAAAAACAAGCACAATATGCCCATATTAATTCCAACACAGAGATATGGAAATTGACAAATAGCTGTTGAAGTTGACTAGAGGTGTGACGAAACAGACATTTCACGATATGGAATTCGATACGATCTCGAATTACGATATGCTATCTTTAGTTATTTTCTTTAAAAATGTGTATTTTGATAGCAAGAAACAGTGTAAATTTTGACATAACCGTCAATTTCTAGTGAAAATTCACAATTTTAAGGTCAACGTTACATATCACGATACGAAAAAAAAGTATCAATATATTTATTGTCAGATAAAGTATCACAATTATCGATACTACGATATATCGTCACAGCTCTAAAGTTGACCGATTTTCACTGAAATCTATGAACAATTTAGGCAAGAGATTATATATATTTGAGAATACTGTAGGGCCTCACATTCTATAGATCCAGATGCTAAAGGAGAGCTATTCATATTTGACCTCATAACATGCTGCCTACTTGTGAAGAGCCTGTGAGGGATGCTAGGAGCTGACCTCAAGGGCTCCAGGAGATTGTTCTAATTACTGATGGGGTAAACCAGCAACAACTTCGAACTGTCTTCCGTCAGTAGTTAAACACTTGACTCCAACTGTCTGTCCATAAGCATGTTCAAAAAATGTTTCCCATACAAAAACTTTGTACTGAAATGAAATACATTCACATATAAATGATGGTATACTTTCTGTGGACCTCTGGAATGATGACATGCTCTCAGCCAGGCCATATGTTGTGATGTCTGTTTTTCCATTCTAGACAGCTTCATGACAGCCATGCAGGAATGTGGACAAGGTTCTGACTAGACACAGGTTGAATCAAAACCATATAAACAACGGTGACCTGACTAGACACAGGTTGAATCAGAACCATATAAACAACGGTGACCTGACTAGACACAGGTTGAATCTGAACCATATAAACAACGGTGACCTGACTAGACACAGGTTGAATATGAACCATTTAAACAACGGTGACCTGACTAGACACAGGTTGAATCAGAACCATTTAAACATGACGTGACTAGACTACAAGTTGAATTGAATCAAATCCATTTATTAATAACGAACCATATAAACAACAGTGACCTGACTAGACACAGGTTGAATCTGAACCATTTAAACAACGGTGACCTGACTAGACACAGGTTGAATCTGAACCATATAAACAACGGTGACCTGACTAGACACAGGTTGAATCAGAACCATTTAAACAACGGTGACCTGACTAGACACAGGTTGAATCTGAACCATTTAAACAACGGTGACCTGACTCCATTTACAATAACGACATTGACAGGTTGAATCAACCATTTACACAACGAACCATTTAAACAACAGTGACCTGACTAGACACAGGTTGAATCTGAACCATTTAAACAACGGTGACTAATCCAGGATTAGTGGAGATTTATCGGAATGTATACCCTGGAGATTATCGAGGATAGTGATGGAAATCACGAATCATGAAGCATACCGACTCCAGCATCAACACCTTGCCTCCCCATGTTATTCCCATCGATGTTAGGGTAAGCTCACTGTTTTTAATATCGAGACACATTAACATCAAAGCAGTTCACAGAAAATGTTAGTAGACAGGACAAGAAACCATCCAACAAAGCTGTGGGATGCAGTCTAGTTTTAAACAAGTTTACCTCTCCAAACTGATGGAGGAGAAAACGGTCCTTGACAGACACGTCGTACGACACGATGTGCAGTGCCCCAGGGAACAGGTTCAAGTTGCCTACTTTGTCCGTGTGGCCGTTGGTACACACAACATACTCAATGTGCTCCGGCAACAGGCTGTGCTCATGTAGGCCTGGCAGAACAAGATGCATGAAAAACCCAGGCCATGGATTTCACCTGACAGGTTATATCATACAATATTCTCTCTTTCTGTAAGCTACCATCAACGCTTGCTTTTAAATTCAGTCCAGCAACTCAGTCTGATCTCACTTTAGCCAAAACCAAAACATTCTGTGGTATCATGACGACAAATCTATGTTAATATCCAGCATTAATGTAAGAGATTGAAATTCTAAAAGAAAGTTTGCATTAATTTTCAGGATGAAATTGCTATGTCTTACAGAAATTTGGTAATTTCAAAAGCCAAATGTTGATAATTTCACTGCAGTAATTTTGAAAATTTCATAGAATTTTCGATAATGTAACTGCAGGCTTTTGATCATTTCATGCCAGACCTTTGATCAATTTACATCACAATGCTGATAATTACACAGGAGATCAAACCTACTTGGTTGTATTGACCACGTCATTACCTTGTTCACATCTACATGTTGCTAACATTTTGACTTCTTGTTCCTGGTTCAATCGCCCATGTGTGGTATATCAACAGCCCCAGACACAATTATTAGACAACTGCCAAGGTTAATGATTGTCTCCCTTTAAGATGTGGAAATTATCTCCCTTGAAAAAAGAAACCCCCCATCACCAATTATTAACAATTAACAGTCATCAGCAACTAGTATGTCTTTCTCATTGCTGCCTCCAAAGTATCTCACCATATTTAGTATGTAGTCTTCAGGCAACTGCGCAATAATATAGCGTATATTCTGAGAACATGTTGAAATAAACATGGAAAATGATGCATCTTGTATGAACAGAACATAGAGATCACATCCATGTGTCCTCACCTTCAATGATAAGGTCCTTGTCCCAGGGATTCCCTGTATCCACGAGGATGGTGTGTGCTCCTCGCAGAAGTGTGATGCTGCCACATGCCTTCTGGTGGCCTGGCAACAAAATAACTCATGAGACTGTTGCCAAGCAACAAATTTATATATATATCAACAATCAAAACATTAAATACTTAAAAGAATGAAGTCCTTATCATTTTTCTAATGTTATAAGTTATAGGCCCAGGTGTAAAATGTATTCAAGCACTTTTATCATCATGTTTTATTGCTTTATCAAGATCTGTGAACAGTCACCCCAATGTCATTAAAAATCACTCATGGGGAATTTCTTATTTGCTTACAATGAACTTTTTTCTACGTTGAAATAGACAAAGTACAATCCAACTTTTATCCATGATCGCGGACGTATTTCAGACCTACAGTCCTTGAACTGACCTGGTCCATCTTTGACACTGTATCCTTCCTTGAGAACGATCACCTCATACATCATGCAGTTGTCATAGCAACCAGGGAACAAACTGAAACATTTCAAAACACAACATGAATACACACAGAGCACTTTATCTATTTGTTACATATTGTCAATGGTGACAGAGGTGTGTGTGTGAGTGAGTGAATACCCTTAGTAATAATAGTAATATTTGAAATGCATGAAGACTGGGCTGTTTGTATGGATATTGTTTCAGTAAATATCTATACTTCCCATCAAAAGTTTAGACTCACTAGTGTAAATATAGCCACTTACTTCTGGCAACTGTTTTAAACTAAATTTTGCAAAATATTCCATACTGCTTAAAGGTACTGATTACACATGAACTGATGTATTGTAAAACAAATTTGTAACACTGAAAAGATTATTGTTATGAGTTCAATAAATGTTAAAAGCAGTGAAAATTGGCAAATTCTTAAGCAAACTTGACATCAAAATGTAACTGTTCACATGCATGATATTTGCACATGCTTTTCAGCAATTTGATGTATGAGCCTTGAGCAATTCATCTGCACAAGATTTGCAGTTGGTTCCCCAAGTTAGTGGAGAAATCAATCTTTGATGTAACCATATATATATACATAACATATAGTGAGTGCATTAAGCGAGTCTAAACTTTTGATGGGAAGTATAGATATTTACTGAAACAATATGTTAGCTGTCCATACAAACAGTAGCCCAGTCCGGCCATGCCTCAGTCATGAGGCCTGCAAATCGATTTTAGCAGCTAATGAGCCCTTGTGGGGGTCATTCTCACTTACCCAGCACCTTCTGTTTTAGGGTCCCAGTTCACAAGGGTTGAACAGTATTTGCACAAGCAAGCAAGCATAACTGTTAATCCCTAAAGTTGCTGGGTGAAGGAGAAGACCCCTTGTTGGCAGCAATGTAAGACAACTTCAGAAGCCTGAGATTAGTGCCCCTTTATGATAATCCCAGCTTCACAGAATAATCATACTACAGTGTACTTCTGTCAATACCGCACCAGTCGGGGACCAAATTAAAATGCCGGTTTTGACAGAGTGCCGGTTTAGCTAGGGTTCGCTTTATGACGCCTTGCGCACACGGAAGTTCGCTCGCATTGTCACTTTAGCATTAACAAGATGTTTGAATAAGAAACAAGGCAGTGTCTTAATGCACATTCATGTTGTTGAAATCATGAGGAAATCATTAAATAAACTGAAATCAACAATAACATTCATAAAAATTGTCAAACGTACATATAAAATTACTATTTCCATACTTTTGTGCGATCATGCAATGTAAGTCAAGTCACTGACAAATTACATCTCGGCTTTCACCGCCTCGCCTTGACGCCTCGGATAATGATGCTTAATGCGAAAATATATGCATGAAGCATTTTTTTGTCATAGGCCATAACCTAGCACGATATGTCCAATACGTTCCATAATTTACTTATAGGTAGCGATGTCTTTCTTAATATGTTCAGAATAGCATTATTTTACCCAAAACCTTTCGTCTTAATCTAAAAATTTTCGTTTACGAGGACGGTATCCATTTCCATAATATGATTGGCTGCTTAGGTCACGTGTCTGATTTTGACCAATCAATACCCTGATAAGCAGAGTGTAGTGGAAAAAGCATCGTTAGAAACCAATCTTTATCCAATAAAATCGCTTCTTACAAATGTGAAAATACTCTCGGCAAGAGTACAGTGATATTGTTGATGTTCAGAGCTTTAACGATACCAACCATCAAACGATTCGCCTTCTATGTAAGTGACTCGTGCCACTCACTAATTAACAAGAAACTGATTGACACTTCCCGCTTCTGAATAATCTCGAGTCAATACCCTCGCTGAATCAACAAAATATAAACACTTGATTGTTTATACGGTCAAACTGCCCATTACATGTATTGATTACTCAGGGTAAGTGTTACGCACCACTCACTGATTAACAAGATACTAATTAACACTTCCCGCTTCTGAATAATCTCGAGTCACAGCTTAATTGTGTTGTTACATCATTTGGACCTAACTGCATCAAAGGGTTGAGGCGCCTTCATGTGCCGGTTTTACAGATTCATTTTCATAACAACTTGTTCGTTGGGACTGAAAACAATGCCGATATCCTGAATAGACAGATGCCGGCGTTTACAGAAGTTTCTAAATGATAATAACGTGCATTTCTGCCGGACTGAAACTTTGTGCCGATGTAGACAGAGTGCCGGTGTTTACAGAGGCCGGTATTGACAGAGTCCACTGTATAGCCATCATACTAGAGCCACTATAGGATATGGTCACCGCCCAACCCTGACCCTGACAGCTGCAATTCTAAAAGTATTGGCAATGGTATAAGAATACATGTGTTTTAGTATTACACTTAAAATGACTTAGAGGAAAGGATTATTGCTAAACAAGCTAAAAATAGTTACAAAATAAGGTGGCTTAACGATACTATGATCGCAATCACATTGTTTTCAAGGATATTTCAATATCAACAAAATGTCAATCTGTAGCCAATGTAGGAATCATGTAATCATCAATGCACTGGACCAGGTGGTCTGGACAGGTTGGGAAACCTACCGACCGCCAATAAAAGTGCTGAACAGGATATTATAGGCCGCTCTGCCTATTTTACTATAGGCCGATCGGGCTATATTTGACCATTATTATTATTATTTCACAAACTATCAATTTTAGCAATCTAAAATGGTTTTATATGATCATTGAGATGAATAGTTAATGGACCTCCTCAGCTTGAACAAAATAAGTTTTGGACAAAATGGAAATAAATTTCATGTTCAGGAAAAGATGTTTCATTAAGAACACAATTTTGCACAGATTTTCATTTTGAAAGCTAAAACTGAAATTCTATGTTATTAATTTTCAGTGAAAATTGTCAAAATTATTATAGACTTATATTTAATTAGCTATTTCCAAACTCCTTTATTATATGATGAAAATTCTCAAAAAGGGTTTGCATGAAAACCTTAGGACATCAAAACTTGAATGATGTTAATATCCTCATCTTGAGCGAAATGCACCACTTTAAATTTATTTTGATAAATATCATAATTAAAGGCCAATCAGCCTATAGCAAAGTAGGCGAACGGCCCATTATATCCCGCTTGGCCTATTGGGCGTCGTTAGGTTTCCCCAACCTGCTGGACTTTGGGCCAGACACTGTTAGTTATAGACCCGCTCCATGGCTGGAATAATGGTGAGTGCAGCGTAAAATACAAACAGACACTAAAACAAACTGAGACATTGAGAGAGTAAGTGGTAACAATAACAGTAGGGACCGCATCCGCCGCTTAGGGGCTAGTGTCGCTATTTTTAGAATTGCTGGACGATTTTGGGCTACGGACAGGCCGACGTTTAAGGTCCAAATACACATATTTGGACTAATGCGTATGTATGATGTATGCGCGATGTTCCTTGATGGTATTGCGTTGTACACATGTTCCGTCGCGCCAGATTTTGCAAAACTAACATCTGGCAATGAAAGATGAAGAAACGACGGTAACTTGAACTTTGCTCTTTTTTAAACGTATGTCAAATATTGTAAAAAGATTTATTTTCTTGAAGTATGGGCAAATACGCTCAATATAATTATTAATGTACACGCACAAAAAGTTTGGTATTTTTAGGAAGTATATAACTTACTGAAATGAGACCTTAAACTTTTCTTGTGTCATTGCCGCGAATCAGCATACCTCGGTCATTTAGAGTTATCTGCCCTTGATATTAAGCGGGAAAGTAGATGCAGATATTCAGCTATATTTTCACAGCGAAAGTTTTTTTGTTTTTTTTTATAAATAACGCCTTTGTTTATCAAGTTTCCTGGATTCTCCTGATCATAGAACATTGTTAGTGTTGTGGTAATCATATTTGAGCAAGTTACTCTGAACTGAAGTAGAAATTAACAGGAATTTCTCACTCTTGTTTTGTTTACAAATTACAATTTAGTAACCATGGTAACCTGAGTATGATTTTTTCAAACTATACGCATGTAAACAATCCCCGTCTCTTAGCAAAGACAAGGCTCATTACATGTTCATTTTAGTGTGTCAAAATAGTGCATAACATTTCACAAATTATTAATGATCCTTCCATCATACATTCATTCTGGTTTTCAATAACTATAAAAGTCAGCTTTAAGTGAACACAGTAAAAAACAACATTATCATACACGCAAGTGTTACATTGGTGGATCCAGAGGGGGAGTTCACCCCCCCCCCAACATTTTGAAAGAGGAGTCTGTATGTGAACACCCAAACCCACACCCCTCTCCTTTCAAAATTCAGGGGGGGGCTGAACTCCCCCTCTGGATCTGCCAATGTAACACTTGCGTGTATGATAATGGGTTTTTATACTGTTATGACTTAAAGGTCACGAGCAACCAACAAATCAAACATAATTAAAACACAATTATCACTTTATTCATGACATATAATATACATTGCTGGTTATGAAAAACATATAAACAAAATTATAAGCCGCACAACGCAGATCAAAAGTGCAATATTGTGTACTTGGGTTTACTTCCCCAGAAACGAAGCAGCCGGATACAGAACCCAGTCAGAGCGGGTGGGTGTGCACTCAAGTGTAATAATAATAATAATAAGTGTTTTGTATAGCGCACAAATCAAACTGCAAGGCAATTTCTCTAGGCTTAAAAAGATAGAGTGATCTGAAGAAAGGATTAAAGTTCATAAGCTTGTTTAAAAAGGAAAGTTTTCAGTTGGGACTGGAAAGATTCCACGGACGCGGCTTGTCGGATGTGAAGAGGCAGTGAGTTCCAGAAAAGGGGAGCTGTGTAAGAGAACTGTCTATGTCCATATGACTTTAATCTGACCTTGGGGACATTCAACTGACAATTAGAACTTGATCTTAAAAGCCGTGGTGGGACATATTCACTGAGGAGATCTTTCAGATAGATTGGAGCTTTGTCATGGAGGCACTTGAAAGCAAGAGTGAGGATTTTATATTCTATTCTCTGTTTCAGGGGCAGCCAATGTAAGCGTGATCAGCAATGGTGTAATGTGACTGCGCTTGTTGACTCGGCAAATCAATCGCACCGCAGAGTTCTGAATCCTCTGGAGCTTGGACAATAGATCTTGGCGGATATTTACAAGAAGACTGCAGCAATAATCCAAACGCGAGAGAACAAGTGAACTAACTAGGTGGTGAGCTGCATCAAATGTCAGAATATCACTTAATGGAAGCAATATTTCTGAGATGAAAATAGCATGACTTACAAACAGAGTTTACGCGTGTTTCCATGGATAAATTTGAGTCTAGAAAAACACCAAGGTCTTTCACGGAATCACTGAAAGGAACTTTCTCATTACCCACTACCAACGAAGACACATCCACCTTAGCAGTGCTACTGGGTGATCCACACAGCAAAACCTCGGTCTTACTGTCATTTAATCTCAGCTTCCTTTGTATCATCCATGCTTTGGAGTCAAGGATACAGTCTTCGATTATAGACATATCGGGCTGGAAGTGAGTCCGGGTTTAGTGGAACGCAACAGCTGGGTGTCATCAGCATATGACTCGTGACATCACAACATGATGCCTAATGATATTGCCGAGATTCTTCATATAGAGTGAAAAGAGAATGGGCCCAAGAACGGAACCTTGTGGCACTCGTGATGTAAGCTGATGCGCATTAACGATTTCACGCCTTGAATGACCACAGATTGTGTCCTATTATTGAGGTATGAGACAAACCATCCAAGAGCTGTGCCATGAATACCAAATTCTGTTTTCAGACACTCAGTTAATTGAACATGGTCAATGGTATCAAAAGCAGCTGATAAATCAAGCAGCGCTTAAAACTGTAACATAGCCCGCATCAGCTGCAGCAAGAAGTCTCTCCATCACATGCAGAAGTACAGTCTCTGTGGAATGATCGAGCGATATGCAGACTGATGCACGCCATAGAGATCATTCACGGTCAAGTGATCAACAAGGCACCTTTGATTGCCTTCTCAAGCAATTTTGATATGAAGGATAAATTAGAGACAGGCCTATAGTTCGATAGTGTGTCAGCGCCTAAGCCAGGCTTTTTCAGGAGTGGCTTAACAACAGCCACCTTCAGACACTTGGGGACACATCCGAAGATAAACTGCTGTTTATTATCCGTGTGATCACTGGAAGCAAAACATCAATGAACTCAAGAACAAATCGTGTTGGTGCTGCTGATCCAACATACAAAATGTTGGTCTTGCTGATGTTAAAAGCTTTAGGACCTCTGCATCTGAAAATGGTGCAAAAGCACTGATGAAGTGTACTTTGACCCAATGGCGCTGGTTCATGATGCGTACAGGTATATCCAATGAATCAAGTTCATTTCCGAATCTTGCAGATTTTGTCAACAAAAAGCTATTGAAGTTATCCACAAGTTCCCCCAGATCAGACGCCTGTGTAACGGCTGGTTCATTTGCAGATGCCCTCACGCTCATTGTGTGTGTATATATAGAGATGTTGGGTCTTGTAAATACATGCTCATTTTTGTATAACATTTTGCAATCAACAGACATCATAACATGTCATGTGTTGAAGTATCACACCTGCCTGTCTGTGTAATTACATAATATGACAGAGACCTAACTCGGGCCATAAATCAATGCATTTTGTTTATGGTGTATAGCCTGATTGGTGTTAAGTTCAAATTCGTATGTGGTCAGTGATAGCAGCTGTGTATTGAATATTGTCATTAGCAGACAGGCAGGCAGGCAGACACACAGGTGACAATAAAACAAGACATTGAGTTTTGTCTGTGACAACGACATATCTATATCACAGTTAGAAATTCTGTCAACGCTTAAATAATGACATTGCTTTTAAGCATCGAACTGAGAAAGTGACTCGTAAGAAGAACGCGGTGGTGAAATAGACAAATGAAATTATATAAACAGTTAATTTACTGTCATAACATATAAAACCTCACGCCTGTGAGATATCAACAAAACATTAGAAAAATAGCTCACACCAAAGCCTTCACCGGTATTCACCAGACAACCTCGGCTTCCAAGCTGCTAACCTATTTCACTGGCAAGACGCATATGAGGGCAGCCCAGCTGTTGAAACCAGTTTTCCTAAAAGTCGGGTGGATTGTAAAATCGTGGTACCTACTACGTAATAATTTAATTTTACAAAGAATTGTTATGACTGTTTATGATAACATGATTGCTCCTACAAAGAGAAGCTAGATACTGGAAACACAAGGCTTTGAAGAACAGTGCAAATGCCACAATGCATCAAGATAAAATTCATTTGAGCTGTTTCAAACTCTGAAACGTATTTGTCCATATCATTTTCACAATGATTCTAAGCTGATGTCATGTGTATGTATTTGGTCTTAGCAGTGCTGATGTCTTGTCTTGATGTTTAATTGTACACTCAAGTATTTTCTTCACGTATTTCTGAAACAGATGGGAAACATCCAGGACCAGTGCTGAAACTGAAAGATAGTTAGACAATGAAGTGACTGAAAAGAACGTTTTGTTATGTGTATGATCCTCTTTGTGTGAGGTTTCATTTCAAGTATACTCTGAACATAAGTGTCAAATCATGTAATATATTTGGATTATGGACAACTTTCAACAATTATATGAACTATTTACTGCATTCAAGACAGAACTGCGACATGTATACAACAAGCAATCATTATGTTTTTTTAATATTTTAAAAATATGCTCCGATTTGTCTTATCTTTAAAAATAATTTTCAAGAATCAAATGAGTTTTTATTAATATGATTTCATTTTGAAGTTTACTCAATAGTAAAGAGGAATTTTGAGAAGTAGTTTTGGCTCAAAGTAAAAGCAACATGATAAAAATTGTACTTTTGTTCTTGAATGCATGTAAATAGACATGAATAGGGTGAAGAAATATTATTCGGCTAGAATGCACTTTACTGGGCGCAGCCCTCACTGCTCCCTTTACGATCCTTAGGGTTAGGGTATGGGACCCTTTACGATCCTTAGGATTAGGGTTTAGGGTTAGGCACCCTTTACTATCCTTGGGGTTAGGCACCCTTTACTATCCTTGGGGTTAGCCACCCTTTACGATCCTTGGGGTTAGGCACCCTTTACGATCTTTAGGGTTAGGGTATGGGACCCTTTACGATCCTTAGGATTAGGGTTTAGGGTTAGGCACCCTTTACTATCCTTTTGGGGTTAGGCACCCTTTACTATCCTTGGGGTTAGCCACCCTTTACGATGTAGTGTTTGTGCTTATTGTCCGGTTTACATTATATTCTCCTCCGCTTATTAAAGAGAACGGAAATGTATCTGGGCGCATGAGCAGCCTGAATGGGCAGACAAGTAAAGCGCGGGAGCTGTGAACACGCGTTGTTGTTTTGTGTTGAACATAACGGACTTAAATGGGAGCGCACTCAAGTGGCAACACCACATGAATGGCGGCGCAGGATAGTTCTAGTTCTAGCCATCTATGACGACGGGTTAAATTTGGTGACATTGGACACCTTCACAGTTTCGACTGTAGTGAGACTTCAAGTCTGGGACCACGCTGGATGGAAGATGGCTGCGCCAGCTGAAATGCAGACGGGCGGAATTAAGAACATTGAACAACGAAAAGCTTCATACAGCTGGTATGCCAGTTCAAGATATCTTCTTTACTCTTCAACTCGGTGGTTCAGCTGATAATAACGCCACGACAGAACGGTAACTACATTAAATGGCTACTTTTACCCAGAATGAATGTGCCCCACGAGACGCGGTTTCGGGTCCATGTCGCAGTCAGATGGTGAGACTGTGGTACAGTTTGTAACACGCTTGAGACAGCAAACGGAGAATTGTGAATTTGGTGACATTGGTCAAGTGGATGAAAAAGAATTAGGGACCAAGTGATAGAAAAGTGTATTTCAAACTTTGAGGAGGAAGTTGTTGGAGAAAAGTGGATTGACTTTGGACCAGTTGATAGAGATGGCACAGGTGTTTGAGGATTCGGATCTAGAGGTGAAATCTTCACTGATGGTCATGAAGTAAAAATGTTGTTGGAACTTCTAAAAAGGTCTGTGAACCAGGGAACATACCCAAGGAAAGGGAAAACTGAAGTGACATGTTATCGCTGTGGGAGGACAGGTCATATGTCAAGGGATAGTGAGTGTCCAGCTCGTGGGAAGACATGTCGTCAGAGGTGCAGAGCTGTAGGACATTTTGAAAAGTTTGTAAGACAAAGTTTGGACGGAAACCTAGAAGAGGTAAGCCAATAGGTATGATACCGCTAAACAGGCTTCTACAGGATAAGGATGAGGAGTCTTGTGTAGATGACACAAATTATGCATTTGTTGTTAATGAGGTGGAAGTACATGATGGTAGAATTCAGGTAGAGGTAGGAATGTGAACATACCAATGCTCATAGACTCAGGTTCATCATGTAACATAGTAGGATTGTCAACATGGAGAGACATGAAAGCAAAGGACATAATTTGTGATTCCAAAAGGAAACAAAGCCAGTATTTCCATATGGGGTGGATATGGCATTACCAGTTGCAGGAACTTTTAAGGCAGATATTAAAGCTGGTGAGATGACACTGAATGAGGTGGAATTCATTGTCGCTAAGAGGGATGGTCCTTCTCTCTTGGTAGAAAGACATCACAGAAACTAGGAGTTTTGAAACTGGGAAACAGTGTTAACTCACTACATACAACTATAGACTTTGTGAAAGCCTTCCAGAGTGTTTTGAAGGTTTTGGCAAATTGAAAGATTACCAGTTGAACATTCCTATAGATAGCTCAGTGCAACCAGTAATACAGAATCTAAGAAGTGTACCCTATCACTTGAGAGAAAGATTGAGCCAGAAATTAGAGGAACTTGAGAAACTGGACATTATAGAGAAAGTTGATGAACTAAGCTAAATGGGTTTCACCCATAGTGATTGTTCCAAGCCCGGAAAGATATACGGGTGTGTGTGGACATGAGAGTGGCTAATCAAGCAGTTATGAGAGTGCGACATCCTATGCCGACAATAGATGATGTCCTTCATGATCTAAGTAAGAGTACTGTCTTCAGTAAATTGGATATCAAGGGCATATCACCAGATTGAGCTTTGCGCCAGAGTCTCGCCACATCACAACTTTCTGTACACATCAGGGATTGTACCATTACAAGAGACTTCTGTTTGGAATTTCATGTGCACCAAGCTCTATCAGAAGATATTACAACAAATTCTACAGAGATGTGAAGGGGTACGCAACATCATGGATCTATATCATTGTGCACGCCAAGTGTTGAAGAACATGATAAAAGGATGGCTCATGTTCTGCAAGTTCTCAAAGACAAGGGACTTACATTGAACTGGATAAGTGTCAGTTCAGGAAGGAGAACTTACAATTTCTTGGACATGTTTTGTCCTAAACAGGATTAAGTCCTGCTGAAGCCAAGGTTGCAGCTGTTAAAGAAGCAAGAGCACTTACTACAGCCCAAGAAGTCAGGAGTTTTCTTGGTCTCGCGAATTTCAATGGGAGATTCATTGAAAACATGGCTACTATTTCAACCACTGCGAAACTGACACGAAGAATAATGTTTTCGTGATGGGGAAGTGAACAGAAAACAGCATTTGATACATTCAAGAAACGTTGACTAGCACAAGTGTAATTTTGCATACTTTGACAAGGAGGCACCTACTCAGATAATCACAGATGCTAGTCCGGGTCGGGCTAGGTGCGGTTCTTGTGCAACAGCAAGATGGTGTTCATCGTGGTGATATGCTATGCAAGCAAAAGTTTGACTGATGTAGAAAAACGCTTACTCACAAACTGAGAAAGAGGCTTTAGCCTTGGTATGGGCATGTGAACGCATTACATGCTTACCTGTATGGAGCCCATTTTGAAATTTAACAGATCACAAACCACTGCAGTTCATACATGCTATCCGCTCAAGGCCATGTCCTAGAATTGAACGCTGGGTGCTGGGGATGCAAGCCTATGATTACAGTGTTAAGTACATTAAAGGAGAGAACAATATTGCTGACTGTCTTTCTAGACTACTGAGGTCAAATCAACAAACTGCGGCGACAAGGAATTCAAGTGAAGCCGACGAGTATGTTCGATTCGTCGATCTGAATCAACGCCAGCAGCCTTGACAACTAGTGATGTTGAAAATGCATCTGAATCGGACAGTGAACTGAAAGTAATCAGGGACTGCTTATTATCAGGCAGATGGCATGTGATGACAAATGTGAAATACATTCCTGTGAGACATGAACTCTCAGCGATTGAAAGGTTGTTCTTCGGGAACTAGATTAGTTATTCCTATGTGCCTCTGTGGACAAGGTGTTGTGTTTGGCTCATGAAGGTCACCCAGGGTGGTGAAAATGAAACAGAGACTGAGAACCAAAGCATGGTGGCCAGGTATTGATGCACAAGCTGAAGCACACTGCAAGTCATGTCATGGATGTCAAGTTGTATCGAGTCCAAATCCTCCCCTACATTGTTTCCGCCAACAACTTTACCATCACTACCGCGGGCAACATTTGGGCAGCTGATCTCCTCGACCGCTGCCCTCGAGATAACATTCTAGTGGTAGTGGACTATTACAGTAGATTTTTTAACTTTACATTCTGAAGAAAGTTTCAACGGATGCCATCATTGGCTGTTTGAAAAGGCTTTTCTTACACATGGTTTGCCTTATACACTGAAAACAGACAATGGTCCACAGTTCATCAGTGGCAGTTTTGAGGACTTTATGAAACAAGAGGGAATAATCCAAAAACACATCCACACCTTCTTGGCCCCAGCAAATGGAGAGGTCGAGAGACAGAACAAGTCACTGCTGAAGATATTGAGGATTTCAGGTGGAAGAGAAAAATTGGAAACAGGAATTGCAACATTTCCTCATGATGTACAGAAGTACGCGATTCATCTACTGGAAAAGCACCAGCTGAGATGCTCTTTGGTAGAAATATTAGGACAAAATTGCCAGAATTGGTTGACTCCCGGTATTGATCGACTTTATGTCCGAGACTTCGACTCTGTACAAAAGATGAAAGGGAAGGATTATGCTGATCTGAAGCTGATGTGCTCAACATACTCCAATACAGACAGGGGATAAAGTGCTCGTTAGACAACATCGCGGAGAACAAGTTAAGCAGTAATTTCCATCCTCAACCTTGTACAGTAGTGAACAGGTATGGGAATGCAGTTGATCTGGAATCTAGTACAGGTGGCATGTATAGACGACATGTTACTCATGTTAAAAAGTATGTGTCAAAACCAGATGGTGATGTGAAGAACACTAACAGTCATGTTTCTAGTCAACATCGTGGTGTTGTCTGAGACAGCAGAGGTAATGAGATACAAGTGTTTCTAAAGTAACAGACATTGACAGTACCCCGGTGCAGCAAAACAGGAAGTAACTCAGAGACCTACAAGAATAAGAGAGCCTCCTAAAAGATTTGGAGACTTTGTGCTGGGTTATGTGAACTCATAAGTGACAATTCAAGGAACAATTGTTTCAAGGAACAATACAGACAGATGGAATTAAAAATGTAAACTTGAGAATATATTTTAACTTTAATTTATATCAGAAGGTATGCTTATTTTATGTAGACCTACAGAAATTGTGGAATTTGTTTTGTTACAGTATTGCTTTATCATATTTTGGGTAATGTAATTTCTGGATAAGACTTCTAAATATAGGTTTAGGTAGATTTCCATCCAAGATTGGTTTTATGATTTCTCAACATGTTGAAGTCAAGTGGTATTGAAATAATGGAGGTTGTAAATTTAATTTGGCATTATTAACATCTGAATGTTAATCTTTAATTTTATTATCTAAGTGTTATGATAGTAATCATTCATTTCTTGAAAAAAAAAAGGAGGGATGTAGTGTTTGTGCTTATTGTCCCGTATGGTCCGGGTTTACATTATATTCTCCGCTTATTAAAGAGAACGGAAATGTATCTGGCGCATGAGCAGCCTGAATGGGCAGACAAGTAAAGTGCGCGGAGCTGTGAACACGCGTTGTTGTTTTGTGTTGAACATAACGGACTTAAATGGGAGCGCACTAAGTGGCAACACCACATACGCATCCTTAGGGTTAGGGGTAAGGGTTAGGTTAGGGAAACCACAGAAGCACTAATTAATCTGAAAAAGTGCGCCCGGTAAAGTGCAGTACTCCCTATTATTCTTAACTAAAAGTGACAACATTCAGTGATACTATGTGCATAATTGCTTAGAAGAAAATATAATATGATAATAAACATGATTTTGTGACTTGATATTGTCTGTCATTGTCTCACGATATTGGCATGAAGACACATACCAGTAGTTAACAAAATTATGAATATTTTTAAAGGAAACTTTGGGGAAATATGCAACATCTGCTCAAGAGACTGGAACAGTTTTTTCCATGAAAACTTACATTTCCTTGGAGCAGTTGAGTGGCCAAAATTGTTTTTAAAAATGAGAAAATGGGTGACGTCAGCAGTTCCGCTTTGGGGACCTCTGTGGGCTAAAGCACGTACATGTTTGTAAAAGAAACATCATTTATTTACTTCTCAGTGGTTACTAGACCTTAAAAAAATAGGCCAAAAAATATTCCTTATATTTAAAAATTTGGTGTGCGGTCCCTACTAACAGTGGAGAGCGTCAACAGTGACCGGTTCAGTTGTTGTATTGACACTCGCGAAGCTCAGTTTTCATGACAGAAACATTTACTCTGAAAAATTGACAACCCACGTAGCAGTTGGGTACCATTTTTCAAAAACCTGACCTCGACGCTAATGTACACCCAAACATCATTACCCAGAACTTACGTGTCTGCAGGTTCCAAACAACGTTTTCTCGATTTCACTTCGCGAAACTTCTCGACAAAATGGAGTTACCTGCTCTTGATCCATGACTCCTTACAGCAGCTTTGAGGCGAGGTCATGCACAGAGTATATCGGGATGGATATGAAGGATATAATGGTCTTTTTGCAGCGGCATTATTTCAATCCATGCCGTGCTACCATATCTGTAGCCAGCTGTTAATACGATTATATACTTCCGCACACAGCAATAACGGCTTCGTATTTTTTTTGCATCAATGAAGTTCACTTAGGTAAGACGAATCTTAATTTTTATGTAAAATTGCATATAATACAACAATTACCGCGCCCTTCTTGTCATCCATGATTTATCGTATAAGCCCTACACCGTTGTATTTGTCATCATTCACCGATGCCCTGTTGATGACTTTATTACAAGTACTAATTACTGGTGCAGTACGCGGATGACCTAGACTGTGCAAAATAACCCAGTAAAGTTTCCCCCTGTCTCTGACGGTGTCAAGGTGTCACGCCATCGGTGCTTCTCATTTAGCTTTTCTCACGTTTAGTGTAATTATACAATGTAAGACTGGTTATAAAATGTTTGATCAAGTGAATGTATTACATGTTATGTAATATGTACGTGGCAGTGCAGCAAGTGAGGAATGGCCAGATGAGTTGCCCCAAAACCCAATCAAAGGATTATCCGACAATACGTTACTTGATTAAACACTGTTAGCTTGCACGGTCCATTTGTCAAAAGTGTATATGTATGTAGGTTTGCTTGAGCAGACGGGTAACACCCAAACCTTCAGAACTCCAGGCATGTTTCTAATCAAACCCGGTATATAATCCCACAAAAGCAGTTGGTACCAAAACCCGCCTAACCTGAACTCCCATGGCCCCGTGCGTGGATACTGACGGATGTATTCCTCGAACAAGTTAATTGTCTGATATTATACTTATAACTATTTTCGTCTGTAATTACGATATTTCAATTTTCATTAATTTTAGAAGTAAACGCGTGGGGTCTCATTCGTCCTTGATCAAACTGTTCCGTACGTAAACAGTATATATAACAGTAATAGAAACACTTTATTCCAAAGTGCTATATTTTCATCAAGCTTGTTTAGTACAAGCTGCAACTGAAATCTAAGAGATACAGTGTACTCTAACTGTGCATAATACTGACGTTCCCCAATAAACAAAAACATAGTTTGACTGTAGCTCTTTATTTTATATTCTTTATTATAACTGACAGTTTTCATTCTTCTTATCCTCCTATAGGTGTCGCTTCGCGCAGCGGAACGACTATTGCGCCAACACAAGTAAAACCTGTCTAAATTATATTCCATAATATGCAAATTGCTATTCCGCGAAGAAACAACCGATCCAAATTTTGAAGGTTCCAAAGTTTTGTAATTTTCCGACTGTGGCGTAAAACATAAGTAAAACAGAACGAGTCTCTGTAACAGTCTCTATACAACACAACAAAACATAATCTTATGTATCCCAGTAATCGTTTTGCTCTCTATTTTCCTCGCTACGTCGACATTCTCTTTGCTCCTCAGTCAGGCATAATCCAGTTTTGCCCCATAAGGCCAATGGTCTGACACATCGCTGTCTTAAGGGTTCTAGGAGTTTATATTACATGTATCGTTACAGGAAGCTCACACGACATGGTATAACTGAAATACTGAGCAAGGCGTCATTATAACCACTGACGTCGGAAGAATTCAGGCCAACACAATACACACGGCCTGTTTGAACAATTGACCTGGTTTCCGGTTTGTTATAAGAAAAGCTGACAGAAGTGGCGGCCTCGATGAATGAATCTATGTTCAGGAGCTGGCAGAAGTTGGCGGCCACGATGAATGAATCTGATTTCATCAGTGTAGCCAAGAGAGGTATATCCTGTCAGTTCCTTCCTGCTAAAAGACGCGATGACACACCGATGTGATGTATCTGGAACGTATCCTAGGCTACAGTGGTCTATGCTGGTGATGTCCTTCACACACACTCCCCCCTCACGTTTTTTACTTTGAAGATCACCGTAAGAAGTAAACCTGCAGAGACAGAGTCAGTAAGTTGGCTTTATGTTGCTGGGATATTGCGAAGGACAAATTTAAAAATGTTTCACGAGTGCTATGAGCTTGATATAACTCAAAAAAGCAGAGTTGAAAGGACGCTGATGCACCTCATCGCCATGGATTGTTTTTCCGGCGTTAGATGTGGCGAACAAACAGTTTGCGGCTCACAGCACTGAGTATTTTCCTTCAAACCACAATGGATATAGATGACACATTAGTTCACTGCACCGCAATTCGGTATAATTGTGCCAAAATATGGCGGTAAACTCCGGGATTCGTTTCCCATGTCTGAGAGTTCAAGAGTATTGAACTGGTCTTTTTGTGTTTTACTCCTTCTATACTGTCATGCTGTGACACCACGGATATATCAGTACTCAAAACGTTAATTCTCGATACAAGAGTTTCCCAGTTGGACCAATCGATAACATGACATCGTGGTCAGGACTGTCAACCCGCCTGGGAGCGTTATTCAGCTTTTTAGCCTCTCCGACACAGAACTACAGCATGCGGTGAGTGTAGTGGAACCTGCCATAACATACTTACTGAGGAAGGAGCACGCCGCCATTAGGCAGAACATCCCGAACCAGCCAATCAGTGTCTTCAGCTGAGACGCCAAGACGGCCCCCAGCGGTGCCGAGATGGCCTACAAGAGATACCATCAAATGTAAGCTTGTTTTGCACTGTATAACCAGATGGGTTTACCTGACATATATAATGGCATTGTGGGGTGCCTATATAGAGGATATTATATGAGCGCCCATGTCATACAATGTTTACGACATGAGTGCCTAAATGTTGGTATTTCCAGAGCGAGAGTGAGGGATATACGATATTTAGGCACGAGTGTCGTAACCATAGTATGATATGGGCACGAAGTCGTCAAATTGAGGAAAATAAACCCAAATCTACTTTCAAACATAGGCTGGCTACCCGCCGACGCCGCATGTAGAACGCAACGTCACCGAAGAAATGTGACGTCATAGCATTGTTCATGACGTCACGTTACCATGACAAAGTGATATTTTGCCCTAGCGTATCGTATGAAAAATATGAACCCCGATATGTTCGCCCTCGTAGGTAATAAATCACAAACATTGTATATACAGAATGTTTATTATAAGCGTTTGCACCCAAACGGACAAGTCGGATAGTTAATTCACTGAAACCATGTTTTGTGACGTCACAGTTGTAATGACGTAATATAACACGTCATCAGTATTGACCAAGTCACTTGCCGACACAGATTTCAGCACAGATGACACCACTTTTCTCCTACAGCACCTAATCAATGGTCAGAGTGTTGCGGTTTTATTTTCACGATCGTGTGGGTATTGCACACATTTGAATCAGAACTGATGAATGTCAACCGCTCTCACTTAATACATGTGGTAATTAAGTTATGACCGATGTTCTTTAAAAACAATACCTTACCCCGTGGCTCGAAACGTTTCATAAGTACAGCGTAAGGGTGCGCAATTTTGACAAAGCCAACGTCGGGAGCCGATGGTTATTGTGTGTTGACTTGTTTTCTGTCGCAAAAGTTGTAACATTGTTTGCCACACTATTATTGGCAAACTACATCAACTTTCAGCCTTGACATTTCAGCCATAATGACGTCACTCAAGACGTGTTCCGTGTCTTAGGATATCGTACAGTCGGTGCCTTTGATCTTTTAGTGAAGCATCTTAGAATTTCCACTATCTTCTGTTCTAGACATGCATATTTATTTGGTAAATTGGATCAGCACGGGAATCAAACTGTCCAATTCCAAGACATATTTGGTGTATGGGTGCCTACCTGCGATGTGAACACAAAGCCGTAGTTGATGGGGTAGTGTGTGTGGCCAAAGGCTGCAGTACCAGCGAGGGAGAAGAGGGCAAAATTTCCCGCCAGTGTCCCGAACATCACACACACGTAGATGAAGTATACGGGCATTCCGCCGAGGCTGGTGGCGTGGAAGGTGATGAGGACGCCGGTGGTGATGCCGCACAGGTATGGCATGGCCGTCTGCAGGTGAAACAGTTGAACATCATGTCTTCAATGTGGGCGACACAAGATATAGGTCATCCTTGAGTACCGGTGAAATACAATATACGTCATGTTCCGCAATGTATAGTTGAAAACACAAATTCTTAGTTAGTAAACAACTTGTATATACAAATTCTTGTTATGCGTAACTTAAAGTGCCACTTTGTTAAATCCATGACGGTAACACAACGTACCCGCAGTTACTTTCCCCTCGCATTCTGTCATCTACTTCGGTTGTAGCCATGACGGTAAAACAACGTTTTCTAACACAACCCGGGAAGACACTTGTCCAGTTTTTGTTCGCTTATCCAAAATATGAATACAGAATTTACTTACATTGTAAGAAAACCGATCTCCAATAAACCCCCAAAACAGCCTCCCTAAACAATTGAACAGGGCAGCAAAGGCACCGGTGACAGCCAGAAACATATCGTCCTTGATGAAGGTCTGGCCGTAGTCCTACAGGAAGTGAGATCTTCATGATGAGTCAACAAACAAGGCGGGTGACAAAGAATTTAAGCGATGACCTTCACAAACATGTATCATAAATTTCCCGTGGACGACTTAACTGATCAGTTGTCATATAAATCCCTAGGTTCTTTTGTACAGGATTGATGGTTGTTGGGCCATGGTCGTGACAACAATCACAGTTTTGCTCAGACTATGATTGTTGATAGGCCGTGGTCATGTAGCGTGAATACCGTCACTGCGGCAGTAAACAACAACATCATCAACAACAACAACGCCCCGAACATGAACATGTTCATGAATGCTGACATTCTCCTATGATGTGACCTGATGGTGTAGTTATAGAGGACGTGATGAGTGGTTGGCACACATTAGTTCCTGTATATTGGAGTTATGTATCCCCAAAAGATATGTAAAATTGGAATATCAAAATGCATAATTGTGACCTTGTACAGTGTTAAGACGAACACCACTCCTTGGCCGTTCAGCAGGAAACATGTCCAGAGGATGTAGAAATGCCTTGACCGTAACACCTGGCCAGGGGTCAAGTCCACAGGTGATCTGCAGTAGTACAAGGGGACAGGACGTAGTATTCAATGGGATACATGGCATATGTAAACTGTCGAATACATTTAAGAATTGGACGTGACCAAACATATATAACTAAGTTAGTATAAACCAAAACCTGCAAGCTCCTTATTTCTAAAACACATCTACGAGAATATTTGCTAGTTTTGTTTTCATTTGCATCCATTATCCGACATAGAGTTTGGTATTCATATTCGTGCGCTACCCATGCGCTAACTATGCTATGCTTTACGTGTTTGGGATATTACAGATGCAATACCCATGGGCCAGCTATGCTATGGTTTAAGTAATTGGAGAATTACAGATTGGGACAAGTACAGACTCCATGTACCTTCTGACGCGGTTTCAAGACAGCCTATTTCATTCAGGAACGAGCCAAACCATGTTTGGTGATGCCTTGACATGATGACACACGTTGATTATGATTTGTGTAAAAAACTGCATTTGTTTTTAAAAGATCCCCCCTCATCTTGTACCCATTACAGAGCCACAACGCAGAACATGCAGACTCCATACTGTCTCTGTACAGAGCCACGACGCAGAACATGCAGACTCCATACTGTCTCTGGGTCATGAGGCTTTACCACAATGATCAGGAATAAATGATTTTAAATATGACCAACCAGTACGTATTACATGTAGACACACGTGACGTGGATATTACCTACTCATCAACATCGCTGGTGCATTCATTCGCCTCCGTGTCTTCTGTAGGACTGGTGTTAGGAACAATACTGGCGTCATCACTGGCCCATGTGTCTGCAGTGTGCCTCGTGTTAGGAACAATACTGGCGTCATCATTGATCTCCGTGTCTGATGTGGTGCTGGCGTTAGAGACAAGACTGGTCTCAGCATTCACCACCCTGTCTGGAGTGGGACTGACCTCAGTGACATGGGAACCAGACGTCTGTGTGGTGGTATCTGCTGAAACCTGCAACAGTTTGACATAGTGCGAGAAATACTTTGTTATAATGCCTTCAAGTAAGTGTTATAGTATTCACACAATTTAGATCTGCTCTTGCTCTTGGACTTGGGGTCATCACATGGTTATTCATGACTGTTATTGTTTGTGTCGACTTGATGAATTTCAAGTTACACACTCAGACTCACAAGCACGCACATACATACAAGTATAACTGTGGTACCTGTGGGGGTTCGGTCATCAACAGGACACCCACCAACTGTATGACACCGTACAGCCCCCCTGTCAGTACAAACACCCGCGGCACCCTCTCCAACACTTCCGGCTGAGTGAAATATCTGGTGATGAGATACATTGATTATCGTAAACGACAAATCGTCAGCGAAAATATTATTTCATGTATATGCAATCTGCGCAATCTGGTACAGTCCATATTTATCAGGATACAATGTTTCTGTGATGGTCACATTAACTTTGTTACAAATGGTTGTGAGGAAAGGATAGGTGAAGCCTAATGGACTGTCTTACGTTTGGATTTACAGGGATGTGGCAAGCATTACAATGAGAGAGGGAGGGAGTGAACTGGGTCCAATGTACATCCATTATATCACGTCGTGTCAGGAAGAACTGCAGATTTTACCTCGCACAGGTGTACTTACGTCTGTCAGTGAAAGACTCTAAAGGGGACTTCGGAAACTTAAGCCTTGCTCTACAAACACACATTTCGATTGTAATGACGTTATGAAATAACTGAATACCATTTTGTCTTCAAAGAATTATCTGATGGACTTGCCCATGTTTGACTCACTTTTCGTTATTGACTGTCAGGTCGGTGGGCAGGTTACCGGGGTTGATGAAGGCTGTCTGGACCAGGTTAAAGATGAAGCCCCCCCCCGAACCCCGCCACCACCAGACCCCCAGCTAGACCCTTCCGTTCCGGCAACCACTGTCAACACACAACGTCAAGAGAAGCGTCATATTACTGCCATTTGTTTGTGATGGTGCCCATTGTGTTTAAAGTTTTTAAGATGAGATGAGATTTAATGTTTTTAAGATGAGATAGTGGTCTACTCCAAAGGTTCAAATCAGATGTGGCTTCCGAACCAGTCACTGAGTGAATTCTCTTTATTGTTGGTTTAACGTCGCACTCGATGATATTCCAGAATTTCACTGGCAACCTGGAAATAATTATGTCCGGACCAGCAAACCAGTTTCTGAACATACTTATCAACTGTCCATGCCAATACGGTACAATTACACAGAGTGAACCCAGCCATCAATCCTGACCACCCTAAGCATTAAGTCGTCTCGTACACACAAGCACAGTTGCTATTGATCAGGTCTAAGCAGGAATCTGAAGGAGCACGTCAATGAGTACCAAGCGCAACTACAGATGAATTTAGCGTACCTTCATCGCGCAGGACATAGGCAGTGAGTAGGCGACACCTACACCAAGACCACACACGACGCCGTACGTCACGATGACGCCGAGGAAGGAATGCTGCACCGTGAAGAACGTCAACATGACGCCTGCACTGAAACCAAATCAAAACTTTCAATAGCATCTGACTGCAAGAGCACATCGATATGTCACAAGACTTAAAGAGGCAACAACGTTTGACAACATGGTCAGTAGAGTGTAACATAGTGAGTACAGTACAACATGGTCAGTAGAGTAGAACATGGCCAGTAGAATACAATATAATCAGTAGAATACAATATGGTCAGTAGAGTAAAACATGGCCAGTAGAATACAACATGGCCAGTAGAGTACAACATGGCCAGTAGAATACAACATGGCGAGTAGAGTACAACATAGTCAGTAGAATACAACATGGCCAGTAGAGTACAACATGGCCAGTAGAATACAACATGGCCAGTAGAGTACAACATAGTCAGTAGAGTACAATATAGTCAGTTGAGTAGAAAATGGCCAGTAGAATACATGGTTAGTAGAGTACAATATGGTCAGTAGAGTAAAACATGGCCAGTAGAGTACAACATGGCCAGTAGAGTACAACATGGCTAGTAGAGTAAAACATAGTCAGTAGAATACAACATGGCCAGTAGAGTAAAACATTGCCAGTAGAGTACAACATGGTCAGTGGAATACAACATGGTCAGTAGAGTAAAACATAGTCAGTAGAATACAACATGGCCAGTAGAGTAAAACATTGCCAGTAGAGTACAACATGGTCAGTAGAATACAACATGGTCAGTAGAGTACAACATAGTCAGTAGAGTACAATATGGCCAGTAGAGTACAACATGGCCAGTAGAGCAAAACATAGTCAGTAGAGTACAACATGGTAACTAGAATACAACATGGTCAGTAGAGTAAAACATAGTCAGTAGAGTAAAACATGGCCAGTAGAGTACAACATAGTCAGTAGAGTACAACATGGCCAGTAGAATACAACATGGTCAGTAGAGTACAGCATAGTTAGTAGAGTACAACATAGTCAGTAGAGTACAACATGGCCAGTAGAGTACAACATTGCCAGTAGAGTACAACATGGCCAGTAGAGTAGAACATGGCGAGTAGAGTACACCATGGCCAGTAGAGTACAACATGGCCAGTAGAGTAGATCATGGCCAGTAGAGTACAACATAGTCAGTAGAGTACAACATGGCCAGTAGAGAACAACATGGCCAGTAGAGTACAACATGGCCAGTAGAGGAAAACATGGCCAGTAGAGCAAAACATAGTCAGTAGAGTACAACAAAGTCAGTAGAGTACAACATGGCCAGTAGAGTACAACATGGCCAGTAGAGTACAACATGGCCAGTAGAGGAAAACATGGCCAGTAGAGCAAAACATAGTCAGTAGAGTACAACATGGCCAGAAGAGTACAACATAGTCAGTAGGGTACAACATAGTCAGTAGAGTGCAACATAGTCAGTACAGTAAAACATAGTCAGTAGAGTTCAACATAGTCAGTATAGTACAATATGGCCAGTAGAGTACAACATAGTTAGTAGGGTACAACATAGTCAGTAGGGTACAACATAGTCAGTAGAGTACAACATAGTCAGTAGAGTAAAAAGTAGTCAGTAGAGTACAACATAGTCAGTAGAGTAGAACATGGCCAGTAGAGTACAACATAGTCAGTAGGGTACAACATAGTCAGTAGAGTAAAACATGGCCAGTAGAGTAAAACATAGTCAGTAGAGTACAATATAGTCAGTAGAGTACAACATGGCCAGTAGAGGACAACATAGTCAGTAGAGTAAAACATAGTCAGAAGTGTTGAACATAGTCAGTAGAGTACAACATGGCCAGTAGAGTACAACATTGCCATTAGAGTACAACATGGCCAGTAGAGTGCAACATGGTCAATAGAGTACAATATGGCCAGTAGAGTACAACATGGCCAGCAGAATACAACATGGTCAGTAGAGTACAACATAGTCAGTAGAGTACAACATAGCCAGTAGAGTACAACATAGCCAGTAGAGTACAACATTACCAGTAGAGTACAATATGGCCAGTAGAGTAGAACATGGCCAGTAGACTACAACATGGCCAGTAGAGTACAACATGGCCAGTAGAGTACAACATTGCCAGTAGAGTACAACATAGTCAGTAGAATACAACATGGCCAGTAGAGTGCAACATGGCCAATAGAGTACTCCATGGTCAGTAGAGTACAACAAGGTCAGTAGAGAATAGTACAATATGGCCAGTAGAGTACAATATGGCCAGTACAGTACACCATGGTCAGTAGAGTACACCATGGCCAGTAGAGTACAACATCGTCAGTAGAGTACAACAAAGTCAGTAGAGTACAACATGGCCAGTAGAGTAAAACATGGCCAGTAGAGTAAAACGTGGCCAGTAGAGCAAAACATAGTCAGTAGAGTACAACATGGCCAGTAGAGTACCACATAGTCAGTAGGGTACAACATAGTGAGTACAGTACAACATAGTCAGTAGAGTAAAACATAGTCAGTAGAGTACAACATAGTCAGTAGAGTACAATATGGCCAGTAGAGTACAATATAGTTAGTAGAGCACATGGTCAGTAGAGGTACAACATGGCCAATAGAGTATACCTTGGCCAGTAGAGAAACAACATGCATAAATGGACAACAGTAAAACACAACAATATCAGTAGAGTACAGCAAAGTCAGTGATACACAAGTAGAATGCAACATGGTCAGTAACAGCAAAGTCAGTAGAAGTACAACATGGCCAGTAGAGTACAACACACACACACAAACAGTAGAGAGTACAACATGGCCAGTAGAGGCAAACATAGTCAGTGACACACAACACAGAGTAGGACACAACATACACAGTAGAGTACAACACACACAGTAGAGCAGACATAGTCACACACACACAACATAGGCCAGTAGAGTAGGTAGAGTACAACACACACATGGCACAATATGGCCACAGTGAGGTACAACATAGAGTAACATACAACACAGTCAGTAGCAACATAGTCATGAGCACAACATAGGACAGTAGAGTAAAACACAGTCAGTAGAGGTACAATATAGCCAGTAGAGGTACACCAGAAGAGTAAACATGGCCAGTAGAGTACACACATGGACACAACACATAACACACACAACATGAGGTACAACATGGCTAGTACACACAACATCAGTAGAATACACATGGAAAATACAGTGCACAACAACACACAGAGCACAACATGGTCAGTAGAGCACAACACAGAGCACACATGGCCAACACACAGTGACAACACACACAGTAGACACACACAGTAGAGTACAAAAAGTCAGTAGACACACATGGCCAGTACACACACAACACACACACACAGAGGAACACACATGGCCAGTAGAGTACAACATGGCCAGTAGAGTACAACAGACACAGTGAGAGGTACAACACACACACACAAAGAAGTAGAACAACATGGCCACACACACATGGTACAGTAGAGACACACACACACAACACAGCCAGTAGACACAACATGCACACAGAGTACACATGGTCACACAGTACAACACAGTAGAGTACAGACACAACACACATGGACACAACACAACATGGCACAACACAACAAACATAACCCAGTACACACAGTACACATGGCACAGTAGAGTACACACAACCAGAGTCAGTAGAGTACATAGTCAGTGACACAAAACATCGCCAGTAGAGTACAACATGGCCAGTAGGGTACAACATAGTCAGTATAGTACACATAGTCAGTAAGAGCACAACATAGTCAGTAGAGTAAAACATAGTCAGTAAGAGTAGAAACATGGCCAGAGAAGAGTACAACGTAGTCAGTGAGAATTACAACATAGTCAATGGGGGTAAAACATGGCCAGTAGAGTAAAACAGTAGAGTACAACATGGTCAAAATAGAGATACAACATGGCCAGTAGAGTACAACATGGTCAGTAGAGTACAACATAATCAGTAGAGTAGAACATGGCCAGTAGAAACATGGCCAGTAGAGTAGAGTACAACATACATGGCCAGTAGAGTACAACATAGTCAGTAGAGATACAACATAGCCAGTAACAGAGTAGAACATAACATCAGTAGAGTACAACATGGTCAGTAGAGTACAACATGGCCAGTAGAATACAACATGGCCAGTAAAGAATACAACATGGCCAGTAGAGTACAACATATGCCAGTAGAGTACAACATAGTCAGTAGAGTAGAACATAGCCAGTAGAATAAAACATGGCGAGTAGAATACAACAGGCCAGTAGAGTACAACATGGCCAGTAGAGTACAACATAGTCAGTGAGTAGAGTACAAACATGGCCAGTAGAGTACAACATAGTGAGTACACATGGTAACATGGCCAGTAGAGTACAACATAGCCAGTAGAGTACAACATGGCCAGTAGAGTACAACATGGCCAGTAGAGTACAACATGGCCAGTAGAGTACAACATGGCCAGTAGAGTACAACATGGTCAGTAGAATACAACATGGCCAGTAGAGTACAACATGGCCAGTAGAGTAGTAGAGTACAACATGGCCAGTAGAGTACAACATGGCCAGTAGAGAGATACAACATGGCCAGTAGAGAGTACAACATGGCCAGTAGAGAGTACAACATGGTCAGTAGAATACAACATAGAGCCAGTAGAGTACAACATGGCCAGTAGAGTACAACATAACCAGTAGAGTACAACATGGCCAGTAGAGTACAACATAGCCAGTAGAGTAAAACAGTGTCAGGAGAGTATAATATGGCCAGTAGAGTACAACATGGCCAGTAGAGTACAACATGGCCAGTAGAATACAACATGGCCAGTAGAGTACAACAAAGTCAATAGAGTACAACATGGCCAGTAGAGTACAACATGGCCAGTAGAGTACAACATGGCCAGTAGAGGAAAACATAGTCAGTAGAGTACAACATGGCCAGTAGAGTACAACATAGTCAGTAGAGTACAACATAGTCAGTAGAGTACAACATAGTCAGTAGAGTACAACATAGTCAGTAGAGTACAAACATAGTCAGTAGAGTACAACATGGCCAGTAGAGTACAACATGGCCAGTAGAGTACAACATGGCCAGTAGAGTGCAACATGGCCAATAGAGTACTACATGGTCAGTAGAGTACGACAAGGTCAGTAGAGTACAATATGGCCAGTAGAGTACAACATGGCCAGTAGAATACAACATGGTCAGTAGAGTACAACATGGTCAGTAGAGTACGACATAGTCAGTAGAGTACAACATAGCCAGTAGAGTACAACATTGCCAGTAGAGTACAACATGGCCAGTAGAGTACAACATGGCCAGTAGAGAACAACATGGCCAGTAGAGTACAACATGGCTAGTAGAGTACAACATAGTCAGTAGAATACAACATGGCCAGTAGGAAGCAGCATGGCCAATAGAGTACTACATGGTCAGTAGAGTACAACATAGTCAGTAGAGTACAGCATGGCCAGTAGAGTAGAACATGGCCAGTAGAGTACAACATAGTCAGTAGAGTAGAGCATGGCCAGTAGAATACAACATTGCCAGTAGAATACAACATGGCCAGTAGAGTACAACATGACCACTAGAATACAACATGGCCAGCAGAGTGCAACATGGCCAGTACAGTACAACATGGTCAGTAGAGTAAAACAGTTTTAGGAGAGTATAATATGGCCAGTAGAGTACAACATAGTCAGTAGAGTACACAAAATCTGACTGAACATTTACAATTCAACACGCCAACGCTAGTTTGTTCATTCAAGGGTGTTCGCAGTGTAATTAACTGCGACATGCACTTTCCACCCCGTACAGTGTACTTGGTAACGTCGGATCGAGTGGTGTTTTACCACTCAACGCTAAAAAACTGTCATATATACTTGTCATCATAATGGACACAGGGGCTTGTCTAAAGATTCAATGCTTACTGCTTCATGTGCTCATGTGTAAGTGTCGTTGATGTTCTGAGCATACGCAGTTTTGTCTTTTTAATGTAAAGGGGCACAGTAAGTTTCCCTGTCGCAGTTGAGCACTAAATCTATCGCATACGTTCCGCTAACAGTTGCAGTCTGCAATGTAAACTCATGATCGCTCAGTATTCTCACCTCATCGTCCAGGAACCCAGCAGGACTGTAGGTCGGAGTCCGATATGTCTGTAGATGAACCCGCCGAGGAACATAGACAGGCCATGACCTATCAGGGTACACGCGTAGATCCAAACACTGTCACTGTAGGTCACGTCTACACGTGTGTTGTGACGTAAGTATGACGTCATATAGGGCGACAGGTTACCTGCATGAATTAGATGCACCTTATCGTTCAAAAGTTTGTAACATGCACCGTGACCTGTTCTGAGTGGAAATGTGAAGCACAAATTGTGAACAGGACCTCAATATGTTATTAGAAGAGACAAAACAACTACCAGTAACCATGTGAACTCTCCATTGTATGTTTCGGACCTTACAATGAGCATGTGCATATTTTCATCTAAAACTCGTTGCCCAGTCGTCAAAGGCACTACATTTTGCTTGCAGGGTTGCGCCCTTTGGACACACCAGAAACCGATGGTCGTTAGATTGTGAGTCGCCACGTTAGGGACCGTCTGAGACCTGCAATAGTTCGGGATTGTCTCCCACATAAAGCTGAGATGTCGTGATAACTATGACATACATGTAAGGGTCATATCAGGGTTTCATGAATAGGTTAGCGTATCCTGTTCCGTCGGCACAAGTCAATAATACAGGCAGAGGCACTCTAGTTACCAGGAATGGGCACAGGACGCGTTGTTTTTTTATTTGAGTCCCAGGATGGTTCGATGGCTTGCCAGCGTAAGATGCACATAGGTTTCACCTAAGCTTCAAATGTCTGTAAGTGCAATTGCGTTTTTGTCTAAAGTTGACATGTGAAACTTAAACCATGTCCACACACAGTGATTCCAATAAAGTGGTCATATTTCAGCCATATCGTGACCACAGAAATATTTAAATTAAGAATAAATCTTACAATACTTTTTAAAAAGCTGTCATCGAAGGACAGTATAACTACTAGAATATCCCATTTGTCATTAATACTAGCTTGAGAAAATTTAAATGTTATGCTATTTATTGACAAACACAATATAAAAGTGGGCTAGAGATCGCTAGCAACTAAAGCGAGGCCACCATACTAGGGACGGTGGGCACCGACAATACTTTTGCTTCCTGGACGGTTCCCCAACTGCATGTATACCATCACTTTAGCGGCTTGCGATTGTATGCAACGTTAGCCATGACTCTAAAATGTACAAATATATTACGATTGAAAACGGTGATACATACGAATATTCTTGAAGTGAGCTTATATATCCTCTCAGGGGACAATAGCTATTTCTTATTCCAACAAAAAACATTGCTGCAAATCACATTCATGTCAGCTATGGCGATCATTCAGAATGCTTTCGTACACATAGCTTAGTGATATCTTCTTGACTAAATCACATCTAGACAATTTATGAACCACCTCATCGTATTTCAAGGCAAGGGATACGAGGAGTTATAGTATGATGCTACCAACATTCGATAATATACACATCACTTTCACGTTGTACGCTGCGAGCGCATGCTTAGAGTATTCATTTATGTTCCCCGAACATATTGCACACATTATATATAATGTGAATCCTGTTTTATAATTTATTGATCATATTCACTACAACGTCAATCAGACCATAGAACGCTAGTCACATCAATGTCATTGTGACGCTTGGGTAAGCATAGTTTGCAAACAGTTGTCATTGTGAAGTGATCACGTTTACAAAATGATACATTATTCACTATATACTTCTTCAAACAACTTTATGGAAACAAGCTGTCAATTAAGATACTATGTGCCACAATTTCATATTCATTTGTTATAGATGTTTCACAATTGTAATTTCTGAATTTAGAGGTTTTAAATAATTACATTGGCAGTATAAGGTAACTAATACTGGAGAGATACATTTATACAGAGTGTTTAAAGTCAGCTCAGTTGCATTCACACTACTTTTGTCCAAATATCATGTACCTGGTTAGTGAACAAAAGCCAGTGTGCCTACAGGCACTCCACAGTTGGGATTGTCAAGATCTCCTATTCTTCGTAGAATGACCATTCGACTAAGTACACTTTATTTATATCGGTCGTTATGACAATCCATACACGAACCAATCTAACAGTTAGCGTAACCATAAATCTAAGTTCTGCTAATTTCTAACCATTTGTGTGACCATCAATCTAAATACTTTCATTTCTAACAGTTTGTGTGACCATCCACCTAAATGCTGTTCATTTCTAACAGTTTGTGTGACCATCCATCTAAATACTGTTCGTTTCTAACAGTTTGTGTGACCATCCATCTAAATACTTTTCATTTCTAACAGTTTGTGTGACCATCCATCTAAATTCTTTTCATTTCTAACAGTTTGTGTGACCATCCATCTAAATACTTTTCATTTCTAACAGTTTGTGTGACCATCCATCTAAATACTTTTCATTTCTGACAGTTTGTGTGACCATCCATCTAAATGGTGTTCATTTCTGACAGTTTGTGTGACCATCCACCTAAATGGTGTTCATTTCTGACAGTTTGTGTGACCATGCATCTAAATGGTGTTCATTTCTGACAGTTTGTGTGACCATGCATCTAAATGGTGTTCATTTCTGACAGTTTGTGTGACCATCCACCTAAATGGTGTTCATTTCTGACAGTTTGTGTGACAATCCACCTAAATGGTGTTCATTTCTGACAGTTTGTGTGACCATCCACCTAAATGGTGTTCATTTCTGACAGTTTGTGTGACCATCCACCTAAATGGTGTTCATTTCTGACAGTTTGTGTGACCATCCACCTAAATGGTGTTCATTTCTGACAGTTTGTGTGACCATGCATCTAAATGGTGTTCATTTCTGACAGTTTGTGTGACCATCCACCTAAATGATGTTCATTTCTGACAGTTTGTGTGACCATGCATCTAAATACTAATCATCTAATCATTAAAATACATCTATCTACAGAACATATTATTCAAAATTCATCTATGAAATCAATTTCTTTTAAACAAAACAATAATTAAATGAAAATTAACATTGTTAAAAGAATCCTTACCTGTTTTCACATTGAAATATCTATCCCTTACGATGGAGAATTCAACACAGTCAAGTAGGATATGCTTGACCGTGAGTCTCTCATCACAAGGGATACAAAACGGAGGATCTTCACCTTTTAACAAGCATTTGTGAATATAACGTGTATGGCCAATGCGACATCGTCGCATGATCTCCTCAAATCTGGATTGACAACCCAAGTAGGTGTAACCAATATACGGTTTTATTTCATGTAATTTATTGATACCTACTTGGGTATCCCACTTCTTCTGCATCAGAGCACGGATGTAGGTTCTAATGTTAGCTTTGTAATCAGAGTACGGGATAAGAAGTGGTGTTACAGTTGAGTGCTGCCTTGGCAGCAAGATCAGCCACTGTGTTCCCAAAATGCCAACATGGCTGGGTAACCAACAAAATACAATGTCACATTGGCCAGTAGCAAGCTCATTATACAATTCAATAATTTCTATTAAAAGTGGATGTTTACAAGAAAGATTTTTAATAGCCTGAAGACACGAAAGAGAATCGGAAAAGATTATGTATTGTTTATATTTACGGTGTTTATTAATATATTTAAGAGCTTTTAATATGGCGTTAGCTTCTGCTGTGAAAATAGAGCTGTTATTTGGTAGTCGAGAAGATATTGTTCGGGATCCCATGACAGTGGCACATGCCACCGCCACCATCCTTGGACCCATCTGTAAATAAGGATTTGTATGTGTTATATTTAGTTTTCAATTGATTATATTCTTGTTTATATTGTAATTCATTAGTTTCAGATTTCTTAAACTTTGTCAGAGTTAGGTCAACTTCAGGCCTAACCAGTTGCCAAGGAGGAGAAGAAAGAAGACGGGACTGAGATATATTTTCCAGCTCAATGCCGGCAGCAGAAATGAATGGTTTAATTCTTAGCCCAAGAGGCGAAACAAGAGAAGACTTTTTGTTGTATAAATCCTCATAAAGAGGATTGAAAACACAGTTAAATGCAGGATTCGACTCGTTACAATAGAGTTTTGTTATATACTGTAGAGATAATTTGATACGCCGTTGGTTAAGGGGTGGCTCATCAGCTTCAACATAGAGACTGTCAACAGGAGAAGTTCTAAAAAATCCAAGACAAAGCCTTAGGCCTTGGTGGTGGACAGAATCAATTAGTTTTAGGTTGCTTTTGCAGGCTCCACCATATACGATGGAGCCATAATCAAGTTTAGATCGCACCAATGATCTATATAAGTGAAGGAGGGTAGTTTGATCCCTTCCCCACTTTGAATTGGAGACAACCTTTAACAAATCGAGTGCCTTCAGGCATTTAGCTTTAAGGGATTTAATATGTGGCAGGAATGTTAAATGGGAATCGAAACTTAGGCCCAAGAATTTGGCCTCCTTTACAACTTTGATGGGGTGTTATTTAAAGATAGTTCTGGGTCCGTATGAGGCTTATATTTTCCACAAAAATGTATACAATTAGTTTTTGATTTAGAAAATTTAAAGCCGTTTTCAAGACACCATTCATTTATTTAGTTTAAACATAACTGCAATTGCCGTTCAATAGTGTGCATATTTTTACCACGACAAGAAATAGTGAAATCATCCACAAATAATGATCCATCATTTGAATTATTTAAAACCTTTGATAAACTATTGATCTTGATGCTAAACAGTGTGACAGACAAAATACTGCCTTGTGGGACACCCTGATCCTGATTATAATGATCAGACAGGGTTGAACCCACTCGGACTTGAAATTGCCTGTCTTTTAAAAACTGGGATATAAAAAGAGGCAAACGGCCTCTCAAACCAAAATCATGTAATTCCTTCAAAATGCCATGCTTCCAGGTCGTATCATAAGCTTTCTCAAGATCAAAGGAAATTGATACAACATGTTGTTTATTTACTATAGCATTTATAACAAAGGATTCTAAACGTACCAAATGATCAATGGTACTACGATTTTTCCTGAAACCACATTGAATATTTGTTATAAGGTTATTGGTTTCAAGATACCAAGTTAATTTATTATTCACCATACGTTCCATGGTTTTACAGACACAGCTAGTTAGAGATATCGGTTGGTAATTCGACGGATCTGTATGATCCCTGACAGGTCTTGGTATTGGGACTACAATGGCATCACGCTATGAAGGAGGACATTCTCCAGACGTTCGTATTTGGTCAAATATATCTAAAAGTGTCATCAGACATGGTTCAGGCAAGTGTTTCACTAGCTGGTAATTTATATTATCATCACCCGCTGCAGTGTCATGAGCTTGCTCAAGAGCAGTATGTAGCTCATGTAATGAAAACACTTCATTATAATCCTCTCCGTTATTTCATTCGAAATTAAGTTTTGTCTTTTCCTGTTGTTTCTGGTATCTCTGAAACTCAGGGACATCATTTGCCGATTATGATTTTTTGGCAAAAGTTTTGCCAATGTTATTTTCAATCTTCGACTTGTCGGTAATTAAATTATCACCATCTTTAAGATGGTGAACAGCAGACATTGAAGCTTTGCCTTTCATTATCTGAACCATATTCCATACCTTGGACATGGGCGTGCGTGAATTAATTTTGGAGACATAATGTCTCCAAGATTGTCGTTTGCTTTGTTTGAAGGTACGACGCGCCTTTGCATTGAATATTTTAAATTTATTTAAGTTATGGACAGTTGGATTATGGTGGAAATAACGCTCTGCTTTTTTCCTCGCTTTTCTGGCTTCTCTACAATGATAGTTTTCGTACATGTGGAGTCGTAGAGGACTTTGGTATACGTCTACAGCTATTTCATTTAAAACGTCAGAAAAAATCTTAATGGGATCAGTTATATCACTGAAACATTCAGGTTGCAGTTTCGATTTACAAATAGTTTGATATAAGGACCAGTTAGCCTTCGAAAGGTTCCATCTTGTATACGATGGAGAATCAGATGGAGTTATTTCTGAAAGAATAGTTGGGAAGTGGTCACTTCCACAAAGGTCATTGTGAACAGACCAATCAAATTGATTGAGGAGGTTAGAATCTGCAAGAGACAAATCCAGAGAAGAATAAGTGCCAGTTGCAGGATGCAGATAGGTGCTTGAATCATCATTATATATACACAGGTCATTACTGGAAATGAAATCTTCCAGTATTTTACCTTTAGTATTTGTGTTATTACTGCCCCACAGTGGGTTGTGGCCGTTTAGGTCACCCATAATAACACAGGGCTTCGGGAGTTGATCATAGAGTGATTGAAGATCGGTCTGATGAAGTGTCGATGAAGGTGGAATATACAGAGAGCATAATGTAAATGCTACACCCAGAGTAAGTGGCACTCCCACAGCTTGGAGATTAGTTTTAAGCATAACGGGGCTGTGAATAACATCCTGCCGTACAAGTATAGAAGATCCTCCAGTGGCCATATCACCCAGAGGAGAAAAATAATGATAGGCTCTAAACTGGCGTAAAGTAAAATCATCCGTCTGTTTGAGATACGTTTCTTGCAGACAGAATGCCGATGGTGTTAGATCCTGGACTAATAGCTGTAGTTCATTAAAATAGTCCTTAGACCTCTACAATTCCACTGCACGATACTAGTAAAATGACCTATCTTGTAGGTGGATTGATAGGGGATCTACCCCTCATTTTCATCGAGGGCGACGAGCTATGTGCCCTGGGATAGGAATTTTCGGACACTTCCATGTCCTAAAGCGATCCGTATTTATTGAATATTTTGATTGGATTTTCTGAACCCTTTGGGGGTCTGCCACTTTTTTTCAATGTTCTGTTCTTGGTTTATGAGTACTTTGAACAGTGTGCTTGGAATTTGTTTTAGTTCGAGTTTGTTGGGCTGACTGAGATGATGAAGTTTCCCAGGATAAAGATGAATATTGACTAGATGAGTGTGATGGAACTTCAGACAGGATGTCCACGGTATTTCCAGAGTTCTGAGTAGACTGTTCAGGTGTGAGTGACTGAGGCTTGTTGGTTTTAACCCACGTCAAGTCTGTTTGACAATGTATTGAAGAGATGGGTACTGATAAGGTGTCCGAAGAAGTCCTTGCAACTGATGCATACGAACCACCTGGTGCTGTTGTTGATTCAACGATTTTTTTTGCATCAACAAAGCTAATATTTTGGGTAAATATGATTTTAGAAATTTCCATTTGTTTTATCCAAATTTGGCAGTCTTTTGAGAAGGAAGAATGACTTCCTGTACAGTTTGTGCACTCGTTTTGGGTACTAGTACATTCTGTAACATGGGTAGTCTCACTGCAGTGAGCACATGTTATCGGTTTTGTACAGGTGTTAACACCGTGGCCATATTTTTTACATCTAAAACATCTCAAAGGATTTGGGATATAGATGTCAACTGACATATTGCAGTAACCTGCCTTGACTGACTTTGGGGGATTTGTTGGTTTGAATGGTTTCGTTGTTTCTGCGGGTAGTAAATCGTTTCACATATATTACTCCCTGGTCTTTCATTTCAGAAACAATGTCTTATTCAGACATATCAGCCAACAGTCGATCTTTGTCTCTGATTATACCTTTACTGGTATTTAGTGTTCTATGGGCAGAGACTATAACAGGAACTCCAACAAACATATCCGTAGATAGCAGGCTGGTCGCTTGCTGTTTTCTGGTACATTCAACCAAAAGGGATCCTGAACGCAAGCGTTTGATGTTTCGTACCTGTCCTGCTAATCCGTTGAGACCTTAGAAATCGCAAAAGGATTAAGTTTCAAGGGAGTCGTATCCGGAGTTTCCATAATCAAACATCGTGGTCAATTATCAACAGAATTACAAGGTCGCTGTTCCTCATCATTGTCGAGTGGACGTTTTGTCTTTTTTGAGGGTGTTTGATACTCCATGTGTAGTGTATATTTGTTGATCACCCGAGCTCCCCACCCACCACGGAGTGTCATAAAAACTGTGCTAATAACAAGAGGATCTCCGACTTGCAGCACCAGGGGTACCTGGATGATATACTCCAGCAGAAAAATTAAAATTAATTAGTCTACCAGATTGGCCCATGAACCACCGCCTTCTGGCACAGGCATCTAGGCAAATTTATATATACAAAACAAATCATGTCAAATATTGTGTTCACATATAACCAAGCCAAAAAGTGATATAGCAATGAAATCTAGTGTTCAGGGCTCGGCATGACCAGCCGATTGGTTGAACCGGGCCCATTCAACCACCCGTTTAGGTGAAGTAAGGGGCGAACACTGTTCCTGGAACCAGTGCCCTCAACCACCAGACTCCCGTCCTCCACCGACACAGGGGCGCAACCCACGGTTAACAGGTTGGTGGACCAAATATACCCCCGGCCCACACGGGGGGTTGAAGAGCTCTTAGCGTTACCCAGCACCCACCACGAGGAGGTGGCTCTTCACGGGTGCCCTTTTGGCAGAGAAAGGGTTTTGTCGCTTCTATTTACAGTTTGTGTGACCACATATGTAAGAACTGTTCATTTATATCAGTTAGTGTGATGATCCGTCTAAGTTCTGTTCATTTCTTACGGTGAGTGTGACCAACCATCTAAATACTCTTCATTTATAACAGTCAGTGTGACCATATCAGTACTGTTCATTTCTGACAGTGAGTGTAACCATTCATTTCAGTTTCCTTTTTTAAAAAATATGTAGCAGGCCCATCCGTCCTCTTAACCTTCATTTCTAACAGTTAGTGTGACCATCCATTCACGTACCCTTCATTTCTAACATTTAAAAGCCAATCACCATTTGCCAGCATCTGTGGAATGTCAATGACGACACTGGTAACGTCTTCATCTCCACAGAAGCACATAGCAATGGGAAAGTGATGTAATAGTGGAAAAGAACATACCAAATGTGTAGACTGTACCGAGGGTCAGATGCACCAGCACGCCTCCCCCAGTCACTGAAAACGCTCGACCGGACCACATGATATCACTCCCACTGTGAACCGCAGACCTTGGCGATGCATTGCAACAGATGGCAGTTTAATGTATGCATCAATGAATATGAAACTATAATCAATTCCGCCATGATGGCATGAACTGCAGTCATGTGTTCCGCACAGCCATGATCGTTGTTTGACGCCTGGTTTGCTCTGATTATCTGATTAAGTTTTGGGGTTGATCAGTACCAACAATATGCTACATAGTTTCACCAGAGTTCTAAATCTCTAGGACATCCTTTTGGTTTACCTCTTGTCATTAGCGAAATGCATGTTCTACTAAAGTAATCACCCAGCACCCCCTTCCTTCTATGATTATATATTCATCGCCTTTAGATTTAGTGATACTCGAAAATTGCCTGAAACTTTCAAAAGTGTTTCAATTGGTTTCCACTGATAGTTTAATGATAATAATGAATGCATTGGACTGACTGACTGACTGAGTTTGGTTTTACGCCGCTTTTAGCAATATTCCAGCAACATCACGGCGGGGGACACCAGAAATGGGCTTCACACATTGTGCCCATGTGGGGATTCGAACCCGGGTCTTCGACGTGACGACCCAACGCTTGAATGCATTGGAAACAACTTGTATTGACGTATGAGAGTAACTGATGTGACAGTCATAAATCTTGAAGGACGATGAGATGAGACTGACTGACTGACTGAGTTTGGTTTTACGCCGCTTTTAGCAATATTCCAGCAATATCACGGCGAGGGACACCAGAAATGGGCTTCACTCATTGTACCCAGATGAGATGAGAAATGTCGAGGGTGATGTTTCTATAGTGCTGATACCACCGCTCTGTTTTACTTACATTCAACGGGCGTTGCATAACCTGCGCACTTCTCTTCCAACCCATGGCCATGTTCAGCTAACGTGGTTGGTGGCCGACGACGTTGACGCACACACCCTAAACCACATCCGAGATTAGTTCAGTTGGGAAAAGTTCTGTGGTAATATCGGGACATGCATGTCTGGAGGAAAGCATTGAAGACCAGTAAAGTTTACACGAGGCGTTGTCTTGAAAGATGATAACCTGACTTTTATCGTGTGCAGCACTGGCATTTGTCAGCAATATTATGATTTCAAACGGTCGGAACACAACGTACCCACCAAACATGGGGAGTACTGCATGTAGATGATTGGTAAACTGAACCGACACTTGCACTCTCGTAGCCTGATGCATGTTTGCAATAATATGAATTGCCGTTAGAGCTCGATTTCATAGAGCCTGGTTTTTAACATGCCGTCATCACGTACCTTTTTACTAAAACAACATCATTGTTGACTTTTTACTTCTAAAATGTATATTTCATTTTCCCGATTTTTTTGGCTTTACAAGAGTATATATTTTGACATGTTACATACTTTTCGCACATTTTTTTCTTCTGACATGAATACAAAACTATGTTAATACACTTGAATATACATTTTCATTTGAAGGGACGACTTGATATTGTGACACATTTGTCAACACAACAGACACGTGCCAAACATCAGTCCCAGCTGTGGCGGTGTAGGAGATGCAGTGTATACCATCAACTGTCGTCGTAGTCGGGTGGCAGGAACATCTCTTATTGTATGTCCCGTGTGTTTGTTTTATGTAAGAATCTATGTCCGATTGCACATTGTGGAAAACAAAGTTAATAGATACCAGTTGAATTACAACGTCAAAAGGGTTGGAAAGATATTTTAAGGTACATTTGACCTGTTGCTGAAGGAGCTACATCAGTTCACCATACGTATCTTGAAGCTTTTGCCATCAGGGGACTAAAAGCTTTGGTATATTAACACCCTAGAATGAGTATCATTGGGCAGTGAACTATTTTTTTAATAATGTCTATCGATTTATAGTTTAAACGAAATCAGCAAATGTGCTGGTGTACGATTGTAGTTTTGGTCCATCGCTTGAGCATCTGGTCTGTTACCTTCCGCCAGAGCTCTACAGGCGTAATGTCAATTAAACATGCCTGGGACACGACGGTGCATGTTTACCCCCGGTCGCGAACACCCGGTGTCATGATGAAATATATCCATCCATTCCTAGATAGGCAAAAAATATATGCAATGCTTATTTCTACAGAAAACATCTTTTTCTATTTTCTAGGACATTCTATTCAGTAATTTGGGTGTCTACGCTGATTGTTTTAGCTTGTAAAAGTTTTAAATGTAATCTTATTCAACAAAAGCATGTCGAATTATTCTTTGAGTACTGATATGACTTTCAGAGATCCATTTTTAATATTATCACAGCTATTTTTCCATGACACCAAACGGAATTAAGGATAGTTAAGGCTGGTTATTATTTTTAATATTCCAATTGAAAATGAAATATAGTAAGATAAGATGAGACTTACAGTTAAATTCGCTCCAAACCTTATAACGTACACTGCAGTTTTTGGCTCTTACGATGGAATCTGTACCGGGACGGTATATTCTCTTTAACAATTCTTACAGCATAACATGATTGAACAGTCGTACTTGTCCAAAACATCTACTGAATATGTCACTCAATGCAAATAACAAACATTGTTAAAACCAGACACATTCCTCCTGAGTTCCTCTGATCAGAGAAAAACCTCATTGTTAACAGAAGACGTCTAGACGTGTCACATACACTGTTTATCGTAATTCGTGACCAGCAGAAAAATATAATTTGTTATAGAACTGTTTTTACGGGGTCCAGGGAATATATATCTTCGAATGATACTCTACAGGTTCCATGTTACAAGGTCCATGGGGAACATTTGTATGTGTTGCATTCAGTATTCACTAAAGACATGTCATGCAACACGTGACTCTTCTCTGACAACATCAAGGATTGTTCCTATACATACCACATATGAAGATTCCACCCTATTGACAAGAAAATCAACTTTAATACACCTCATAATTCATCATATAATGTCGTAGTAAATGCAGAATATCACACATCTCGATTTATCAAAAGGATCATATTGTCTATCTTACTACCAAGGTACTCAGTCAGATGGTACTCGACGGACAGACATCACGCTGATCACATGTCTCGACTGACGCATTGCCAAGGGTAGGAGAAGATATAGAGCCGAACCCCGTTTATCCGGACATTTTGGATACACTCGGAAATCGCCCGGATAACGCCCGGTTAACTGGATCAAACAAGCAAAATGTATTGAAGATGTATATTGAAAATTTATTCATGTATGATACAATTACAATGTAGTTAATCCTAATCCTAATTAACATGTGTTTTCGTAACTGATGAGATGTTCTCACACCTGCCAAATCCTAATTAACGACTGAAGTGACACGCGTCCATAGCATTTTGATGGGTAATTAATCAATTCACATCAAACGCCTGCCGAGAGAGATGGAAAATGAATCCGTCCGGATAACAGGATCAGTTTTCAACGGAAATCTGTGGGAATGGTTTGAAAACTCCCCGTCCGGGTCCGGAAGCGCGGCTAAGCGAGTACAATTACTGACGGCAAGTTTCGTTTCACCTAAAAATCGCCCGGAAGGTGGGGTTTCCGAATATACGGGATCCGAGGAAACGGGCTAATTCCAACTAGTAACGTTGTCCGAGTGTTATGTAATGTCCAGCAGGTCACTAGGTCTGTTGGTCTTTACTGTTCTTCACACTGAACGTTGTTATGAGGAGCAAACCTGTCAATACAAATACAATACATCAATACAAGAAGGTAAGTGAGGTAAAAAGTAAACACAAGTACAATATAAGTTATAACATTTTTATACAGTAGTTATCACAAGCCAGTCATCATGCGAGATGAAGGGACCACACGCTTGTGACATTGCTTTATGAAGATGACATATGGCGGTGTAGCATATGTTAACACAGTGTCGCTATTGCGTTACATACAGTGATTTTATAAAGATTCAAAAGAGGCTCGTAACAAAACAGAGTGTGGGTTCGTTTCCAGAAACATAATCACACCCACACACCCACACACCCACCCCAACACCCTCCACCCCACCCCAAAGTGGTAGAATCTGTTCTGTACTTTACGTAAGAGTTTGCTTTTCAAAGAGTGGTGGGGAAAGTTGCTGTAATTGGATTACGCATTACGTCGAGAAAAACGTGACGATCATAGTTTTACCCTGGATAGTTTTGCCTGGGACTATCTAGGAAGCTGGCGGCTAGGTGAACATTCTCACTTACTCAAGAAGGAAAAGCCTGCAATCATGCTAAACATTCCAAACCAGCCAATCTGTGTCTTGAGCTGAGACGCCAAGACTGCCCCCAGTGGTGCTGTGATGGTCTGCAGTGTAATGTGGAATCAGCTTGTCAGTTCACAGGAAGACACAGGCATTACACCAACATGACAGACAATCTTTTGCAAAGGTTGCGGAGCTCATCCATCGTCGGGATTTTTCAGTTAACTAACTGCTGTTGGTATCATGTCCACAATTTATGTCTTCCGCGTCACAAATGTAACAACCGAGGTTCAATGAGTTGTAAAGAAGAAAGATTGTCCTGTGTCATTATTCTACAGTAACGTTCCAGCTCCATCACGAAAGACTGAATAAATCTATTACACCTTGGAAATAAAATAGTGATACATGCTGTTTTAAATTGCCTATATTAGCCATATTTAGTCTTACCTGAGATGTGAACAACAGACCATAATTGATGGGGTAATGCTTCTCCCCGAACGATCTGGCCGCAGCGACGGAGAAGAGCGCATAGTTCCCCGACAGGGTGCCGAACAGGAGACACACATAGATGAAGTACAGAGGCTCCTTGCCCAGACGAGTGGCGTTGAATGTGATGATCAGGCAGGAGAATGACGTGCACAAACACATCATGGCTGTCTGGGGAATATATATCTAACATTGAACATAGGAGCGTGTCTCGCTTCGAAAGACCGTTTTAGATAGTAATAGGGTAGGATCTAGCGAGACACGCCCATATGGCCTACAGAAAGGGTGTAGAAACACAGTACCTGTATAAGCTGTTTATGACGGAGTTTTACAGAGAACATTTTGAAAATTCAAGATAGTGCCAAAACAAGTCGTGCAAATTACCTCTTTCCTAATCAGAGATGCAATTATAAACCTCTCTGAATAAATTCTAATCCCAAATGTAGTTTCCTTTGTCCAAATAAAAAAAACATAGAGCTTCAATCTTTCTGTGAGTGGCGTTTCACAACAACAAATGTAACCTTTCCAAGAGCAAGAATCTACATGCATAATGGATTGATTCAGACAATGTAAGTCGCACATCCACCTATGCCAAACTAACCTTGAATGAATACCGGTCTGCAAGGAATCCCCAGAACATCCGTCCTGAGAAGTTGAAGACAGCCGCGAAGGCTCCAGACACTGCCAGGAACACATCATTTTGGATGAATGTTTGCCCGTAATCCTGGAAAGAAGACAACCAGATACTTAAATAAAAACGAACGTGGTATTTGGAAGACTTTCTCTTTGATTTTGGTATTTGTGACATCATTGTACATTGTATGATTCAAAAATAGACAATCCAGCAAAGAAAACAAACCACTTATACGCAATATGTGCGAATGTGTTCACCATCGATCTTTCTACACTCAATTGAAATGTTATTTTGCTTTGCGTCTACGAATATTCGAGCAGCTACTACCTACACTGGCATCTAATCTAATATTGCAAAAAAATTATAGGTACAATCAAGCATGCTCTATGTTTCCAGCTAGCGCCAAGCGACAGTTGCTAGCAAATTGTATGACTGGGTCCCTGTATATGGCAGATGTAAGTATTATGGCAGATGTAAGAATAACATTTCCTGTTGTGGCCCATCTGTGAAAACACTTGCATCTGATGCAGTTATCCCGTGTCAACGTAAAATTGGTCTTTGTTTTGAACCGCGGCCGCTTTTATTCAGAGACCAGCTTGGTTTTACGTTTATGTGTTATAAACATGGAAACATGGTCGTGTATTTCTTGAGGGAACGACCATGTACCTATCTGCGGGAGGCTGGTCGACTCTGCTTAAATGTCTCCCGGACAAACACATCTAAAAGAAGAACAGTGAACAATTTACTCTCTCAATGGACGAACAACATATTTCTGAATTTTCCACCAGTCGCCAGGTTACCTTGTAGAGTCCCGCCAAGAAGACCACACCCTGACCGTTCAGCAGGAAACACACCCATAGTGTGTAGAACGACCGAGTCTTTAACATCTGCAAGGGACTCATACTGTCATCGACACTGCCAATAAAGCATGTTTAAATCAGTTAATTACAGGTGATAGTTAGGCGTACCTGACGGTCCATTGGGCAGATCAATTTACGTGGAGGGTGAATGCTGCCAATGTAGCTGTCCTGCGGGCGTGAGGTATCACGCGGGTGACCATCCCGTGGCCTCCGCAACGACAATAATATGTTAAGATAAACATTTGAAAGCGAGGCAACTTCATCCTACCCGCTGGACGTAGTCGTTGACTATTAGCCCTGGCATTGCCTGACCCTTATTTACAGTTGAAACAAAATTGTGTTTATAAACACCTGATCATGAATGCTAGAAAATGATTATGTGTTCTCCATGTGCATGAACTACGCCAGTGAGTATGGTGCCCGAACAAACACACACACACGCATACCATACTCGTGCAACCAGTGAAACTCGACTAGTATCCTAATGGACATTCAGGAGACAAATAAATGCTGAATTACTGGTATTTAGCTTAATATGATGCTACTATGTCCTGTAGTGTACTATGAGTAATATATACTGAGTCAAAAAAGAAACTTCACATTCTTTCTTCAGGGCACTATAAAAGAACAAGAGATGGTTAGAAGGTTAAATTGTCATTATTTCATTGCTGAGATCTGCGTGATGTAATCGATACACTGACAGTGCCAGGGAAAGAACATCGCGGTAGAGTTTATCATGAACTGTTTAACTCTAACTTACCAAGCACTAAATGGAACTGCTCCACTTGGGCATACCGTTCATCTCCCAAGCCCTCTGAGGGTAAACCTGTTCATCTCACCCTTCGTCCTCATCGGAGGTGACGTTGTGCCCACAGCAGAGGATGTTGATGAAACGGCGCCACCACCACCTCAGGAACATTCTCAGATCTGCCGATCAATCACTTGCAATGTTGTGGTATTACCTGACCATACAGACTGCAAACTCAAAACTTTCACGGACATAGATCCTTCAAAAGTCATGGTCGAGCTCTAACTTACCAAGCACTAAATGGAACTGCTCCACTCTTCTCCAAGCCTGTCTCACCCTACGTCCTCTCTGCCTACAGACATCAAATCCTTCAAACATTCAGCTGCTTGCCTGTCGAACTCTCTCCCTACAGACATCAAATCTGCTCCAACTCTCTCAAGTTTCAAATCTCATCTAAAGACATTTCTTTTTCTTCGCTACTGACTGTCTTGTGTTTGCGCTTAGAGCATGGCCTAGTGTTGTGGAGTCAAGCGCATTACAAATGATCTATATTATTAATATTGGCCCACGATTTGGACGTCGAGAATGGAGATTGGCAGCCCGCAACCGATTTCGAAAGGTCTGTGAGGACAGTCGACCTCTAAACATCTCAGCCCTGGTTCGTGTAGCCGGCAGAAATCTGTCACGTAGGTGACGTAGGACGATTTGACTGTCTTCTGCTCGTGACGTCACACGTGGACGACCCGACCTTGGGCGATCAGAAGTGGTCCCAGTTTGTTGTAGACGACCTCGCAAGTCATACACAGTACGACGGCTGCATCCCATTGCTCTTGCGACGTCAATAACTGATCTTCCCGCTTGCAACATGCCAACGGCACGTTCACGTTGCACATTTGACAATCGTGGCATTTCAGGTACCGTTAGAACTGTGGTTTAAAAGTGTTTTTTCAATTCTTGAGGCCAGTGCAAACACGTGCATATGAAGAAAACTTCGATGCGAAGATCTGAAAACCTGATTTGGCACTAACGTCATTTGCACGAGGAATGGATGGGTCTGAGTGTGTTTTGCTAATGTGTTTCTAGAGTCGAAAGATAGGGATCCCATTTCGGATACATAGATGTATCATCAGAGAAAAATTATTCATTATTTTTCAAATTACATTTGTGAAGTTTCTTTTTTGACTCAGTATATATGGATAGTTTGACACATCTGTATATGTGATCGTCAAGCAGATAATGCAGAATGCCTACCCACTTCCTTCTTTTGGGTCCACACACGTGACGTCTCCATCATCGCTGTTGTTGTTGGCTGTGGTGTCGCTCCTGTCGATGGCTTTGCTGTTGGAGAGTTCAGGTTCAGATATAGTCTTGACTTCCTAGAACACGCACATCAGACAAATCAGACACATGAATGGTGGCATTGAAAGAGGAAATGAATCTCGAGCAATAGAGCATTAGCAGCAGTTTTAAGAGTATTTCCGTATGAGACTTGCCTAGTGGCCCACACGTGCCCAATAAGGAATGAGTGCGTGAGTTAATATTTATAGTCACATCGGCAATATTACAGCCATATCGTGACGAGAACAATTAATCATTATATTATAGATCAATAAAATTAGAAATGAAAACCCTGTTGACGAAGAACAGTAAAACTACTAGTGTATCACAGATATCCATTTAAAACTAGTAATTAAATCTAAAACAGTTTAACTAGAAATGACAAGACAATGTAAAACAGGCTATAGATCGCCAACAACTGAAGGTAGATCACCCTACTAGGGACCATGGGGACTTACAGTACATTTGCGTCCTGCATGATTCCCTAGCTGCATTTCCAACATCTCTTCAGCTGTTAGCAATTTAGACACAGTTAGCCATACATCAAAACACATATTCTACGATTAAAAACGTGGAAAGTTTTGATTTACTTAGAATGTTTTGGGACGCCCGTTAAAGAAAAAAAAAAAAAACACATGTTTTGCAACATTGACATGACAAACCCATTCATATTTTGGCTTTAGCTAGGAACAGAGGACAAAACCAGCATATTTTGTATTGTCCCCTCACTGTTAAGGAGTGAGTGAGTGAGTTTTAAGCCGCGTTAGTGGTATTCCAGGAATGTCATCAGACATGGGCTTTACACTCTGTACCCATGCCAGGAATCGAACCTGGGTTTTCTCTGTGACGATCGAACGCTTTAAGGACGAGGACGAGGAAGCTCCTGACTGCTGAGTACACTGGATGGTGTTTAAATTCCGGCAACCCTGTGTTCCACACATCACATCGTTAAATGATGAGAAGCTAATTTACATACTGCTATGACCCACCTACAACGTACTTCAGTCACACCTTTAACAACACCGGCTTCCCGAGATGTATTCTACACGCAAAAGAAAACTGCAGTTTGCAGGTGATGATAATGGCGATGTACACGATGATGTTAATGGCTGTGCCGACGATGGACGTGGCGCCGTGGTAATGATGAACAGGATGATGTGTATACCCGTGGCCTACCTCCTGTGTCGGGGGGTCAGCGATGAGGAGGACGCCCACCAGCTGCATGGTGGCGTATATTCCCCCTGTCAGCACGAACACCCAGGGTACCCTCTGTAGCAGCTCCGGCTGACTGAAGTAGCTGAACACAAGACGAGGAGGGAGAACCACAAGGGCATTGATCTAAACCAACCCATGCTTGTCGTAAAACTGATATTTGTAACTAATCGGACTAGGCCTGGTGGATGCATTTCATTTCAATTTCGTAATGAAGTCACTTGACTGCCTGGAAGTATTTTCGACCCAAGTCACCCTGGTATAGTTACTCTTTCGTGTCGTCTTAGTTTGATTCTGGTAAACAAGCTTGTTATCCACGAGATCTTACATTCTCCTACATTCATTCATGCATAACGCTTTTTTATTTTACGAAACATTGCTTCCACACGAAATACCTCTAAATGAGATCAGACAATAGTTTGAAGTAGATATTGCTGCAGTGCAATCGCAACACATAAAAAAATTGTGACTTCAGCCTCAAATGACATGACTAATCTCTCTTCCAATTCAGCTGTATTTCTGAAGAGCCTGTTTATACTGCGAAAACTGCAGAGGGGGAGGATGTTGGTGGCTGAAAAAAACTCACTGTTCGCCGTTGACGGTGACATCCGGTGACAGATTGTCTGGGTTGATGAAGGCTGTCTGGATCAGGTTAAAGATGAAGGCTCCTCCTCCGAATCCTGCCACCACCAGACCCCCAGCTAGACCCTTCCGTTCTGGCATCCACTGACAACCATACAGGTACACACATTAGTGACTGAGTTTGATCTAACACCGACCAGTGATTAAGTTGTCACATATCAAGTTTAAAATTCTGAACCAAACCTGTAAATTCCCAGAGTCATTCTGTGAAAAAATATATAACCAATAAGGGCGAGATTGGAATCGAAAGAGTGCCTTCGGAATGAAGTTTATGGCAGCGTATTATGGGGCCATTTGATCCCAAAGTCAAAATTATCACCTTCATGGCACATCCCACTGGTAGCGAATAGGCGACACCGCATCCAATTCCGTTCATGACGCCGTACGTGAAAATGATTGCGATGTAGGAATGTTGCACCGTAAAGTACGTCAATATCACGCCAGCACTGAAAGAAAAACATTGGCGAAGCTTGTTCCCGCGTTGCCTCAGTAAGCCAAAGCCTCAACTCTCAGGGTAACTCACATACCAAGTGGTGTAGATATTTTAGGGTTAAGGGTTACATCAAATTCAAAATGGCGGTACACATCAGGAACGGGCTTTACGCATTTACCCAAGCTGTGGTTCGAACCCGGGCTCACAACCTGACGAGCGAACGTTATAACTTTACTACATCACATCTCCTTCATAATGTTAATTGTAAACAACGTACGAATAGAGTCTAGGAGGATGCTGTTTGTTGTCATTCAGTTGACTCTCTAAGAAAACATCACCATCAGATCCCTTCAATACTTCACAGACAACAGAGCAGGTGGACGTATAGACATGAAGAGAAAAAATAGTTCTTTCGATTAAATTTCTCAAACAACCGCCTGTCTAATCTCGAAATTTCTTAATCACGAAGGATGGGTATCATCTTCTCCATACCTCTATAAGACACTCCATGTGTGTTTATGTTTATAAATGTCATAGTGGTGAGGAAGTATCAGATGTTTTACAAGGCTACCTCATGAACCAGGACCCCAACAGCACTGTGAGTTTCAAGCCCAGGGTTCGGCTGATGATTCCTCCAAGAAAGATGGCTGCTCCTTGTCCCATCAGGCAGCAGGCGTAGATCCACACACTGTCGCCGTAGTCCCATAGTCGAGGTTGGATGTGTTGTTACGTAAGTATGACGTCAAGTACGGTGTCAAGTTACCTATACAATCACAATCTCTTGTTATGGTCTGATTTATACAGATGAATTTATATGAAGCTCAACCAACTTTTCCATATGATAAGTACAAACACACTACAGAAGGTCATGTTGTTGTGTAAACTTAGACATACTCAGCACCATGTTGCTGTGCAAGCTTGAACATGTAGAATCAAACCATGGGAATATGATATGAATAAAGAATAACAATAGAAGCTATGATCGGCTCGTCAGTTTAATAAGAAAATATTGTGTTAAATCCCTGGTTGCGCTGCATTCAGAAATAATACAAATCTATTACTTCTGTAACGAATATCAATAACATGAAGTACGGAGTCAAGTTACGGAAACTAAGTTGAACTTTAAATATCAATAATGACGGAAAGTATGATAACCATGACTATGCCATCTATCTGATTCTTACACAGGTCTCAAATAATGATTGTTTCTGACCACAGTATTACGTGATGTAGGTAACAGGTAACAGGTAACATCTGTACGTCTCCCCACAACCAAGCGTTGCCAGTATTGGGAGGAGATACATCAACATATAAATTATCGGCATTGGAATACTTCGTGGAGTGCCTGCGTCAGATCCTGCAAACTTTGACCTCGAGGATCTCCAGCTCGAACTTGGAGTCCAAGATAGTCCAAAAGATATTTGATGGAGTTCGTATCGGGGCTCCTTGTGGCCATGGTAATGTTTCGATAGCTTTGTTGAGCATATAGACAATGGTGACTCCAGAATTGTGAAGTCTAGCAGTGTCAATCATGAACATCGGACGACGGCAAGGGATGGTCATGAAATTGAGACAAGACGGTTGTTTCCAGTTCTTCCTGTTGCCCATTAACTGTCACAGATAAAGTAGTCAAATCCAAGTTGTGGTCATGTGAAACGCAACCCCACACCATCACTGAGCCACCACCAAAGGGTTCAGCTGCACGGATTGTCTTCTGGTGATATGGTTCGCCACGACGTCAGCATACGCGACAACGAAAACAGAAGTTAGCAACTTCCATCTCACCAATGCAGCTAGCGACACGTCTTCCTAGTTGAAGACCTGCACCACACGTTCTTGTCTGTGCCTGTCTGTGAGGCGGGAATGTCTAATCGGATCATCAGTATCTGGTTGGAGAGTCAGACTCAATTGCTGATACAGGTCTTCAGCAAGGGTAATAGGATTGGGTCTTTCTGGACCTTCCGTCATCACGGTCGTTAGTCTTCTTCGATCTTCCCGGCCTTGGACGATCCTATACTTCACCGACATTTTGCTAATAAGCGCTTGGTTAATATAATATTCAAGTTGGTACCGACTTTTGGACACGACATCTCTGCGTCATGCATGCCAATAACTTGACATCGAATATTTCCTGAAAGTCTTTGTCTTGCTAAGGGAATATTTGGTTCTGTTGTCTTTGAAATATGTTCAGAAAACTGTAGTCTACATTGTGCAACTAGTAAATTTATACCCCGATGTGCTTGGCCTCTTTGCATCACGTGAAACATGCTCTCAGCAGCTTGCACGACATTGTGTGTAGAGCATGTGTTTTCCGTGTGTGATTCCATGTTTATGCCAGATTTCTATAAACCGCCTAGAATCCAGGCTGTGCTTAAGTAATTCTTATGTGTATGCAATAGAGGTAAACAGTAACTAGGTGGTAGATTTTATGACTTACACGACTGACTGACTGAGTTTGGTTTTACGCCGCTTTTAGCAATATTCCAGCAACATCACGGCGGGGGACACCAGAAATGGGCTTCACATATTGTGCCCATGTGGGGATTCGAACCTGGGTCTTCGGCGTGACGAGCCAACGCTTTAACCATTAGGCTACCCCACCGCCCTGACTTACATGATATGTACAGGGGTTATCATGATCCGCCGGTAACACAGGTACTTGCATATCTCCATTACTCAGGAGCTCGTCGTTCGCGAGGGTACAGTCGTCAACCCGCCCTTGCAATATCCGTTTTAAGTGGGTCACATGCGTATTTGCCTTCATCTAACAATAACATGTCGTCAAAAACGTATGTAAAGAACACGATAAGCTATTTTCAAATTGCCGGACCAACATTGTGGAATCAAGTCCCACAACATCTGAGATCTAACCACGACCTGGACTCATTCAAATCACAGCTGAAGACACTACTTCTGTGAAGCATACAACAACTAACTTTCAGTCAGAGTCTCAAGCGCTGCAGAGTAATGTATTCTGGATATACCCCTTAATACGTTTTTCCATAGATAGATAGATAGATAGATAGATAGATAGATAGATAGATAGTAGTGAAGCATAGTTGTATAACATTGACTGTGTACACACAACAAAATAGGACATCAGATGTACAGTGGCATATCACGAAGGTGATTGAGTAGGATTTATCTTGTACGCCATGTGACCTATAAAAAGCAGTACAGACCAAAGAGGCTTGCGCAACTCACCGAAGGAATACACGGTGCCCAGGGTGAGATGAACCATGAGACCTCCCAACACCACCAGGTACGCCCTCCATCGCCCGCACGCCATTGCTCCCTGCAGATCAGGAGACAAGGGGTATATCGTTAAATATGTAATATCACAGCAGCCTTACAGGGACCGTGTGACCGGGATTACAACATACCACACTACTGCATACTAGTGTCAAAGGAAAGGGCGTTTATAGTGTGTTGGCTTTACCTGGCCAAGGTATATTTTTAGTCAGTTTAGATCAGATTTCTTATTACATACATCCAGCTGGCGAGAATATTTACAGTTCCTCCACTCGTCCAGTGTCGTTGTAGTGTCCCGGTTTACTTACAACCCTTGCATTTTTATATATTGTTTTCAATTTGCTTTATTTGCTGTTGAATACATGAACATGAAAACTGTACAACAGTATGACATATCTTGGTACACAAGCTGTGTGTAAACCCTTGCATTTAACATGAGTTCAACAAATGACTTTGGCGGCGAAAGAGAAATGAGTTGCAGTAGTCAACGAGATGTGATATAGACTTGGTGAATGTAAGATGTCAACACGGGATAATTGTATGAATGAACTATTAAAACTCAATGACGACACCAGAATATGATATACAGGGTATGATGGCGTGATGGTGAACAGCGGGAGGGGTTCCTGTATATCCTATTTAACACAGTCGGGGACATTCTATAAAAATGACAGTATATATATATATATATATATCTATCATGAGATATATAGTTTAACAGTACAACAGTTTGACAGTACAATTGAAACACCTCACTGAGATTTGTATTAGTCGCTGAACGTCAGATAACTACAGATTTTGCTAATGATTGGCCAAGACGCCATCATGTCATTTGTCATCCAAATGCATACCTGTTAATTGATGTCATGTGAATTCACCTCTATTCCCAAGACTAAGGCATGGAACCGCTCATTCCGCCGGCACCTACCAGGTCCAAAGAAAACCTTAAAAAGACCGAAGTGCAAACTTTTAAAAAATCCACGAGTTTCCAATTAGTCTCCCACTGGCTACTCCTCAGCAGTGCAGATTTTTCTGTAACGGCTACGGTTGCCTGGCGATGTCAAAGGTTAAGGTTGGAATTTACTACAAGAAGAAATATGTGCCTTATTGTAATTGTCCAACAACCCCTTCGCTAAATATTTTGACGAACTATATCTAACTGGTTAAAGTGTTAATAATGATAACAAAAATACTAAACAAATATCACCCCTCAAGGAAGAATAAGAGAAGATGTCAGTATAATCTAAGTGTAACACTCTGAACCTGCACAACAGGTGTCTCTGTAATGGAGATGGGGTTATTTTCACTGAACGCCTTGGGAAAAAGTAAAATAAGAAACCCTGAGTGAAACCTTTCCTCCACGAGCAGACTTGTTACCATGTAAACACACCTCCTTTCTGGTCACCTGACTGACACGACTGGAAATTCAAATCTTGATTTGAAAATAGAGGAACACATTTTGAAAATCTATGTTTTGGAGACAGGCGTTGCCCTGAAGGACCATTACCCTAGTTGATCTGCATGTTGACGATTGCGAATCAATTGTACTCGAGTTACCTCATGCAAGTTTTGCAACAATATGAGTTCGATTTCGTAGAGCTGGACTTTCGATCAAGTGACATGGTAACGGAGTCGAGCACAAACATCTTGGTTTTGTTGGTACCTGTCCGTGTCTCTGCTGAACACAAATTGAAACACGAAACACAATGACCACTGCAAACTGATTAAGATTAAGGAAATCGCAACTGTATTATCAGCAGAATCAATATCATTGATGAACATAACTACTACAGAGATCAATCGACGTTCCATGGAGATGCCAATAAAGGCACCCTAAACATGTGTGTGGTGCTAGTGGATTCGGCACGTCCAGACTATATGGGTTTTGTTTGGTGTTATGTTTTACAGACACAACGATTCCTGCATAGGGTATTTGTCTTTATTACGTATGTTTGTACTTATATACATCATTGTGGGCTACGTGTTTCGTTTGTATTTCATGATTCTCTAGGGCTTGTTCTTCCCTCACCAGTATACACGAGTTACAAATTTTGTACATCAGGTGTTTTTCGGCATGAATGGATTAATATACTTGTACACTGGAATTATGTATTCATATTTGACGAAACGACTTGATATATGACACATATGTGCCAACACAACAGACACGTGCCATACATGAGGCCCATCTGTGGCAGTGGAGGAGAAGCAGTGTATACATCTCCTGTTGTATGCCCCGTGTGTTAGATTAACGTCCGATTGTATAGTTCATGACACAAGGAACAATAAACGCCTTTCCCGATTACTGTGGAGTTCAGGCCACAAAAATCAGTTGAACTGTCGGGAAAAAGGTTCAGAAAGATATTCCTTTTGACTATTAAAATGGTTGTTGAGAGAGCTATCAGTTCACGATGCTTATGTCGAAGGTTTTTGCCACACTCGTAAGGGAATTAAATCGTCTTGTACAATATCACTCTACTATCAGTAGAAGAGACCTGAAAATATAATGTTTGAAATATGTATCGATTTTAGTTTCATACGAAATTGGTAAATGTGCTAGGCAGGATTTGTGGTCCAGTTTGTCTACCACCGCCGCTAGAGTACGGAGTACTATATATGGGGTCTAGGAAGGGCCAAAAATGTTCCATTCATATCTGACTTTCCTACGTCCATGCAAAACCTGTAAGTCGAGCATTCAGCTTTCACAAAACATACATCCTACAACACGTGACTCCTCCATGAGATTATATTCAACCTTTATACATTAATGAGAATATGCACAAGTGTCTAACGTTCTTGCCAATGCATTTAGGATTGTTTCTACATATACTCCAACAAAAAATAAACAGTTCAACATATCGACAAGGCAAACTATTTTTATAAATCTCATAAATCATAAAAAAATAATGTCATAGTCATAGCCGTGCACCAAACATCTTGATTTATGAGACTGTTAGATTGTCCATCTTTCCATCCAGGTGGTACATGACAGAAACAGACCAGGCTCAGCACGTGCACGTGTCCATGCTGACACAGATCCAAGTATATGATGGGCGCGTAGTAATATTGTTCCAGAGTTACATCGTTGAGCAGGTGACTATCTGTTGGACTTTACTGTTCTTGACATTGAAGGTTGAGATGAGAAGCAAACCTGTCAATACAAATAAAGTAACTACAAATAAAATAAGATAAGTGAGGCAAAAATTAAATACAGGAGTAATGTAAGTTTAGAACATTGTATACAGTACGAAGTAAAGTTATTACAAGCTAGTCATAGTGCAAGATGAAGGGAACGCACGTTGTGACAAATCTTATGAAGCTGTATGTCAGTGTTCAAATGTTGTTTACCCGTGAAGCAGTGGTGGGTAATGAATACACAATGCCCTTTCCCTGGATCTAGCATTACGTCAAGACCAAAGGCCGTGTTAAGATCACCTTCCACCCTGGATACCCAGCCTAGGATTGGTGTGGTCACTGTTGAGGCTAGGTGAACATTCTCACTTACTCAAGAAGGAAAAGGCTGCAATCAAGCTAAACATTCCAAACCAGCCAATCTGTGCCTTGAGCTGAGACGCCAAGACTGCCCCCAGTGGTGCTGTGATGGTCTGCAGTGTAATGTGGAATCAGCTTGTTAAAATTAGTTCATAGGAAGACACAGGCATTACACCAACAGGACGCGTACTACATTATACGTAGCGGAGCTAACCCATCCTCAGCATTTATCTATTTATTAACCAATCTAACAATCTATAATCTTCCATATCCCAAATGTAACACCCGAATCTAAATGATTTGTGATGATGATTGTTCTGTTTAATTATTCAATTGTCAGCAATATCCCAGCTCAACCGGCCTGTAAAAATCAATATACACAATCTTGGAAATCTCACATGCTGGCACGTGCTATTTTAAGGAACCTTAAGTCCCGTCTTACCTGAGATGTGAAGATGAGTCCAAAGTTGATGGGGTAGTGCTTCTCCCCGAACGATCTGGCCGCAGCGACCGAAAAGAGGGAGTAGTTCCCCGCCAATGTCCCGAAAAGGAGACACACGTAGATGAAGTACATGGGCTCCTTTCCCAGACGGGTGGAGTTGAATGTGATGATCAGGCATAAGAATGACGTGCACAAACACATCATGGCAATCTGAGGAAGTTTTGTTTAACATTAAAGAGATAAACAACGCTACAAAAGCGGATAATGTAACTGATGTATTTCATGGAGACATGTTTTAGTTTTGTGAAGGAGCCTACAAAAAGTCTGTACAGACACAAAACCTATATAAAACTGACGATGGCGGAGTTTTTCAGAGAACTCAGGGAGCTGGGTTTCTAAGAATACTTGAATACAATGACAGAAGACAGTTGTTAATTGTCTCTATAATTTAAGAGATTAACACATACAGTTGCCAAAGACTACTATGTATTGATTAATGATTCGAAAAAATCTTTTAAGAAATCAAAATGTGTTGTACTCTTAGCGCCTTGTAATTTATAATATGGGACTGATTGTCATTAGTGTTTAGTACAGACAGTCATGTATATTACAAATATTTCTATATTCAAATCATCTTTCCAACATTCTAATATAATCAATCAGTAATGGGGTCATTTTGAACAATCAAGATGACACCAAAAGAGGTAGCGAAAACCACCTCGTTCTTTAACAGTGATCTAATGTTAACCATTGTAGTTGTTAATCCATATAATAAACGCCATGTGTCTTAGAGTGGATTGATACAATGTGACGTCGCACATCCACCTATGCCAAACTAACCTTGAAAGAATACCGGTCTGCAATGAAGCCCCAGAACATCCGTCCTGAGAAGTTGAAGACCGCCGCGAAGGCTCCAGACACTGCCAGGAACACATCATTTTCGATGAATGTTTGGCCGTAAGCCTGGGAAACAGAAGCTCAAATATCAACCAACGAGGTATATGGAAGTGCTGATTGTCGGACATTGGACCATGGACAGATGTTCCGTTATCAAAGTTCAAACAAGCAGTGTATGATGTCAAAGACAAGTTTTGGATAAGACTTTTCCATCAAATCTTATATGTTTGAAGCGTCATTGGAAATAAATGGCGTCATATCGTAGATCCATTTTATTGATGTTCATTAATAGCATTGATGTCTAAAATCAAATAATCCTTGTGTAAACGACATCATCTCACTATGATCTCAGAATGGTATACAGGTATAAATACTACAGGAGATTAATGACTTATCTTACTGACTGGTTCACAACAGAATCTATATAATACACGGATGTTCCAAAATTTAATCTCCACGTGTTGCATATAACTAGCTTTACTCAACTAAATCATGTTTTGTCAATACCCATTCTACAAAGTGATGAAAAGTGAAAATAGAAAAAATCTGAACGAATATATTTCTCTTGTTCTTATTTGTTGTCGGCTGTATTTACAAAATAACCTTGGAGTAAATTTGCAGGTGCTATAAATATGGACATGTGTATTTGTTGAAGGAACAACCATGTAATATTCTGTAGAAGGCTGGTGCATTACGTTTAGGTTTCTGCCTGACATACATATAGGAATTAAAAAGCCAACGAATTCCGTTCCTCAACACCACAATAAGACCTAGAACACTGCCACTGAGCAATTACAACTCTCATATGGACGGACAAAATATTTTTGAATCTGTTTTCCATACCTTATAGAGTGACGACAGGAATACCACACCCTGACCGTTGAGCAGGAAACACGTCCACAGAGTGTAGAACGCCCGAGTCTTCAAGACCTGCAGGGGACTCAGACTGTCATCGACACTGCCAATAAACCATGTTTAATTCTTATAATCACAGATAACAGTCTTACACAAACTATCAATCAATAGTTTCCCGAGTGATGGAACTGAAGCAACATATATACAAGGGGGAAATAATAAATGAGCTTCATGTGTAGTGATGTGAAAATCACGACATAATTATTTAAATAATTGTTTTATAGGATATTTATACAGCGCACAATCCAGGCACGTAGTGCATGCTCAAGGCGCTGATATTTTTATAAATTATTTTTATAATTATCTGTCATTCGTCTGATCAATATTTAATCATAACAAACCCTCACCGACAAAGCCTGGTACCAGGAGGCAGAGAGACACGCCCAAGGTAAGGGTTAGTTAAACAACACTAACATTGTTAAAACGGGTGTGAGCACCATTTGCGTTGAAGTAGACGAAGTAGCGGTGGAGAATTGTTAACACCAGATGACATGTGGTCTGTAATTCAAAGTGTAAACACCCTTAGTGTATTCTGTGGGTGAGCGGTCCTGGGCTGTTACAACACGTGCAGATTGCGGAAGGGGGTTATCCGTCAGCAATGTGAAGTTACATCCATACATTTGCACAAAAGGCCGAACGTGATCCCGAACGATGTTGTCTTTGGAGCATATGCCATTTAAAACAACTGACGACCTCGGCTGAAGCAACGTTCCAATGGACGCCTGTTGACCGTGCACGACCATCAGAATTGCCCAGAGGAAACGTCTGCAAATAGTTTACCATTCTGGTCTTGCTTTCGGAACCTCGAGTGCTGATGACACCAAGTTAAGCGTACCTGGCGGTGATCGCACGCACAATGGGCGTACTGATGTACATCGGGGCAGATTTTGTGAATGTATTTGTCATGCTGACGTGATATCTCACGTGGGTGACCGGCTCGTGGCCTCTACAGCAATGAAATTGTTTTGATGAACATTTTCAAAACCTCAGCATATCCATTTTCAGCAAACCGTGGCATTGTATGAACGATATTTACAGTTGGAACAAACATGTTTTTATGCACAACTCATCATGATTGCCAGAAAATCATGAAGTGATGTTTCTGTTCATGAGCAACGCCCATCAGCACCATACTCCCAACAAACACACAAACATCCAAATTCGTACAACTTGTCCAGACAACCTGTGTATTGAACTTCATATGAAACACTGTTGCCCTTTCCTTCATTGGACGTGATATAAAAGGACAACATCTGTATGCTTGATAATTTAATGCAGATAATGCAGAAATGCCTACCTACTTCCTTCTTTGTTATTCACAGTCGTGACATCTCTGTCATCATTGTTGCCGTTGTTGGATGTGATGTCGCTCATGGCGACGTTGTTGCTGTTGTCGAGTCCAGAATCAGACAAAGTTTTGACTCCCTACAACACGCATATGAATGATATTAGGAATGTAGAAAGAGCAAACACAGTTATATCGTCACATGTTCTGCAATACATACCTACATAAAGTGACTTCAGCCAGTAGTGGAGCACAAAACCAGCACATACGTTATGTTTCACCCCTCCCTACTAAGGAGCGAATGAGTGGGCATGATTTTAGCAATATTCCAGCAATATCACGGCGGTGGACACACGAAATGGGCTTCACACATTATACCCATTTAGGGAATCTAACCCGGGTCTTCGGCGTGCCGAGCGAACGATCTAAATACGATCTAAATTCTTCATATAGGGAAATAGTGTAAAGCCCATTTCCATGCTGTTATGAACCGCGTGCAACCCGACTCGGACATACTTCTTGCTTCTATGAATTCTTCAAGGAAAAGATGACCACTGTCTGCTTAATGACACTTGGCAGTGTACGTGAGGACGAAGTGACAGTGACAACGATTATTAACGACTGTTTAATGGTGATGGGGGTGTAAAGGGTATGGTGCATTGATGAGCACGGTGATGGTGTAACCCCTTGCCTACCTCCTGTGACGGGGGGTCAGCGATGAGGAGGACGCCCACCAGCTGCATGGTGGCGTATATTCCCCCTGTCAGCACGAACACCCAGGGTACCCTCTGTAGCAGCTCCGGCTGACTGAAGTAGCTGAACACAAGACAAGAGAGACGAGTTAATATAGGTCTCCAGCATCCCACCCTGGTCGTAACACATAACTTACAGGATTGGGTGATCAGCCTCGCTGACTCGGTCGGGGCATGTGTTTTCAACTGCATAGACAGATGCTCATGCTGTCAGTCACTTGATTGATCAGGAACACCTTATTCGAGCAGCATTTGCACAAAAAAAGGTTAACTCTTGCCTCTTATCTCACATAAAGCCAAAACAAGTTGTAAGTTGGGTAAGGGTTGCGGAGACGTGAATTTTACCATCGCTGTCTTCATTGCTTAAGTCACCGCTCTTGTATTCTGTTACCTATGAATTGTACTGACACACACTTTCGTATTGCCATAATGATTCAGAGTACCCTGATTTAAGAACTTACTTAATTTCAGAATACAATTGTTTATTACGTTCTGTACGGACTGATCCCCAAGCTAATTAAGTATTTAATTAATTATTGAATCAGTACGTAAGGACTGCCGCCATGTTTTGTACTGCCATTGTGATACCTCTGTATCGATTTGTATTAATATGTAAACATAGCAATCTTAGAATACGAGTGTTCATTGTAATACATTGCTTCGCTGTTTGTGGGTTTCACGGACTGATTGACGTTATCGTTGTTAACGTTTTCGAATCAACACAAAACGCCTAGTACTCTATTATTTACCAGGCACCTAAACCACAAGACATAGTATAGTTATTCTTACATTCCCATACTACAAGGACTTTATCGACTCAAGCCAGTAAAGGTTCAGCAGTTTTTGTCACCCAAATATTCGCAGGAAATGGACGCGATCGCTTGGATGAGATCAATCGATATCTCGTCGGGAAGATCGGTATAATGAAATTGTATCCGAAATGCAGACTTTTGTGACGTCAGCTTCAAATGACATCACTAATCCCTCTTCCAGTTCAGCTGTATATACAGACCCTGCGTATACTGCGAGAAACTGTAAGGGAGGGAGGATTCATGTTTGGTGGTAAATGAATCCCACCATCAGCATTCCTCGGAGTTTAACTTCTACAGACTCGTGTTGAAACTTTTGACAGGGGAAAAGATAATGTACATCTTAAGTGTTGCACGTAAATGATATCAGTTTCTGTTGGTGGCTGAAAAACTCACTGTTCGCCGTTGACCTTGACATCCGGTGACAGATTGTCTGGGTTGATGAAGGCTGTCTGGATCAGGTTAAAGATGAACGCTCCTCCCCCAAACCCTGCCACCACCAGACCCCCAGCTAGACCCTTCCGTTCCGGCATCCACTGACAATCATACAGGTACACACATTAATCAACGGGTTTGGTTTAACACATACAGAAGCATTGTCCTGACAAGCCTACGATCATTAAGGGCAAAAAAATGGAATCACACGTTTCCGGATGCATTTTGTTGTTATAATCCAAACTTTCAGAAATTCAGTTTCAAAGACATGAAATTATTTTCACCTTCATGGCACATCCCATTGGCAGCGAATAGGCAATTCCGCATCCAAGTCCGTTCATGACGCCGTACGTGAAGATGACGGCGATGTAGGAATGTTGCACCGTGAAGTACGTGAGGATGACGCCAACACTGAAACCAAACATTGGAAGAAGTTCCTGAGTTGACTAAGTAAGCACCGGCCTCCACATACAGGGTAGCACATGATGCATACAGTTTGCAACAGTAAGTGTCCAATGGAAGCATTACCAGCAGGGTTATGACAAAGACACTGTCATTATTTGGGATTAACGGTTTTACCCAAACCTCATTAATGGAAATGTCGTGCATCAAAACCGGGACTGAGGTCTGACGAGTCAAGCTTAAAACCACTGTCCACTCCATAGTGGCGGGACGATGCAGTTCGTCATTGCAATAAATCACTGAAAAAAATCACAATATGACTACTTTAAAATGTCATATTTAATATATCCAAGGGACTCAGAGCGTTTCTGAAAAGACCACCTATTTCTAATTTTTGTCTAATCTCGTCTATCGCTTTCAACTCCATACTTCTAAAAGACACAACAAGTTGTATGTAAGTGTATACATGTCCTGTTGGTCTATTAAGAAGAGTGTTCAGTGTGTGTGCAAGTATCAATCCACCTCATGAACCAGGACCCCAACAGCACGGTGAGTTTCAAGCCCAGGGTTCGGCTGATGATTCCTCCAAGAAAGATGGCTGTTCCTTGTCCCATCAGGCAGCAGGCGTAGATCCACACACTGTCGCCGTAGTCGATGTCGAGGCTGGTTGTGTTGTTACGTAAGTATGACGTCATGTACGGTGTCAAGTTACCTATAGAATCACAATCTCTTGTTATGGTCAGATTTATACACATGGATTTATATGAAGCTCAACCTACTTTTCCATATGATAAGTACGAAAACACTACACAAGGTCATGTTGTTGTGTAAACTTAGACAAACTCAGCACCATGTTACTGTGAAAGCTTGAACAAAGTCAACGTTATGTTACATGTAGAATCAAAACCACATGTTATAATATGATATGCAATAAAGAAAAACAATAGAAGCCCACTTGGATGATCGGCCCGTCAGTTAAATAAGAAAATATAAAAAGGTGTTAAATCATATCGTCTTTGGGGGCTGATTACGATGCATTCAGAAATAATATAACAAATATATTACTTCTGTAACGGAAGTGGAATTCCTGGTGAACATGCAGCCTGAAAGGCCGGTTATGTGTGATGTGAATCAAATGGAATTGTCAGATTCGTTCAGGTATTGAATTCTCCACAAAACGCTATGAAGTAAATTACTCGTGAACTTTGATACGGCATACACAGGACACGTAACTGGGTTATCGTGACATTCCGGTTACATGATTACACTGGCGGGTGCATAGCTCCACCGCTCAGGAGTCTACATGCGCTGCCCAACTGCTACCCTTACAATATCCGTGTTTTAAGTGGGTCACATTCGCTTTTGCCTCGACATCACAATATATATCTGTTATCACAAGAACACCTTGACTATAGCACTGACACATGATGTACGATGGTAGTAGTGAAGTATAGTTACATGAAATACACTGTCCACACACAGCAAACTATGATATCAGTTATACAATGACTGGCAATTTATAATGGTGAACGCCATGCGACCTATATAATGTGTAGTAAAAACAAAAGATTTGTCAACTCACCGAAGGAAAACACGGTGCCAAGGGTGAGATGAACCATCAGACCTCCCAAAACCACCAGGTACGCCCTCCATCGCCCGCACGCCATTGCTCCCTGCAGATCACAACAGGAATAGGTACACGTAGTCAACAGAAGCCGTACGCAGGCCGTCTGACAGGAATTACTACATACTGGTGACAAAGGAAGGGCAGTTTTCGTGTGTTGGCTTACCTTGGCAAATGTTTCTTTTTGTGTTCAGTTTAAATAGGATGTGTTAGTAAATACACCCAGCAAGCACGACCATGCACAGTGAGCATAATACATTGCCTGTATAAACACTTAAATCATTTTTTTGTTTTTTTAATTAAGGAAAAGACTAGCTACGTGCATGCATACACACATAGGACACTTTGGTGCGCTAAGATAAGACATACACCTATAATTGGTTCATTCAGTCAGTCATTACAACTTTTGTCATGGCCCTAATTACTCTGACAGCTCTGTTGGTAGCGTCAACGCAAGAGAATTGCTGGTCATGGTGTGAGTGAGTGAGTGAGTTTAGGTTTACGCCGCTGTTAGCAATATTCCCGCAACATGACGGCGGGTCATGGTGTGAACATTATATGAATGATCTGTTGAACATCAGTGAGGACACCAGGTGTCGCCTGTAAACACAACCCACGATAGAAGTACTCAGATTTACTCAATAAATGATATTGTTGGAAGGAATAAATACGACATTGTTTACCTGAGTGGTGTACACGACATTCTGCACGACACGACATTCTGCATACCTAAGCAGGGCAGTCCATAATATTATGGCATGCTCGTATGGACTCCATGACAAAAGTAGGAAATATTCAGCTTTTGACATTTTATATCTTTAATGAAAGAAAAGTGTAGTGTAACAGGAAAAATAGCTGAGATTTGCATAAGTCGTTGAAAGTCAAATGACCATAGAAGTAGTGTTATGTGTGCTGCTAGCCGGACATTTTCCTATGGAGATTTAACATAGGATTTACTACCTCGCCGCCAAAAGTTACTACCTCGCCAAATGGAGTGGAACGACCCGACCCCGGGTGCCACGCGATGACCTCGAAAGGGTATTGCGCGAAATTGCACAAGTGCTATAAATATTTTGTCATACACACAAATCTCTGAATGAGGTGTTTATTGTCGCACCACTTGATGTGCCCAACCTCTTTTGTTCACCTTCAACCTGAAAGGGTATTGTATGAAATTGCACAAGCGCTATAAATATATATTTGTCATACGTACACACAAATCTCTGAATAAAGTATTGTGCGGAGTTACACTAACCACCCTATAAAATAAGACCGCAAGCCAGTGGGGTTACACAGAACCTATAAAATATATGTACATAATCTGAGAAATTGTATTGACACGTGATACAAGTACCACCGAATGTTTTGGTTTCTTATTTTCTTAGTTACAACAGATGTCTGAATATTCGTGGAGTGTGGTATGTATACCACCGCCTAAGCACAGACCACGATACGGCGAAGAAGTCGAAATTATAACATCAAGAACCACATTCCCAACAAGACTTGACTGCGTAGAAGATGTCACTCGCGCATTAAATGAATCAGATATCGACACCCCTGATTCGTGGGGAGAACCCATCATCATAAGAGAAGGACACCACACTCACCGCTTACTCCTACACGAAGTATGATGATACAATACAACGATGAAATGGAATCGGTATTTATTACACGAACACTACATCGCCTACTTATGTTGGCATACGTCGACGTCATTTCCCAAGACTTGAAATCAACGAAACGCGACACATTCCAGCAGGCACTAGCTTCTATAAACGAAGAAACTGTTATTGTTAAATGGAGAGAGTACATAAGAACTATTCCCAGCATGGTTGCCATATCACCGTTGTATTATTTAAAATATGAATGCAGGGATTATCGCGAAACAGGTTTCAAAACAGACTACTGGGAAGAAGAGCTATATCAACGTGTATTGACAGCGAAAAGATCACACCCGAGGTAAAGGGAGAACACCGCATGGCGCAGATATTACCCCAAAGGTATTATCAACCCCGAGAACAAGGCGCGTTCGCCTGCTTTCAAAAGTTTCTACACACTTTGAAAAGAGACGATCCCGACATTAACTCGACCCGAGTGAGAAAGTGGCTTAACGAGCAAGATGCGTATGCCCTACACAAAGCACCGCGTAGAAGATTCAAAAGAAATAGAGTTATAGTCAGCGGAGTCAGGGGTACAAGCAGACGCTGATTTATGCGACGTGTCAAATATCGCAGACAGCAACGATGGTGTAAGATACCTGCTTATTATCATTGACTGTTTTTCCAGATTCGTATGGATCAAGTCCCTGAAAAACAAAAAAATCGGAAAACGTAGCTCTGGCTATGAAATCCCTATTCACAAATATGCACACAAAGGCTCCGTTCACGCTGAGAACGGATAAAGGCATGGAGTTCCGGAATAAAGCCGTAAAACAAGTTTATAGACAGTATCATATCAAACACTTTGTTACACAAAACGATGATATTAAAGCCAACTACGCTGAACGTTTTATTCGAACGCTGAGAAGTATGCTATACAGATATTTCACTTATAAGAGGACCTATCGCTACACGAACATTATACAGGACATTGCTTACAACTATAACCACCGCCCACACAGATCACTGCCGAACGGGAGGTCTCCCGCTGACGTTAATCACACGAACGAAGCCGGTATATGGTTGGATATGTATGAGAGTAAGAAATCAACATCCAACAAAAGACCACCACCCAACGTGAAAGAGGTAAAGCCGAAGAAACCACAACCATCGTATCATCATCCCCCGAGATACGCGTTTAAGATAGGGAACCTAATACGACTATCCCTTAGCAAGAGAACCTTCGAAAAAGACTACCAGGAGAAGTGGACTCAAGAGGTCTTTAGAGTCGTGAGGAGAGAGCGCCGAGACGGCATTCCTATCTACAGCGTAGAGGACCTGGAATCAGACCCCATTCAAGGCACATTTTATCAATCTGAATTAAACAAATTTCATAACAAAAACCGAGGAAACACTTTGGCGTATAGAGACTATTTTAAAGCGCAGAACAGTGAAGCACAGTGGTAATAAGAGAGGCACCAAGCAAGCATTTGTTAAATGGGTCGGTTTTCCAGCGAAATTCAATTCGTGGGTTGACGCGAAGGAGATCGTGTAAAAACAACAACCCAAAAACAGGATACGCGTTACCATGAAGGATGAATGGATAGTTGCCCACAGTGATAACAGCGCTCCATACTTCCCAGACAACCAACCCCACAAGTTTTCCTTGTATCTACAACAACCGTTACGATTGGATGGGCACTGAACCATCGCTTTGAGGGAATTCTATGCTAAACGAACAAAGGGAGGGAGAAAGACAAAAGTAACAGATGACATGCTCTACATCTACTGCTCCATATGCGAACCCATCATTGTCGACGGTGAACGTCAACCTCTTCTACACCGTGTAAAATCAACAACATCAACAACCAGACAGTCGTGGAACATAAAAATAGATGAACCGTATGACATCGGCATTCGTCTCATCAACGACACTATTCAACAGATCGATATATACATAACAGATGTGACAGGCAGTCCAGCCACATTCTTAACGGATGTGTCATCACTAACGCTTCAATTGAGACGATACCCTTTTCTGGTTTAGATATACGTTTTAATAATAAAACGGAGAAGAGGACAAAAATACACTCCACGACAAGGAAAGCCAAGGAACAATGTCGGATATTTTAATAGAACACCACCCATACACAGGAAAAGATGAAAGCGACGATGGTCTATACATACCAAATATATCTATGTGGCGAAAATACTATGGCGACGTCGCCGAAAGAAAGAAGAGGAACGGTGACACAACACACCCACAACATCGAGAGCTAGTCGGTACCATTAATTTCAAACCGTCATCTAGTATGATCACACTGGATCGAACCTCAACATCCGCGACCTATTGCCTCCACCACCGACAACCTCTTCTTCTATCAAAACAACAACAGTCAATGATGACGTCATTCCACAAAAGGACATAAGAATAGTAAGCCCGAGTGAACAGATCATAGATCAAGTGAGGGCGGAGATCAGACGACACCTCGATTTGGTCTCCACAAGCGCCATGGGTTTTATCAATAAAAAAAGCAGACGTGTGCGTGAAGGCGACAGTGCACCACGGTCACTCACGGGAAAAGGGAGAAGTAGAAGAAGGAGAATAAACCACCTCACTAAGCGAACAACCACTCGACTCACGAAGAAGAAGAAGAGGAAGAACACAAGTAGTGGTAAGAAGAAGAAGAAGAAGAGGAATTCGACATCACGCACGCAAAGGCGGAAGAGAACTATTGAGGACATTTTCGGTTATTAACTAAAATAATAGAGAGAGATCGGACATGACGGCACTAACAAACGACCCCAAGTTTTTTTCCGAAATGCAACCACCAGAACTATCCTTATTCGAACTACCACCAACGCAAACAGCTGTTGAACGGACCTATCTACAAGACTACCGCCCGGTATCACATTTAACCGCATCCGCACCCATCGAGTTCCACATCAGTGGTCAAAACGGATTGGAATACATTTTCCAAATAGAGAAAAGCAGAAACGTTGTCGTATAAAAAATAAAATAAAAAAGGGAGAGGTACCTGTGAACGAAGTTATGAACACTTACCAGCTAGAATGCGTTATACAGTGTGACCCTGTACTTAGACAAAACGTTTCGGGAGTGTACGCTCTGAATCATTTAACAAAAGATCTGGCGAACCGTATGAGAGAGGGACCCGTGCAACCATCTGCTATTATAGTTAATACGGAACGAGCTCACGAACGGGGTCAACACTGGTTTGCTGTCTACGTAAACGTCAACAACATTGACATTTTTGACAGCCTCGGATTCGATCACGGGATAGTCCACAGACTAAAAGAGGTACAAGACTTTGTGGAGAATATAAATAACAATAACCAACGTCATCGTCCTCGTCGTCGTCGCTAAACCAAAAGAGCATTAGTTTGGAACCACACCCGAGTCCAGAGTTTGTGGGGGAAAACGTGTGGACAATACGTTGTGTATTATCTCCTATTTCGACTAAGAGGGTGGTGTTTGAGAGACATAGTACTTGAACATTTTTCCAGAAACAATTATATGGGAAACGATTGTTATGTTTATGAATATATAGCAAGGAGGTATCCATTTTGTGTCAGTTCGCAACCACCACTAATATCGTGGTGACCTAATCACTACACTCGCAACATGGAAGGGGGAAGCATTACGCTTCCATTTCCAACACCGTCTACCATCTTCATAAGCGGTGCAACTCAGTCTGGTAAAAGCTTGTTCACGAAGAAGCTTATAGAGCACGCAAATGTTATGTTCGACGCTAGGCTAACGAAGATAATGTATTGTTATTCTATGTGGCAGCGGTTGTATGACACAATCGAATCATCATCTTTCGGCACGCCTGGTGATGAGGGAGTGAAGGTTGATTTTCATAAGGGTTTGCCTAAGGAAGAAGACATCATAGAATGGAGCAGCCGGGAACATGAACACAAACTTTTGGTCATAGACGACCTTATTGAGGAAGTGTGTCACAGTCCGAGCATGTGTAAACTATTCACAACAATGAGTCACCACTTAACCATTTCAGTCTGTGTTATTAGCCAAAACCTGTTCCCGTCAACGGCCTATGGAAAGTATGCCAGAACCATTTCACTGAACTCACACTTTATTATTCTCTTTAAGAACAGAAGAGACGCGTCGCAGGTGGCAACCATTGGTAGACAGATTCTCCCTGGGAAGGGGCCATTCTTTCTCGATGCTTATGAAAAGGCAACAGAACATAACCCATATGGTTATTTGTTGATTGATCTCTCACCGAAAGGAAGCAAGTCATATCAGTTCAGGACCAACATATTCCCTGGTGAACTGTTGACTGTGTACACACCAGCACAATGAGTAAGCATATACGTCCCTTCCCCAGAGAATCCTCAGCCTTCCTACAAATCCTTGCACACACTCAGTCTGACGCACAGCGGAAGGTATTACTGCATACTATGACCAGTCAGCAAATGGATGGATTGTGCGAGATTTGTTTGAATGTATTACGAGGAAATATCCCTTTATCCGATGAACATAAAACGAGAATCCGGAAGAAGAAGAATCAGTTACGGCTCATAGCGGACTGATCGGTGAGCAGAGCGAACACTAGGAAATTATTGGTAGGGATCAGAAAGGAGTTACCGTGTATCATTTCTTTGTTGGGGCGAGAAAGTCGCTCTCCGGCCGTAGCAGAGGAAGGGGGAGGAAGCACAAGTGAAGAAGAAGAAGACGAATACTACCTACCTAGTGAGGGAGGCGGCGAAAACACAGAGGCGTTTAAAGCGGTATTATGAACACCACAACACCGACCAAAGCCCAAGAACTGGTACTCGTCCCAAAGAGGAAATACGAACTGTTATTAAAAAACCAACATACTGAACCTCATACATACTACCGGTCAGTTAACAGGCGGGATAATATTCACTCCCACATGCAACCAGACGAAGAACTCGACAAACTGAGACGTCTGGATGATGATGATGATGATGATGATGATGATGATGATGATGATGATGATGATGATGATGATGATGATGATGATGATGATGATGATGATGATGATGATGATGATGATGATGATGATGATGATGATGATGATGATGATGATGATGATGATGATGATGATGATGATGATGATGATGATGATGATGATGATGATGATGATGATGATGATGATGATGATGGTGGTGGTGATGATGATAGTCGTGTTGATGGTATACTTCCACTCGACACCCAATCGCGGCTGATGCCGGGTCGGTGGAGGAAGAAGAAGAATAAAAAGAAGAGGGATCCGAGAACAAGATCATCATCGTCCTCAAGAGTCGGTGGATTCGTTATTGAAATCAGACGTTGCTTCTGTGAACTTTGATGTTGTTGTTGTGTCGAATGTCGTCCACATTGTGTTATGTTTAACCTTATTATCATACTTATATGCATTTGCCCGTTATCTAGTTTCTTTTTTTAATGAATTTGTAAAGGAGGTTATACTCCTGTACACAAGGTGATGTTGTATTTTCTTTTTATGTTTTCCTGTATATAAATTGTATTGTGTGTATATATATGTATATATCGTTGCTGTTGAGTTGTAGTATATCACCGTGAAGAATGAAGTAGTAAACAGTATGTGTTTCCTCTCAATTGGTGTGTGCGTGTCATCCTTCATGTGGTACAAGGATCCCGTTGTGTTTGCTCCGTCCGTCCTAATGAAAATGTGAAGTATGTACTGCTTCACACACACCCCACATACACACGCACACGCATGGGTGTTGCTCAGTCCACCTCTAATGAGATGTACACTGCTTGCTTGCTTACACGCTTGCTCACACGTATACACTTACAGACAAAAAGTTGAGAAACCGCTGATCAACATTGCAATTTATTCTATAATATATAGTGGTTACATTCCAATGTATTCTATAATATATATATAGTGGCTCAATCAACTATGGTTATCACACAGGCAGCATTAAAGTGTGAGTATACCTCCGATTTGTTCAACTGTGATTGTTACACAAAACACGAAGTATTATTATACATATTGTTGAATATTACATTCCCATTTTTATACGGTTATAGACAACAACACATCAACATTTACAAGACGGCAAAAAAAATACAGTAGTATACATTCCCATTCTTTTTCAACTATGATTATATTCTACACAAGCAGGAAACATAACATACACGACTGAGGGCTTACCGCGGACAACACAAACGAGACTGCCGAGTCACAAACAGGAGACATTGATACACGAATATGATATTGTATTATAGGGTACATAAATAACCGTGACTGACAATACACAACACATCAACACCACTATCTATTGAGTCGCATACATAAGCCATTGATTGAGGTGGGGGATTTATAACCATATTATAATCCAATAACAAAAAAAACCTCCTCCCCGTCTTGAGTACAATAACAATCTCCTAACAACTGACTGTGGTTGTAGAGAAGTCGATTATTCCGCTCGACCCAGCGAGGTAGTGTAACAAACGTGTGTTGTTTGCGACGCGAGGAACGGGGGGTTCACCAGGTCACCTACGATGGGTTGGTTTTAACACCATTTTTAGAGGTCGTGTTGATATTCCATTGTCCTGCACCTCTCGCTTACAATACAGATAGGATAACCCCATTCGTCGTTGTCTGTACGTGAACACGGTGTTATGTCTCGCTCTGAAACCCACATTTTCAGAACCTCGGTTCTGCTGATCTGTAAGAACAGACTTGTACTTTTCCAAGGGATCCTGTATACGTCGTTGGCTCAGTCCTTTTGAACTTATTTTGAGTTGTTCTCCGAGGACGTCCTGTTGTAGAACGTACGTTTTTGAATTCAGGCATATCATTTGGCATCCTTGTGATTCCAATTTGAACAACCCCGGCGTTCTCTTGTCGCGTTGTGCATGCCTCTCGCAACACGTCCTAGGGAGAAAGTGAGTGTCGGCATCTGCTGACACATCATCTCGATCACAGAATTCGTTCAACATGGTATAATATTCACCCCTTTTTCTGGTTTGATAACATCACCAAGGCACTGACCATGGACAGCGAAATACAGAGAATCTGTATCCATTTGTAAAAGTTCAAAATTAGCTCTATCAACGAAAACATCAAGGAAATCGTAATAGAACTCCAACATGCGTTGCTTGGCATATTGCAGAATACAAAATCCTAAGACTATGGGGAGATCCAGCGTGATGCGTTTTTTGTCCGCGATAACCTCGAAGTCTTCGGTGTTGTTTAATTGACACAAGGAGATGAATAGGGGATCATTTATTGCTGTTTTGGCCTTGTCATCGCCGTAGACATAGCGACAATTCCTGTGCTTCGATTTGTCCAAGAGAACACCACCATAACCAGAATTACCTATGAGTTTAAAACACTCACCTAGCAAGCTCAGGTCAGCATCAGCATCTCCCATTCTCCGTGCATGAGTGACTTTATCCATAAAAGGTTTAAAGCTGTCTTTTCTCCCGTACTCAACCGCCTGGTGAACTTTGGTTATCACTAACCCGTGCTCCATGTACCACTTTAGCAACGGTGTTGCCAACAACACTCTCTGTGCTGCCATTCCACCCACGAGCAGAACCCTGTCCTTCGTGCTCAGTGATTGCTTGGAAACGTATTCTTGCATGTGGGTTCCTATAGAGGAATGTGGTACCTTACACGTGAGGAACAAGGGTGACATCTCTGAAAAGTGTTCGTACAAATGATCGGGGACGTGGATGTCTACTTCCATTAACCCAAAGAAACTGTCTTTGCGCACGCCCGCCAGTAGGCATGTCCCTGTGACAGAACGTTTGTTTGCAAACTCAACGTAAAACTGGTGCTGTTTGCGTTCTCTATTGTGTTTTTTCATGTGGGAAAATTCACACTCCCAAATAGAGACAAGATTGTACCCAGTCTTCTTTATGTATTCCTCCTTTGTCAGCGTTCTTTGAAGACGTGCCTCGGCTTGCTTCAGCGACGATGCTGTTGTTCGTATCCTATCAGCCACACGACACCCCGGTATCGAGCATCCGTGCCAGTAGCACCCGTTAAACTCGTACCAGGTGTTTGTCTGCGAATCGTAACCATGAATTAGATATGGACCGACACGCTTTTCCCATCCGGTATTCATCTTGTGCGATAATTGTATATGCTCAGTGTGAGCCAACCAATCTAACCAGTCATGGTGGGCTGTATATTTTTCGCACGACTTTACGGCGGTAAAGTTCCTTCCATCTACCGTTGGTAACAACCGAATGTAATGTGATAAGGGCAAGTCTCGACCTAGGCAATAAAGGTACAACGCGTTACTGTCCAACCCGATAATATTCCCACACAGCTTGTACGCGTTGCCTCGCAGGTAGCTCTTCCCTGTTTGGTGGAAGCGCTTAAACAACAACGAAGGTCCACCACATATCCCATCCTTCACAGTCTCGTATAAGTCGCTGTCCTTTTTATCGAATAAAGAGAACCCGACCCCGGAATACTTGGCTGTCTTAAACAATAGTTTCGTGCAACACCAGGTATAGAAAAAGCCTCCTTGAAGATGTCTACTTTTATTTCCTTCCAATAGAAGTCTTTCGGACGAGATATTCCCATCACCCCGGGTTCAACGTCGAAGTTGTTGTACCAAATCAACAGATCCCTTAACGTTTTCATGCTATTTCCCTTCCACACCCTCTGCAGATAGGCGTAGTTTTCTTCAATGGAGTTGGGGACACGTTCGAGCCTCAGTGCACACAGTGTTTCCGCTACAGACTCCCCACGACCGCGTTTGCTTTACATTTCTTCGTTGGGATCCGATAATGTATTCACTTTTTTGAGGTCAGACCAGAAGGATTCAATGGGTGGAATACCTGACTCATCCAAACGTTTAGCATCGTCTAAGAAGTCGTAAGGGAAGAATCCCTTCCCCTGGTCTACTTTCATTGTTCTCAAAAAACTGGCATAACTAGTACCAGGAGGCAGATATTGGGAAAGGTCCAGTATACGAAATAGGTCGGTGATAATGCAAATGTACTGGTTGTTGCGCTTGACGATGAAGTTTTCTTGACCAGAGTCAACCAACGAGAGCGCACGAGCCAAATGTGTTTTGACGAGGTTTAAGTCATACCTAGATGAGTTAAATCCTAGAACAGGAACCTGTCGGCAATAGAGCAACGTGCGTTCCCTTAAGCGAAGCAGTTTTTTTTTAGATGTAACGCGTGTGTTGGCGTCCATCCATCTCCTTGAATCGCTGCTTCATTGTCACCCGGTAATGTCTCCACATCAGCATCGGTTATTTCATCCCAATCGTTGTATTTAGGACTGATCACGTTAGTTTCAACAACTTTCTTCAGTAGCGTGTGGTACACGTTTGGTTTCGCAAGCCTGTTTACCATAGCTTTCGAGGGGTGTTCTCCCTCGTCATCATCATCACCATCATCAATATCTTCATCTTCACAATAATTATACCCGGTGGTGGAAGAAGAGACATCGGTCTGGTTAGCTGGGTTGGTGAACGACGTCGTGGGCGTTCCACTTTGTTCGCGTCGACTTGTGAGAAACTCTATTTGCTGCGTAAGTGTTTGGAGTGCTTCCTCGAGCTTATGTTCCGATCGTTTCCTAGCCTCGTCAGCTATATGACGCATGTATCTCACCATACTGTCCAGCAATACAGGAGTATCCGGAGATACTATACACTCAGGCTTTGTGTAACCGGGAACATTGCTACAGACACTGACTGATATAGGATGATGTTTTTGCACCCACCTTGTGTTACCCATTCCGTTCGCTTTTTCCTCATCAGGGATCATCAGTAGCGCCTCCATATCAAACACGATAAAGAAATCGTAACACCTGTTTTCATCAGGAATATTAACCTCGCACATATCTTGCAACTGTTCAAAAATGGTTTGCTGTGTTTTCATATACCCACCAGGTAATACGAACCTAGTTCTGTTACAACCCCCGTTTTTCATGTCATCGAACCGAGTAGGGCCTTGCGAAGCATCTGTCGCAATGTCTACACTTAAAACGTCGCGCATAAGAGCCGAGATTCGTGATGTAAGACAGGTGACCCTCGTAACAGTTCATATTTAAGTCAGCAAGACCAACTGCGCTGGGTGTGTCAATAGGTGATAGATACATGGGAATACAGGAATACCCCCTGTCCTGTAAGGCGAATATGTTCACTCTCACATTAAATAGCTTTTCAAACGTTGGTACGTCTTCTGGAACCCTTAAACCGGGAAATGACTTTTTACACTTATTAGTTTTGTGCTTTTTCACAGTTCGTGTCCATTTACGGAACAGTTTGAGTGTGGTGTTTTCGCTTCCACAAAATCCCGGTTGAGGTGAACCGGTTGTTTTCCCCATCTTCCCCGCTTTCCGCCTTTGACACAACGTCAGGTGAGTCGCTAGGCAACGAAAGGTGCACAGAGAGTCCTCGTGTCAGGGTTTTTAGTCAATAACAGACACTTTTTTCTTCTCATCCAAGACGGAACTATATGACCACACCTTCCTCTCCCCAGGACGTAATTGGTCAGATACACGGAATATACCACGTTGGTAACGAATATAGGCATCCACTTGGTGTTGGGTCTTTGTGTTAATATATGATCATCTATGCTCTTCCGCCGTATAGTGGATACAACTCGTCGCATAGATCTCGTGCCGGTGACAAAGCGTGGTCTGTTGAATAACTGGTTATTTCGATATGCTATGAAATATCTATATTCACCAGTTTCAATGTGCAATAAAATGATGCCGAAAGCAACGTTCACCTTGAACGATTGTTGTTCATTTTGATATATGTACGCGAGGTGAGAAGAAAAATCAATGGAATCAACGTTGTCTCCGTTCAGTGGGAAGTTGTAAGTATGGTGAACATTGCCTTGGGTCTGGTGAGGGCGCAGTATTATATCCCTGTGGGTGTTGTAGTTCCTCAGTAATGCTGGGTCTACAGTCTCACCGCTCTCGTTTGTCCATGGTCTCTGCTGATCATTTGTTGTCCACGGCTCTGGCTGTAAGCGACCACGTTCGCCGTCGCTGTCGTCGTCATTGTTTTCATGTTGCCCACCCTCTTGATTGTTATGATAGTGATCTTCACGGTGGTGGTTCCACATCGTCCTCCTGTCGGGAAATGGTTTGAAGCAGATTCGACATGTCAACGGTGGTTTGTTGGGAAGCGTGCTTACATAGTCGGGACTGAACATCAACCCCTCGTTTTCGAGCGAACCATCTCCCACAATGCGGACAAGCGTGAAGATCCTTGTTGTTGTTGTTATTATTGTTGTAGTTGTTATTGTTGTTACCTGCTGAGGAGGTGGTCGCGACAGGAGCACACTCGTTGCTGTTCACGTGTTCAAGAAAGTGTGTATTATCGTAAAAGGTTACATGACACTTCAAACATTCTAATCTACGCCTTAAAACACAAAGTTTATAATGTTTCTCATACTTGCTGCGTCCTCCTTTTATCCATCTACTACAGCGTTTACATCTAATTAAACTAAGAGGTTTAATCCTATCTTTTTCTCTCACCATCTTGGGTAATGTCTATTTCTCTCTCTCGGTTGTTTCTCTGGCGGTGCGTGCCGCGTTGATGTAAGATATGACCTGTATGGCGTCGTCAACAGGTAAACAAACTCCGTTACTTCTCCTACCGAATGCTTTCCCATCTCTGACCTTGTGGTTAACTCTCCTCACATCAATGTACCAAAAATTGTTCAATTTTGAGTACGATATTCTGTAACACGGGCGTTCTGGCAACACAAACCCGGGTGTCATACCAGCTCTGCGCCGTTTCTTGTACTTTTGTTTCATTGTTGTTAGTTGTTCCTTCATTAGTCCCACGTTTGCAGCGAGCTGTTACGCATAGTAGTCAATTACTTATGAGAGGTGGGTAGTCCTTACACTACGTGAGGGGAGTTCTCTCAATGGTTAGTTGCGACGGGAGTTCTCTCAATGGTTAGTTGCGAGGGTGGTTTTGTACTATTCAATGACCCGCGTGCGGTCTCCCTTTTATACGTTAACTACTAAGTACTTGTAGCCGACTTAAAAATCAATACGAAAGATGTCGGTGTATGCGTGAAGACACGTTATGGGTAAATTGGGAGTGGAAAGTCCACGCTTTTGCAGAGTTTCTTGGATCATAACATCGGTAATGAGGTCTTAATGAATACGCTCTGTCTAAGCGAACCCGTAGATAAATTTACCTCCCTTTTGGACACCCGGGGAAAACTTTGGAATCCGCTACTGGAATTCTACGACGATCAGAAATCAAACATGGTCGCTTTCCAGGTACATGTTATGGACTCGTTTGAGGAACAGTTCTCGAGAGTTTGTCTAGATGAATACAGCTCTGTTCTAATGGATAGGGGGATGCACTCGTGCGAGGTTTTCATAAACACCAACCACGATGTGGGAAACTTGACAGATTTTTCCATGGCTTACCTATTGACTCGGTTGTCTAAGTGCGTGCAGACTTGGGAGAAGTGGAGCTGTGGATATATATTTTTTATAGATACTCCCATACCTTTATGCACGTTACGTAAAATCTCTCAAGGTAGAGAAGGGGAAGAAGGTATTACTTCCGGCCTATCAAGCATTGTTGCAGAAACATTATTACTCGTTCTTGGAAAAGTTCCGCAGCGCTAATGGTCCTCGATCAGTCGACGTGTGTCGCGAGCTGGTCAAAGACCGAATGTGTGATGAATTCCTTAACTGGTTCACAACGGTTGTGGTCAAGGATATGGATGTGTCTTCTGAAAAGATACGTTTCATGAACGCGCTCGGTTTGAAAGTGGTTAGACCTGCAAACATTGCGGGAAAGAGTCCCGGAGTATCATCAGCACCTCTATCAGTTGGTCAGGGAAAGGGTCTCGATCTGGAACGACGATTTGTTCAAAAACTGATTAACATGCCGAGGAGTCTCAAGATAGTGCAACGACTTCACCGGCGATTGAAACGGGAGGTTGTAAGGGAACGAGATGGTGTGCGTGGATATAATACCAGAATAATATAGACTCCCCTGGGTAAAGTACTACGCGGTTGCTCTGTAAGGCTTTCGCTACTGTGGTGTCGCGACTTTGGAACACTTCGGAGTCCTCGTGTAGTATTAAACAGTACGGGTGTTGTTGCCGATAATGGAGGATTTCTTTATAGTTAAATGTGTTTCCCGTTCAATCTGAGCTATGATCTACACTTCGAAGTCCTGTGCATGTGCGGGTGTTGTCGATAATGGAGGACTTCTTTACAGTTGATGTTTGTGTCGTTCAACAAATGTTATGTTCAGTATATTTAGTGATGTATACTTTGTTTCTTTTTTGTTTCTTTGAATCCAGGGATGTATACTTTGTTTCGTTGTTTCTTTCAAAATCTAGTGTCTCGGTATACCAACCCGGGTGCGGAAACTGAAGACCTCTGTATGGATCCCCTTTGTGTGTACGGGTTACTTCAGATAATAAATACTCAGTAATTATTATAACGCGGTGTGTTGGATGTTTTGTGTAAGTTGTATTTTGTTCGATGTTTACCCTTTGAATAACTCTTCGTCTCCGTGCGTTCCTTCTCCATATTGTGGGACGTATGACAGCGAGGCTTCGCACGTGGTGATTCGAATTTCATATAATTGTTTTCTGAGCAGCCTCGTTGTCATACTATGGATCAAAAGAAAGAAAGAAACAGGCAGAAAAAAAGCAAATCAAAACGTGTAGAATATAAAAACACGATTTATTTCGACATAGCCTGAGGCTTTACTGATTTTTTACATAGGGTAAAGAAACACACGCCCACACACACACACACACACACACGCACGCACGCACGCACGCGCGGCACACACACACGCAGAGGTTCATTAATAATACATAAGGCAACAAGTACAACGCACGCACACACACACACACACGCAGAGGTTCATTAATAATACATAAGGCAACAAGTACAACGCACGCACGCACGCACGCACGCACACACACACACACACGCAGAGGTACATTAATAATACATAAGGCAACAAGTACATAATACATTACATATCGTCGCACGCGGCAACTCTAACTAAGAAAAACAACCAAAGTCACAAGCGATTCAGTATGTGAACCTAATCGGGGCTCTTCTGCGACGCGTTGATCGCCTGGGGAGAGGAGGTTGCTGCTGCTGTTGCTGTTGAGGAGGATCTCGATGATGGGGATTGATAGGTGGAGGCTGCTGTTGTTGCTGGAGCGGATCTCGAGGTTGGTGATGAGTAGGCGGAGGTTGCTGTTGTTGTTGTTGTTGTTGTTGTTGTAGATAAAACCGTTGTACGTATCTAATGAGTCGGCTTATTATTCGTTTCCTCATTAATAAAGTGAAGCCGGAAACGAACCAGAGAAGGACCTCCACGATATAGTTTGCGAACCCTGTAATTTAAATAGGAATTAAAAAAAACAGTACTAACATCACCTCCACGCATTCACTTACGACACAACGTTACATCATCTACTCCACATGATGATGTCTGATTACCGCAGCCTCCTCTGATGAAGGTTCTACTTGTCCCGAAATGTCAAAGATGTCAATTTCAATATCGTGGTGTTGAGATGTGTTGGTGGTTTGACAACACCATCCCCTGTGTTGGTTGCTACGACAGCGTTTGCATTGTTTGCAGTGGTACAAACACACGATGCCTATGATGACCCATCCAACACCCAGAACGCTTATCACCGCCGGAACCCACGCGTCGATTTCTGTAAAGATAATTTTACATTAGATGAACTATTTTATTATTTATATAAACCCGGTAAAGATATTAACTCATCGTTTTTGTGTGTTTTTTTGCAGGGGTGCGGGGCGCGTCGGTTGTCTTACCTCACATAACTGAATCAGTAGTAATAACATCATCCATTTCCATGTGAGATTTCAACTTGTGATGATGTGACCTCGATTTAGTTACACGCGCATAACACATCCGCATAGCTGCTGATTTGCTTCGGCAATATATACCCGTGGTAATGGTGATTACAATCATAAATAGACCAACAGCAAAAAGCGACCACCACCATTTTGGAGTCTGTAAGATATAATAGATATATAAATAAGTATCGCATTCAGGTTCTTGAGATCGGTTGGTATTGTTCATTACCAACTTCCTCGTATATGGATGAGGATGTGTTAAACTCGGTATCATCCCATTCCACCTCATCGAACGCGATTGGGTGATGGGACGTGGACGCACTAAACATAGGTTGTAATTCGCGCGCGGTTGGTAATAGTTGTCTCATTTGAATATATCTCATCTTACTTCTCATGTGATAAATAATACAGAAACCCAAACCCACAACAGCAGACAACGTCACGAATATAATACAGTCAATAATCAAATTATATATATTTACTTTGTTTCCGCTTCTTGACAGAGTTGTCGGTATACCTGATACATTATACGAGTGCGGTGTTTCGTCTTTGATGTGGTCGTACAGAGCTGTCGTTAGGTAGATGTTTATAGGTGTTTGGGTTAGCAGTGGTTGTTGGTGTATCCGCTGCTTTGGGTAGGTGGGTGTTCCCAGCGGTACTACCCGGTGTAGTAGTAGTAGTAGTAGTAGTAGTAGTAGTAGTAGTAGTAGTAGTAGTAGTAGTAGTAGTAGTAGTAGTAGTAGTTACATCAGGAGGAGTGGAAGACGGTGCAGGGTCGGTTGTGGCTGGAAAAATACATATAAATAACCGCGTATGACCACATACACGTGCATTGTTGTTCTATCAGTCACTGCCTCGATTAACGCATACATATATAACGCGCATTATTGGTTGCATTTACCTTTCGCGAACTCTGGGGTGGTGATAACCGTGGTCTCGTTGTTGTGGGGTGTGGTGGTGTCGGTGGTTGCCTTCCGGTCCGTGTGGTGCGACGAGGCAGACGAGGATGAGGGGTCTTGCTGGTGATGACGATGAGAGACTGTGGTAGTAGTAAACAGAAACCGATACAAAATAGTGAGAAAAGCACACACACACGCACGCGCACACACACACACACACACACACACACACACACACACACACACACACACACACACTTATGTGTGTCTATAATATATATAATATATAATACGTCAGGTGCTCCTTCCAGCGATAGTGATGATGAAGATGATTTAAACCGACCTTGGTTTGCTGTTTTCGATCGGTTGGTTGAGGATCGAAGGGTGCAATGTCGGGTCGTGGACAGTTCAACTGAGATGAAAACTGTTTATCACTGTAGTGGTAGTGACTTTGCGTGTTACGAACTCCGATATTTTGTACACCACAAACATCTCCACGAACGCTACAACAATGAAACCGTTCGCTGTTCCCAGACCGAAGAAAGGATACGTAAAGATGACTATACAACTCAACCCAATATGTGAATAAAGACCAAAACGAGACCCACCCCGCACCCCGCACCCCAACAAACCCCTCTTCCACGGAAATGGTTTTATATATAAACACACACGTACGCACGAACGCACGCACGCACGCACGCACGCACGCACGCGCGCGCGCGGGTTTGTGACTAATAGTAATACCTTAGCTAAGGGGGTATATTCTCATACACACAGTAAGCTATACAGATATTATTCATGTACAAGGGGAAGGGACAGTCACGGCGTGCATTGTAATTCGAAGACCCTATAGACAATAGTGCCCGAGCGAACATCCACCATACAACAACGACCGAACAACAAAGGTAAGAAACATATTGCATACGAATTATACAAGCGCTGAGAATATACTCCCTTACCTAACGACACGTGGAGAGTTCGAGGAGCCGCACACGCGGTGGTTGTTGATTGCTTTGTATATACAACGAGCCTTTGAAGCTGCTGACTGTGACAATATACTCAGTGCTAGTGTAACTCGCGTGCAATGTTTCTTGCTTTTTATTATTCGATCGGCGACACACTGCCTACGAGGTCTCGAATTACAATACACCACAACTGTTCCTTTTGTGGGGTGGGGGTTGTTGTTTGGGGAACCGGGGTTTGGCGTGCTTGGGTGTCTTCCACGGTTGCCTGGTTATAGGCAGGTGGTGGGGTGAAGGTCAAAAAAAGGTTGGGGTCACCGGCTCCATTTGGCGAAGTAGTAACTTTTGGCGAGGTAGTAAATCCTATGTTAAATCTCCATAGGAAAATGTCCGGCTAGCAGCACACATAACACTACTCATAGATTTTGTCCGGTGATTGTAAAAGCGCCCCACTGTCCATCACATGATTTACCTTGAAAAGTCAAACTCATTATGTTTGCGGATTAGAAAATGTCGTGACGAAAGTCTTGTCAGATCCTCTCAAAAACCAGCAAAATAGAACATAGAAAAGTCTAGAATATTCAGTTATTATATTGAACAATAACACGGTTACAATGAATGACATGACAGATTTCCAAAACAATACAATTGAGTCACAAATCTAAGATCTTAACTCAAAAGACTTGATTTAACTAAGACCTATTTAACTAATCCAAGCCTTTGTTTCATAACTCAATTGGGGTCAGTTGGGGTCAATTGCATTCGACATAAAACTATATATTTGTTTTGATTTTTGTTTTCTTTAGGGTGTGTGTTACACTCGGTAAAGCATACGACCAAACCGGAAGTTGGCCAGTGGATATTTTTACATGCTCTACGCATGCGCACATTAATGTGAAACCAACGAATATGACGACGTGCATGCGTGTGTATGTGTATGTGCGGCTGCTTGATCTAGCCCAGACTTAAGCTGGTTTTATGGTGCTATCCAACTGAGATACCATGCCGCAGTGAAGCATGAATACCCCACTCAGACACATTATACTGACTCCGAGCCGACCAGTCCTTGTTGTGCCCATTAATGCCGCGCGCAAGGCAGGGACCAACAAGTACCATATTGTAACGTCTTTTGGTATGACACGGTCGGGGACCGAACCCGCGACCTTCCGCTCTCCGAGCGGACGCTCTAACCACTACACCACGGGGCGGTGACAACTGTTGACGAGGTCAATTGAACGGTTGGTCTTGAAACACTGATGTTAACAGACAGATGAGCGTAAATCCAATGTTGTTGTAGTAGTCTCCTCATACATCTCAACAACCATCCCTTATATTACTTTTATACAGTTCTCGAGGGGCTAGCAGTAGCCACGTCTCACTACGACCATTAAGATCACAATGCGACTTTATAAAGATCACTGGAATGAATGCGGACGCCGGAAGCAACAACAACAACAAAGTGGAGGTAACTCTACCACCTTAGCTTACTCTCTTAACAGGTGAGATTACATAGCCTAAATTCAAGGTGTGAGTTCAAATCCAAACTCAGCGCTTTAAACTTTGTTTACCCATAACTACTTAGAAGTTAATTAATGTGACATTTTAACCAACAAAAAGACATCCTCTTAACAATTAATCCGCCTCTATTCTCAAGCAATCCCGTATTCGACGTGGCACACTCCTAATGAAACGTCCTATGTCAAACTTGGTTCATGCTATTCTATTCTTCCTTCAGGGCAGCGCCAGGTTCGTCGGTGGTGGTTGATGGTGACATACACACGCACGGATATCCCACACATGTCCTTTATGTATGTCGGCCAAGGGCATGGAAAACGCTGCGTCTGTACCTGTCACGGAAGTCCAAAGTAAACATTGATTTATCTGAAAATATAACTTGGGCGCATCGACATGAACTACGCCTTGCAATAATGCAACGTTCTGTTAATCGTGGGATAAGACTACGACGTCGGGCATAATCTGCCCATCAGTGTAGCTCATTGTAAATCGTCTGTCTACTCACTCAAACACCTGTAACTCAGTGAAGCTCATGCACTACTGGAAAAACTATTCAACAATTAACGTTAAATAGAACGTAAGACAACATACAGTACGTTAACATCAAGTAACTTACCTTGTGGCGACGTACAGAATGACCTATGCAACGTCAGGCCACAAGGTTGTGACAACGTAAATTGGAGTCCACAGTATGTCACGTTGTAACAACGAAAGCATGACGTTCTGACAACGTGAAATTGTTCGCTGGGCTTCTTTCCACCACCGGGGCGGTGGGGTAGCCTGTGTGGTTAAAGCGTTCGCTCGTCGCTTAGAAGGCGCGGGCTCGATTCCCCACATGGGTACAATGTGTGAAGTCCATTTCTGGTGTCCCCCGCCGTATATATATATCACGTTAGTCTTGCAGTCATTATATGATCTATGAATAGTATGTTTATCGGGCCTGTGGCCTTTAAAACTTCATGAATAAATACATATACACATCATCTACATGTAGCCACTTTTCTTACTTTCTGCCCACGCACCCATCTGTGGGATGGACACGTTGGTGTTTTTTGTCACCTTTTGTCAACGCAACCCATCCCGCTCTGTGACGTGTTCACGTTGTCTCACCAGTCTCCTTCCCCCAACGTGTGCGTGTTCCCAGTTTACTTCCCACACAACGAGGTGGCTAAACTCCACCGTCCAGTTTACTTCCGCATTGTTCACCAACTAATTACAGCGTAACGGGAAGCTGAGCCCTGTGCAGTGTGTCAGTCAGCCCAACACGCGACACGACACGAGGATACCAGCCATGAGGGTGGACTTAATCTATCTAGGTGAGCTATGTCTTTCTGCTTACAGATTCGTAACATAAACAGCACCCTGTTTATTATATAAAAACCTGAAACGACGATGAGACGTCTTTGAGTGTCAGCTAAAAGCTAGTGTGGGGAATTGAGGAGATAGTTCTGTGAACATACCACTCTTTTATTCACAAATATGCGACGTTTCGGTGTAGATGATGACTCCGTTACCATCATTTGTTTGATAACGGAGTTAAGGTCTCATTTTAAAAAATGTGAAACATTGATCCTTATTGTAATATAAGGTAGCCTCATCCTCGTATGCAAAACAATGACTCTTGTGTGGAACATTGAACTTCATTATGTGTAAAACAATGGTCCTCATACTGAACTGTTTTGTAACGGTAGACACATTTGTAATGTTAGTACGAAGTACGGGCAATTTAGTAACATTATTACTACTCCTGAAAGTACTTTTAACTAGAAAATCAAATTATGTTTACACGCAAGGGGAGACAACTGGTATGATGAACACTGTCGAGCAGGACGTTGTAGTGCACGCGGATGTTGATACGAATATTTCCTTACACTTATATCCAGAATGTCAGAGGCGAAAACATTGTAAAGCTTTATATTAATAAATAATAATCATCACCATCATCATCAATTACTTAATCATGTTGTTATCAATACAACGTTGAATAAAAGAATGTACTACGTCAGTATAGCTATGGGATGTTTGGATAGAACAAGGTGTTGAATCAATTCCTACAGTGCTTTCGGATGTATTGAACAGGAATGTATTGATATTGATGGTCATGGACAAATTATAAACATATTTCAAGCTGAAATGGTATCGTACCATCAAATTGCTTTTGTTATTAATTAATTGTATCCCTAATAAAGTCTGAAGTTTATAGGAAAGCTTTGTGTAAATTTAGATGTAGCTATCATGCATTAATGATTTTAATAGGTTGAAAGCAAAACATTACAGCCTAAGAATGGTTGTTCCCACGACAGGAAAATGAATATCATTTTATGTTTTAATGTCTATATTATGAAATTATAAGGAAAATGAATATCATTTTATGTTTTAATGTCAATTTTATGAAATTGTAAAATGTTTATCATAACCTGATATTTCTGTGAAATCATTCATCCGGTAAAATGTCAGTATTATTGAAGTCACAACATCCAGCTGTTATATACTGCCTTGTCAAATTCAGATTTCTTTGTTTGAAGAAACGTGTAAAATCATTCAAAAGCTATATCATTCAAGCATGTACTGGGATTATAACAACCGTAGGATACAGCAACACTTAGGCACAGCAGAAGCTATATCACCCTGGGGCTCAAGCTGTACTGGAATTATAACAACCGTAGGATACACCAGGTACTATATCAACACTTAGACACAGCAGAAGCTATATCTACCTGGGGTTTCAAGCATGTACTGGAATTATAACAACCGTAGGATACACCAGGTACTATATCAACACTTAGACACAGCAGAAGCTATATCACCCTGGGGTCAACCGTCAAGCTGTACTGGGGTCTCAAGCATGTACTGGGATTATAACAACCGTAGGATACACCAGGTACTATATCAACACTTAGACACAGCAGAAGCTATATCACCTGGGGTCTCAAGCATCTACTGGGGTCTCAAGCATGTACTGGGATTATAACAACCGTAGGATACACCAGGTACTATATCAACACTTAGACACAGCAGAAGCTATATCACCCTGGGGTCTCAAGCATGTACTGGGATTATAACAACCGTAGGATACACCAGGTACTATATCAACACTTAGACACAGCAGAAGCTATATCACCCTGGGGTCTCAAGCATGTACTGGGACATTTTCTACCTCAGAATCTCCGCAAATATGGGTACTAGTATACGAATACTAAATTGGTTTTTCTTTTTAATGTTGCAGTTTATCTCATGTCACTGGTGCTCGGTGTATGCGGGGATCACCGCCACGACCAGTGAGTGATGATCTGGTTGTTTCTATTATGTCATGCTTGTTAAAACACTCTGCTACAAATCAGTACATAAGTATCTATCAGTTGATGACCACCTACCACAGGATGTCTTGCATGTCAACTATTTTAAGGAATACCACGTCACATGCCAGATGAACTTCTTTCACGACAGAGAAAGGACTTTTAGACACACGTAATAACACACATATTTGCAGTCAAAGGAACGCAGACACCATTCCGCATACTGAAAAACGTCAAGGCCAGTGATTAACCAGTCCCCATTATCCGTCGAAACAGATGTATTGGAATGCACAGTTGCATATTATACGACTGGATCACTGAAACTATGTGATGAGACAACGTGTCCGCTGAAAGGGGACACCTGCCAATCACACAATTATAGTTTGCCCGACGTTCCACTGTGGTACACGAGTCATGCCATGAAGGCATGTGAACAGTTGGCCAGAAACACACGGGTCTCACTGGCAGACAGACACATCTGCAAGTACACATGCTCAACAGGCATATAACTAAACACAGAGATTAAGACACATAGAAGTTTTCGGTACGGGGACACATTCTCATGAACACATACCCGGAGCGCACGTTCACTAAGTAGACACAGGCAGGATATCACGGTTGTGTGTATTGGGGATAGTTAGTATACATTGTTATAAACAAACATCACATTTATCGAGGCACTGTCAGTCCTTCTACAATACGGCATTGTTTTGTGTACTACCGTGGGAGTATCAGCACAGTTCATTCAGTTTCCGGACAAACCCCCGGTTTCCGTAACCAGATGGCCTACTAGATATACTAAGACGATCCCGGAAATCCCTTCATCCGGAACTAAATCGTAAAGTCAGTAAACGACCAATACATAGTCAACGAAGCGACAGACAGATAAAGGTGTCTGATATAATGTTAAAAACCTGGTCCAAAAATACCGAGTGCCCAGTTTTCAGTTTTGTTCAGTATACATGCTCCATACGGAAACTGCCCCAACGATTAAGTCGGGTTCAAATTAACAGGCGAAACTAAGAATAAGTTTCACTCTCTGCTTCCAGCACATAACACTAGTTAGTGATAGTTCAATCATGTGATGTCACAGATAAGTACTACAAATATATTTGACCCGTGAAGATCCGGGTTAGAACTGGTCTTCAGTAACCCATGCTGGTCGAACGAGGCGACTAACGAGATCGGGTGGTCAGGCTCGCTGACTTGGTTGACACATGTCATCGTATTCCAATTGCATAGATTGATGCTCATGATGTTGATCACTGGATTGTCTGGTCCAGACTCGATTATTTACAGACCGCTGCCATTTAACTGGAAGTTTGCTTAGTGTGTGGCGTTAAACAACAAACAAACAAATATATTTACTACAGTTTCAACATTTAGTATTACTGAAGTAAATTAAGTCCGACAATGGAAGATACTATATGTTCCTTGGTTACACCAATCTCACAACCAGTCTTGTACATGTGTGTTTTTAACTTTGTAGGATACCCGCTGTGACCAAGGTTGTACCCAAGCACTTCCGTGTATGCCTGGAAAGAGTTTTAAGTTTCAATATTACCGACATAAGTGAATTACAAGATCAGCAGTAAGTACATATAACCGCAGCAGCACCAGCTTCCCCACAGGGGACCTCCCGGGGCACATGCTACTTAAGCTACTATAAATTCCAATATTGAATATCAAAACAGGATGACAGATGTCGTTGGTTGTGACGAACAAGATGTGGATATGTGGATTTGACATTGTTCATGGGAACAATTAACGTGCATTTGCATGTGTTTGTGACAGATAACACTGGTAAGGCAGTTGACGTTCCCCTTGTCGCTCATACATGAAACACATGCTTACGATGTGATCAGAATCTTACAATGTGAATTACGTATTCATTTGATGACAGAAAGGATTACTTGTAGTTGAAACACATTTGTAGACCAGCTTTGTATAATTAAATAATAGGAATACCCTTTTATTCACCTGTAAAAATGTAACATGTGATATCGTTACAAATATTATGCATTGGTCATCTTTTTAGTATAATCGTCTTTCCGCAGATTACAGGAACTACATAAGTGTTTTTCAAGGGTTGAAGGACCATGTAACAGTTCCCGTGAGTAGAGTGTTTACTTGGTGATATACAGACTACAATGTAGAAAATTACTGTAAAGTGTGTGTGTGTGTGTGTGTGTGTGTGTGTGTGTGTGTGTGAGTACCTTTCTTTTACTTCGAATATGTTCTCGAAATTTTCCCATCATTTCAAGTATATCTTATTAAGAGATGTTTTATTTTAGATAAGATGCGAAAAAACACGAAATTTCATTCTTGTTTAAAAATGAACATGATATAACAAGAAAATTATAGGTACATTAATAAATACTATTTGCTTTGTTCCATATATCGTTATCTGGATATATCCCTTATCTAGGGTGTGGCGACATGTGAGGCCGAGCTGCCTTTGAGGGTAATCCAATCCCATCCCAGTCGACCTATCTACGCTTCTCCCATGTATCATGATGTTTTATTTTCTAATTCAGCTTCTCCACAACCAACAACAACACCGGGTGTCAGTGAACTGCCCAGGGTAACCTTGGGCATTATACTGGTCTGCATGGCGGCTGTTATAGCTTTGTTGATTGGAGTACTTTCTACTGTATGCTTTTTCACCTGCTGCAAGAAAAAGACAAGGTAAGCCAGTCTAGTGTGTATGTTGCACAACATGTTTAATGACAATGATAATAACATTTAGTGATAATTATGCACATTAGATCTGTAACGACATCTACATAAGGTAATAAGGATTCCTTTCTCCACCTGCCAGCCCAAATTGAATGAAAAACTGCAAGCTCCTTGTCATGTTTTTGAAACCGTTATGGTGTCTATTTCCAGACAAGAACGGGTAGAAGACAACTGTCAGCTATAGTTCTGTTTGGTGACCCTACTGATTCAAGGCTGAACACGTGGATAACAGTCAAATATAGTTCTGTTTTGGTGACCCTACTGATTCAAGGCTGAACATGTGGATAACAGTCAAATATAGTTCTGTTTGGTGACCCTACTGATCAAATACTGAAGGCGTGGATAACAGTCAAATATAGTTCTGTTTGCTGAACCTACTGATTCAAGGCTGAGGACGTGGATAAGAGTCAAACACAGTTCTGTTTGCTCATCCACGGATGTTAAATGGACGTTATTTCACGAACTGTCAAATAGTAAAAATGGTAAAAAACGTGGACAGCTCTCGATTACAGTTCCGCCTGTTGACATTTGTATATGTAGACACGGTGCTGGATGGCCCTGACCTTTGGTAAACCGACATGTGTTTTGGCCTTTGGTTACACATGACATTTGCCAACCACTTAGTACAATTCAAAATCAACGTTAATCATATTGCAAATGCAGATTTTTTTTTCTGTCCTCAACTTGGGAAAAGGTATAACGTCATTTAAGATGTCAAAACATCACTGAATATTGATTGACGTCATACGAGTCCGTAAAACACTTATCACTGTCAGGCACTTAGATGGAAGAGACAAATAATACAAATTGTGCATTATATGTACTAATCTCATCAAACGGCGTGACGAGGAAACCTGTTCAGCAGAAAGTCACATTTTATCTCGTATGCAGTTTAATATATATTTGTACAATATTGAAGATCAGTAACGTAGAACAGGTGAGGCGAAATGGGGTTTAACGTCGTACTTAAGAATATTTCCCTCATAGGACGACGTGCATACTTGTGTATCTGTGACTGCTTGTGCTAGACCAGACATAAGCTGGTTTTATAGTGCTAGCTCACTGAGATTCCATGCTGCAGTTAAGCATGAACACCCCACTCAGACACATTATACTGACTCCGAGCCGACCAGTCCTTGTTGTACCCATTAATGTCGAGCGCCAGGCAGGGACCGACAAGTACCATATTTTAACGTCTTTTGGTATGACGCGGTCGGGGATCGAACCCGCGACCTTCCTCTCTCTGGGCTGACGTTCTAACCACTAACACGGAGGCGGTACGTAATGTAGAATAATTCAATTATGACTGGCCAGTAGTTTTGTGATCATTTGATTCCAATGAGCAAACTTGTACAACACGTTTCGATGAACGTAAAGTCTTCGGTAGGATGGGGATTATTCTGCAGATAAAACATATCAATCAAGACATGTTTTGTATTGAAACAAACCTTCAAAACAATACTGCTGAACTTATGCGTATCGAAAATGTCGAAGAATCTTTAAGAATTGTTTCCTCTCCAATGCCGAGTCATGGGCTCGTGTTCTGGTGAGTGAGGCAACTGATTTACAACCTATAGCACTGAATGGTTTCGCTATTCCGATTGCTGCTTCTGGGATTTGTGGGGATGTTAAGAACGTCGCCCGTCTCCGTAGTGGTTCACCTCTGATGGAATGATCACGGAGTCACAATCTCTCAGTTTGTTATCGATAAGAAGCATTTGCCAATATTGAGGTCGCAGTGTCTGTGCACAGAACGTTAAATTCCTGTCGAGGTATCATTCGCGACAGAGCTCGTTGTCTGTTTGACATGACCGAGGAGGAAATTGCTGCAGACCTTCGTTATTAGGATGTAACATCATTAAAACGTTTCACCGTCAAGAACCAGTGTATCATTGTGAAAACAGACACTTAATTCTTGACGTTTGCTCGTGCTTCTCTGCCGCAGTCAATTAAAGGATATTTTAACATCGGAGTAGACGTGTATGTCCCCAGTCCATTCCGGTGTTCCAAATGCTAAAGATATCAGTCATGTGTCAAACACTTGTCGTGACTCCGTGATATGTCATCGACATGGTGAGAACTATGACAACACAGACTATGACAGGGAGTGAACTGTCATGCACCACATGGTGCTCATCTAAATCCTTCCGTTTGCAGCAAAAGGAATAAAGATAATGAGATTAAAATTTGACGCCATATGACTAGCATGTGACTTCAAAGTATATACTATTTAGGTCATTACAATATAAAAACAGACTAGATCACCAGCACCTGAAGGTAGATCACCATATTAGGGACCATGGTGACTTACAAAACCTTGGCTACCTGCATGGGGCCTAGCTGGATTTACATCATCCCTTCAGTCGCTGGCAATATCGGGGGAACTGTAGCCAAAATTAAAATGACAAATATTCTACGTTTAAAACCAGTGGTATATTTGCAAATGAAGTCTCAACTCCAGTATATCTGACAGACTCTGCTGCAGTCACTCGCTCTGTAGCAACATGATCTGTTGCATGTCAGACAGCCTGACACATCAGCCCAAACGTCTCACCAACAACCGACAAAAAGAAAAGAAATACACTAAAGAGGACACAAATACCTGCCGTGCCACAACAAACCCACTTAGGCTTCTGGACATGGAGGGTACCTTGTCGTCACAGGACAGACGGAGTAGGTTATCCTCCTCCCTTGCAAATTAACTTCAGTGAGATACAATTACCCATGCAGGACTTTCAGCCATAAGCAGTATGTCTCTAAGAAACGTATTTAAAAACTGCAGACACTTTCAAACTGGTGCTGTTCGTCTGTCTCTGCACATTGCGCTGACACTGTATATTCTTCGACATCTTCAATCTTCGGAACTTCAAAATCTGTATGATATGCTTCCAAAGCCATGTGTCATCATAAGAGATCTGAACGGACACAACCCGCGTTGGGTAAGTGTCCACACTAACAATAAAGGTAAACTCCTTGAACACGTAGACCTCGCAAAATGAAATGTCTCGCTTGCATCCCAATTTCACTGTCGAGAGGCTCCACATTGTTTTCGGTGCCCTTGGTTTGGTACCTCCTCATCTCTTGGCTCACATGAGGAAACTGCCCGGGTTCTCCACCGGAAGCACAGCCCTTCTGACACTCTGGGTAATGCAGAAGGCTGCAGTATTGGGGAGTCTACATATTCTCCGGAAAGTTCTTGGTGGGTTCGTCTTGGCAGTGTTTCCTGGGAGAAGTCCCATTCGCTGTCTGGACTGCGTGTAGAGGGGGCAAGGACCCTGAGCTGATGATAAGACTTACCAGCCTGACTGTGCTAGGATCACCCAAACCACCTCTGCTGCATTTTCATCTAAATATGTTAACATAAGTGCATTGAAATTGCGCTAAGCTCCATTCACTAGGTGATTGCTCATAGCGCTAACAGTCAAAGCACATCACATTATTACCCCGGATAACCAAAGCTGCCTGTGAGGTGCTAGAAGGCAATAGTCACGTGACTTATCCCACCGGATACCCATTTTCTGTTGGTATATAAATCAGTGTAAACTATCTAACACTGTGGCTATTGGACATCATGACAAACCATGGCTAACTCTAATATCAGACGTGAATGCAGGACAAGGATCAAACTGAAAACAAGAGCCAAAATATCTGAAGAAAGAAGAGATTGATTTGCTTAGATATTAAAAACAGCGTAAAAATAATTACATGAAATGCTTCGCAAAAAGACTTTTCCGTGCCAACCTTGATGAAGTTAGTTTTTAACTTTCTGCTGTTAACAAGTCTTCGTACTGCTCAAAAGAAAGAATGTTGTTAATGAGACAGACAGACAGGCAGACATATTTATTTGTATATGTGGCCCTGAGGCCAATAGTACATGTGTACAATAATAACAGTGCATTTATGTTGTTAATGTGTCTCTTAGATCAAGTATGTCCATAGACATGGGAACTCGAGATCATTATGTCGGGATACAAGAAAGAGATCATTCTATTGTTCCTAATTACAGGGCCGTATCATTGGATCATCTTTGTAAATGTGTTTGAAAGGTTTGCCTTTAAACATTTGTACAGCTTTTTTTGTCAACTATCATTCTTGATGACAAGGAACACTATTGTATGGTATTTCTTTAAAGCTTCTGATAGAGCGTGGCACAGAGGACTTTAAGTTAGAAATGTATGACATAAAGGGAATCATGCTTGACTGGTTTTCTAGTTACGTTGGTAATCGCAGCCAGTCTGTGCTAGTTAATGGCAAGCCGAACATGTTGAGGCAGGCGTCCCACAGGGATCACACTTTAACCCATCCTATTCACTGTTTATGTTATTGAATAGCAAATAGATATACCAAGACTTTCTCTCAATAGGTTCCTTGTCTTAAGAGAAACATTCAATAGAAATACGATGGATGAAACCTGACATTAGTGAGTGGTGGGGCTGAGCAATGGTTGATAAAATAGAATCCTGAATAACGGAAGTTACGGTATGTAGTCTCAAAAAACATGAAAAACAAATCCAACTTTACATTTACGCTTGTAAGATAGACACTGTACATAAACATTTGGGGCTTGCATTTAATTCTTATTGGAGTTGGTATCATCATATTGATAAACTTCAAAAATATATGTTTATTGAGAACATTAGAGTTCCTTTGAATCGTCAATGCATTAAAAGGAACATACACAATGGTTAGAAGAGCATTTGACACAACAGAATAATTTTAGAGGTATATCTCATTTTACACGACAATGCTTGTCTCTCCATTAATGAGAATCAAAACGTTTTCAGATATAATATGCATAAGCAGAAACACATGTAAATATACTTCTGATTATAACGTGATGGTAAAGCAGAAACACATGTAAATATACTTCTGATTGTAAAGTGATGGTAAAGCAGAACTACATGTAAATATATTTCTGATTGTAAAGTAATGGTAAAGTTTTGTTTTTTTTTTTTACTCTTTGCCCTTTTGCTGTTGCTGACATTCTGTCTGTTTATTCTGCAAGTAACTACTGGGAAAGAGCTTTCCAAATTTGGAGAACTTTGTTTTGTTTCATGAATAAAATGTGTTTAAACCAAAACCAAAACCTAACCATCCAATAACTCCTGGGGACATGTTAGAAGGTTAGCCAGCTTTCTAAATTTAATGAGATAGAAGTGTCAAAACCCTTCCCACGTTAATAAGAAATTTCTGACAAAATTCTGAGTCGATTGTAGACTGGTGACTATACCATGAACAGATATTTGTTTCGCAGTATTACAGATGTGTGATCCAGGTCTCAACCAGACAATCCAGTGATTGTCACCATGTCATACGATGACAGGGCATGTGTTTATAAAGCACAATAAAATAGTGATGATACCAGGTGTTCACGAAAAGGTGAGCGTATCCTGCCCCTACGGTGGCACCCGTTATAAACATAAAAATCATAAAATGATGTTATAGTTAAGTCAAGTCATTGGTTCACCTGAAATAATTTGGGAACGTATGGGGAATGGCATCGGTATCAGTTTTGTCACTGATGCATCGAATTTGGAAATTCCTTCCACATGTCTACCATAACACTTCTTAAAAAGCTTTACCGACATTTTTGAATGTTGTAACCATGATCAAATAACTTCTGAGCAAAAGTGGTATGACGCTCTTTGAAATACTGATAAAAAGGGCACACTCGATTGTACCTCAAAGTTGTGAATGTAAACACAAAAGGCTGGAGCTGTTGGAATATTGCTCGACATGAAAGGGAAGTTGACTATTGGAAAGTTGAAATCACCCCTTTGTCATACAGCCTTGTGGAGAGAATTTGGCACTCTGAATCTTTATGCATAGATCTAAATATGAAACAGTCGGTCTCACGTGTCTGTTTAATTTCAAGCTCAGGTTCAACTGAGCACATGCACACAGGCTAGAGTAGATGCATACAAATCTCCTACTGGAATAAACGTAACTATAGCAAACATATGGTGCTGGGCTACAAAACACACAATAGTCACAGACTGTGTGACACTGAGGTGTTGATAAATAATGCTGAAATGATGATTACCTTGGGACGGAGTGGACTTGGGACCCGGTGAATACAGCACGTAAATATGCAAACACAGACAGACGTGTGTCATAATAGAAGACATAGCCCCTAGAGAGCCATCTTCAGAAGCGTATCCTCTGAAAGCACGCAAACGCTGATTGCACCATTGCCTACGGTACTGACTACGGTTCATTCCCGGGTTTAAAACAACAAATCAGTGGAGAATGCAAGGGTTTTCAAGTCGACTGCCTCTGGAGAACAATAGAGGTTCTGAGATCCAGGTACAGAGATCGTGTGTATGTGCTACGCTAGACAAAGACGTCATCCTCTATTGTCACTGGTAAAGACAGCGTCCCCGGGGCCTTAAATAAGATATGAAATTCATTTCGTCCGCTTGTTGTTGAAACAACACCGATGTTAAGATATGTCAGGTGGATTTATGTGAAGTGTTGCTCCAGATTCATGGGGAGGTCTATATTTCGTGTGTGTTATACAACATAATCAATAGCGACTACTTGTTTTGTTTGTTGATTGTTTGACAGTGCACTCAGCTATTTTCCAGCTATATGGCGAGGGTCTGTAAATAATCGAGTCTAGTTTACGGAATATGTTTGTACATGGCCCCAAGTTACATGCAACTTATGATTGGGAAAGTGGTAGGTTATTAAAAGGAAATTGTAAACGCATCCAAATAGTGCAGTAACAACATTTCATTTGAGTACTGTTCTTGAAGATCACGCAGAAATGGGCGCCACAGCTGATACTATAGCCGCTGCCAGCAGTAACCGATTCTGTTTTCCACTTCACTTCGAGCTATTAGATATTCACAGGCCCTTCTACCTAGCGGCACCACTTGAGTGAGTTTAGTTTTACGCCGCACAATATTCCAGCTATATGGCAGGGATCAGCAGCATGGACATCAATCTACGCAACTGGGATACGATGACATGTGTTAACCTAGTCAGCGAGCCTGGCCACCCGATCCCGTTAGTCGACTCTTACGACAAGCATGGATTACTGAAGATCAATTCTAGCCCGGATCTTCACGGGTCCAGTACCAGATGATGATAAGTTAGAAAGTGTTCAATGACATTCAACAGCATTGTAATCACAACGATGACACAGCAACCATCTATTCCATTGACAATATCTCACTGGAGGATGACACGGCAACAGACCCTGAATTTGCAAGGCAAATCCACAATTAGTATACTGGGAATTCAGTCATATTGTGATCATTCGCCATCACAAGATCACAAGGACAAAAGTGACACGGTGCTACATCAAACAATGGCCTCATTGAAAGAAGACTCGGATCCATTTTCAAGAGATAGCAAGGCATTCTCCAACGCTTGGCTTACGAAAGTTGAATGACTATCGAGGGTATGCCTAGTCAGCTGCTACACAGTCAGGTTATGCGGGTACATAAGCGACTTCCTTCTGTAAAGCGTTGTCGTAAGTTAATGCAGTTGCAAAAGAACTAGATCTTGCCAGTGTGTTTCTGGGTGAAGTTTTTACAACAATTATCCGTTATTTCTCGACGTGCGTTCCACAGATGATGACCAACTACCCGCCAGCGTCTTTGAGAAGCATTTTAGAAGTTGTATAGATGAAGGAAAACCAAGTTCTATGGATAGTCAGCTTCTTTATTTAATTTACACCATCACTTGCTTGATAACGGCGTTTGTACCTACACCAAAACGTCGTACTCATTGCAATAAAGAAGTTGACTATCCAGAGAACTTGGTTTTCCTTTACCCGTTAGCGGTCTGAGAATAGAAATTGCTACTGACGGTGTCAGCCTACAGATAATGAATAAGTCTAAAGATGCTGGCAAATTTATTCTTTTTTTGTATGTGAATATGGACGCACAATGTAATAAAATTTGGAAGATTCGTGGTAACAATCTATTAATTTCATGAGACAGACACACTGTGTGTAATCTGTGGCTAAATGGGTTGCGATAAGGCAGCATGTATTCTCGATATTTCGCCATTCGAAGATTTATTTCACACTTATTAGTGTTCCCAACTAAAAACGTTAAGAGAATGGGTAATAATGCATGCTGAAGTCCACCAGCTGATCCAGGCAGATGTTGATTTTTATTTGTAACACCTACCTGAAAAATACATAATTCAACTTACATTATAAATTGTCAAATCAACGTCTTCCCGTTGAAACTGGAAGATGGTTCAATATTGATTATAATTATAGAAAATGAGCAAGTGAGTGAGTGAGTTTAGTTTTACGTCGCACTCAGCAATAGTCCAGCTATATGGCGTCGGTCTGTAAATAATCGAGTCTGGACCAGACAATCTAGTGATCAACAGCATTAGCATCGATCTGCGCAATGGGGAACCGATGACATGTGTCAACCAAGTCAGCGAGCCTGATCACCCGATCCCGTTAGTCGCCTCTTACGACAAGCATGGATTACTGAAGATCAATTCTAGCCCGGATCTTCACGGGTCTGTAGAAACTGAAAATTGTGACACATTAAATGTAACAGGAGATGAGTGCCAGCTGTCAATATTTTAACGAAATAAGAAAAAAGTTTATTCCCAGAAGGTTCATTACAAAGCTTTCAATATTTAATATGATTAATTTATTTCAGACTATAAAACATTAAGTCTTAATACTGGCAGACGATCCAGAACCCATATTGCCCAGACTACTGAATTCAAGTACTCTCCCATATAGTGCAGGGGCTTATGTAACAAAAATGCTTCCCGTGGGAAGTGCATGTTAATCTTTGGAACCACTGATAATTGTGATCAGTATTGCATATGGATTCAGAAAAAACATGGTTCCATTTTTTTCTGATGACTATAAGAGTCATTCTGGGGTAACTGAACATCGGTACCCATAATCGAGCAGCAACACCAATGTGAGAAAAACATACGTTTATAAACCTATCACAACATAGGCATGTAGTATGTCAAAATGTATGCTGTGATGTGTGTTTTACAGCTACCATTATATCATGAATCTCAATAATATATGTATGCATAATAATCACTATGATCATAAGTGCTTCTGCCAAAACCAAAGGTTTGTTGCAGAGGGTATGCATTCAACCCTGTTTTATTTGTTTTGTTTTTTTGTTTGTGTGTGTGTGTTTTTGTGTGTGTTTTGTGTGTGTGTTTTGTGTTTTGTGTGTGTGTGTTTTGTGTCTTTGTTTTGTTTTTGTTTGTTTTTTGTTTGTGTGTGTGTGTGTGTGTGTGTGTGTGTGTGTGTGTGTGTGTGTGTGTGTCCCCAGAACAAATCAATTAGATGTTGAAAAAGTACACTCTTCAAAGAACGAAAACGCAAAAGCAAAATATCATTGAAAAATTTGGTCATATTCATTTATGTAAATCAACGAAAATAAACTGTACAGCATTGAAATTATGTAGAGCAATACATTGGTATCTCGTGCACATTTCACAAGAATGACAGTCATCATGGTCATTACTGCTGTCCACGAGGTGACGTTGACGTTACTGCCTTGTATGGCCACCTCATACTGTGCTAGAACTGCACGACACCTCCTTGACACTGATTGATTTAGTTGTTGGATGTTTCGTTGTGGAATCCTTCTCCATTCCTCCTGCAGCATGTTGAACAACAGTTACTGTTAAAGCCTAAATGGCGAATCATCTATCTGATCCCACATGTAATCAATTGGTTTCAGATCTGGGGATCTGGAGGGCCAGGGGAGGACATTGATGTTGTCCAGGTAGTCCACTGTAGCACATGCTGTGTGAGGTCTGGTGTTGTCCTGGTGGTACAGCTCCCTTTGGCGGTCGACAAGACGATGCAAGTGAGGACAGAGAATCTATTTGGTATATCTCGCGGCTGTAAGATTGCCTTGGACGAGCACCAACTCCGATCTGCAGGTGTATGAGATGGCTCCCCACATCATCACACCATCTCCACTAAATCTGTCCACTTGCCTGATGCAGTTGGATGCAAAACCTTCATTGCATGGTCTGTAGACACGTTGTCTTCCGTCACGTTGCTTGAGGTGCTACCGCGATTTATCAATGAATCATAGGTGCCTCCAGTTTCCAAGGTTCCATGGCTGCACCGTGTTACACAACCTGACTCACGGACGTTCATGTAATCGTGTCAGAGAGGGGGCAACTTCTGGATTTTACAATACTTCAACCCCTTTTGAGGGTACAGCCACTAATAATCTCAGTTACTAATCCAAACTACCAATAATACAATATATATCAATGAACAAACTATTCATCAAAATTTATCTAATAATTCTATTTCTTTTGAATATTCAATAATTAAATATAAATTAACAGTACTAAAAAGATCGTTAACAGTTTTTACATTGAAATACTTATCTCTTGTGATGGGAAAATCAATACAGTCAAGCAGGACATGCTTGAACAAAACAATATGAAAACCCACATCTCGATATACAAATAGCAATTAGAAAATGAAAAAAACGACAAAACCTGAGAGAGGCTGAAACCTCAACCTAAAAGAATAAGGATGAACTTCTACATTTTACTTCATTTGTCAAATCTTCCTTTATGTCGTGCAATAGTCCTGGCTACGCTTACATGTCCGAGCACGCATACTATTGTCCCTAGTTGATTAATAACATACTGATACCAGAAACATATCTATTATTCATTAGGTAGGCATGTGTCAGTGTCTTTCAGACACTGATGCAGCGTTAAGCAATATTCACTCACTCACTAACTCTTTCAGATGATTTGCAGCAATATATATTCACAGAGGGTAGGGTTACTTATTTTTATTTCCTCAATTCATTTTATTTGATAAAACTGAAACACTAGCGTAATTTGTATGCCACTTGTCATTTTCTAAAAGCACCCCATCATATAGAATGATGCATGGCTTGTTATTTCTCCAGACTACGCGAACGGGTAAACTTAAATGTCCTTGCTAAGTAGATCGATGTAATCCATTACATTTTTCCTAAGTTCGTAATGTGATCATGTGTCAAATATATTACACTGTTTGTAACAATATGGGATAATGAAATATTAATGTTGTGATCAGTCATTACAAGGAAGATCTGCATTAATACTGACTGCCAAAGACTGAATCGTTTAGGAAAGAGAATCTTCTACAGGGTTTTACGTAGAGGATGGACGCAGAAAAACAATTCACTGTGCCCCGAGGGACGAACAATGTTATTCATTGTACCCACAACACATCTATGACTTTGTATGTGGTTGTTTCTTTCATCAGTCCACATGATCAATGATTCCTTCCAGGCTCTACAGAAATGATCAAAACATACCATTTTCTACACTGTCACTTCACAGGAGCTCAAGGTAGCCGACATCCCTATGTTTGTGAGTCGTGGTAAATCCCTGACCACTCCCTCTCCCATACAGTCAAGACACTTCAACTGGACACATTGGTATGAGCTCTTGATACTTCAGTCATATTTTATCATAATGCTGTTTGGTAATGCGTTGTCTACAACATTACGGGATGCCTTAAAGTGTGAAAACTCACCATCAGGTAAAACATATTGTCGCTGGCGTCTCCAGACACAGAGGAGTTCATGTTGATGATCGTTAAGGTCAAAGTATTTCATCACGACTGATTTCGAGTTGTTTAAGTGAGTGGGTATGTTACAAAGTTTTTAAAACTGTTTATCAATAAACACATTGTACCCATGTAGGGAAACGACCCCATGTCTTTTGCGCGAGGAACAAAGTTTCAACCTCAACCACTATGCTACCCCTAGGGATCATAGCCCTAGGATATCCTAACTTTGATCCTTGGGTGTAGGATGGGTGTCCTACCTTATTGTCGAACAGTACCCTAGGGCTTCTATATCCTAACGTAGGACAAATACTAAGGTGGTGTCCTACCTTATTGCCGAACAGTACCCTAGGGCTTCTATATCCTAACGTAGGACAAATACTAAGGTGGTCTCCTACCTTATTGCCGAACAATACCCTAGGGCTTCTATATCCTAACGTAGGACAAATACTAAGGTGGTGACCTACCTTATTGCCGAACAATATCTTAGGGCTTCTATATCCTAACGTAGGACAAATACTAAGGTGGTGTCCTACCTTATTGCCGAACAGTACCCTACGGCTTCTATATCCTAACGTAGGACAAATACTAAGGTGGTCTCCTACCTTATTGCCGAACAATATCTTAGGGCTTCTATATCCTAACGTAGGACAAATACTAAGGTGGTGTCCTACCTTATTGTCGAACAGTACCCTAGGGCTTCTATATCCTAACGTAGGACAAATACTAAGGTGGTGACCTACCTTATTGCCGAACATTACCCTAGGGCTTCTATATCCTAACGTAGGACAAATACTAAGGTGGTGTCCTACCTTATTGTCGAACAGTACCCTAGGGCTTCTATATCCTAACGTAGGACAAATACTAAGGTGGTGTCCTACCTTATTGCCGAACAGTACCCTAGGGCTTCTATATCCTAACGTAGGACAAATACTAAGGTGGTGTCCTACCTTATTGCCGAACAGTACCCTAGGGCTTCTATATCCTAACGTAGGACAAATACTAAGGTAGGTGTTGACTTCTCCTAAATAAATCCTAGACGAAAACAACATGGCGTTGTACTGATTTCTTCATGTGGTGTTTGGGGTTAAGGATAGGAAGAATGCCGAAAGCGTATATTATAACAGGACTTGTTCAGTGAATCGACCCCGCCTCTCACGGCGAGCGATTCAGGAGGTGTCGGTCGATCTAGAGAGGGACACACAGCGTTCAAAAGCGTTCACCATGTGGGGCATGGTGGATGAGCTGTCTAAGGATTTGCGCAGGTAAGCGAAAGGTGCCTGCATCGATCCCCACTTGTGACCGGGTGTAAAAACCTTGGAGCTAACATTGCTTGCATGCTCTTTCAGTGTTGACACAACCCCTAGTGTGCTGTACACAACCCTGTGCAGTTAAAATAACCCACTCATCCGACGGTAGGTGACACACGAACACGTGTAGACATTTAGTTGCGGGTATAGTAACGTGCAGTTACACTGGACAAAATGCTGTGACTATGTGTCCCAGTTCACTCAGCTGCAAATAGGTATCTTGTGAAGACGTGGCTGTGTGATAATTCGCTGCGCCTAAGAGGCTACTTGAGTTGAATACTCCCCAGGGAGTTGAGTTGGTTAAAAGAATGCCAGAAAAAAAGACATCCGTTCATCAAGGGGAACACTCAAGCGCCTTGAGCATTTACTAGTTGCGTAAATATGTGGGCTATATAAATATCCTATCAGCATCATCATTATCATCATCATCATCATCATCATCATCATCATCATCATCATCATCATCATCATCATCAAACATCATCAAAAGCCCTAAACCCATATATCTTTGATACCTAGTGGAGGGTAGGTTCCAGTCCGAGTTGGCTGATCTGCACAGTGTTTGCCATCCCAGTGTCTCCCGAGCCATTGGGACCACTGTAGACATCATGTCACTGAAACTCGATGTTATAAGTTTTCCTGAAGATGCAGCCTCACAGAGGAAAGTCAAGCAGGTGGTCACATGCTGGCTTTCCGAGTGTGGTTGGCTTCATCGACGGCACCCCAGTTGCAATCGCCCGTCCTCAGGCATGCGAGCAACATCCAAGCCATATTCAACGGAGATCTATGGTTAGTACCAAAGCACTCATAACCATCTAAACCAAAACAAAATAGTTTGCTTACGAAACATTTCAGTAAATGGAGTAAAACAAACCAATGAAATTGATGTTCTATTTTTAGTTTCTGTAACGTGAATAGGGCCGTTTAAGGTGTCACAATCATTGCCTGCACACCATGGACCACACCCCCTGGGCAACCTCCCGGAGTGGAGAGGTTCAGCAGAGCGTTGTGTAAAACGTGGAACGCAGTGGAAAAAGCTTTTGGCCTTATGAAATCCCGGTTTCGGTTGGTTGGAATCTCTTAATAAAATTAATAATTCAGAATAAGAACAATAAATAATGAAAAACATATAATCTCAACATGTTAAACACAAAGATATAAATAAATTGGATTTATCTCAAACCTAATGCCATTTACTTAAAAAAAGAACTGAACCATTTTGAAAACTGATTTTTTAAATACAGTGTCAAGATATTGGAAAAGTAGCCCGATATTTATCCATTGTGAGATAGTGTAAGGAGCTTATCGTTGTATAGATATCGTTTGCTCCACAAACTATAAAGTGTACTTTGAACTACTGATGTATCGATGAATAGCTTTAACATAAATGTTGTATGTCCTCTTTAACAATAAGAGCAGCATTTGTATTTTCCGTTTCTCATCGCCTGATGGACCCTTCTAAATATCTTGCCGACCCCCACCAAAGACGTGTGTTTTTTCATTCCAACACCGCCGACTCCAACACCGCCGACTCGAAATCATAATCATCACTCACAGCTCATGATAAGAAAATCTCTCATCAAAACATTTTGTTCAACAGCATAAACCATTACTGTAGGCTTGATACAAAATATAATTTGATAAAGGTATTTTTCGGGAGGAGAAACTGTAAGTAGTACATGGCTGTGAAAACAACACATTTACATAAAATATTACCAGCGGAGCAAATGAGTCCTCTGACATTGCGATGTTTACATTTACAAGCTCATCTCAATCTTTAGTTAGATTCGTCCCTAGTATGGTGACCTGATTGTAGGAAAAAAGTCCGCTGAAAAAAAGCCATCGGTAAAAAATGTACCGGAAAAAAAGTACCTCGGAAAAAAAGTCCTATTGTAATAAAAACCTATTTATTCATCTACTTTGGTGTCAAATATTTTAGAAAAAACATTGATAACTCACACACATGGGTCATTAAATAGATAAATTGATCTTTTATCTTCTTAATGACACTTATAAAAAATACTCTGTAGAAGGAATAAAGCTGAAAACCTCTGTAATGTATACAGGATCTGTCTATTTTACATTTGTTGTATGAATATAAACTACATGAAAGTCAACAAACGCTGTGAAAAACTATGAAAAACTAAAAAATACTTTTTATTCTTTTGTCAAAACTTCCTTTTGCAAACTAGGACTTTTTTCCGGAGGGCTTTTTTTCCTAGGCAAATTTAAGACTTTTTTCCAGTACTTTTTTCCGATGACTCTTTTTCCGCACACCGGTGACGTACCTTCAGTTGCTGGTGATCTCCAGCTCGTTTTATTGTTTTGTATTGTCCATAAAAGTTTGTATAATTTTACAGTTACGTGCTAGTTTTAATTCTCTATATGTGGTAATCTAGTTATTTTACAGTCCTTCGTTGATATTTGGCTATATGGCAGCAATCTATAAATAATCGAGTCTGGACCAGACAATCCAGTGATCAACATCATGCGCATAGATCTACGCAATTGGGATACGATGACATCTGTTAAGCAAGTCAGCGAGAGTGACCACCCGATCCAGTTAGGGCATCAGTCTTTTTTATGTTTTTCACGTAGCCACCAAATTCTGAACATGTCGGTCGGTCGGTCGGTCGGGGAAAAAAACAAACAAACAAAAAACAAACTTAATAAAGACAAAGTTATCTTAATAATGTACGTGATTCTCATGTATTGGAATTCTTATTACAATTTATTTCTTTAAATTAGGGTCGGTCGATCCAACCCGGATCTTCACAAGTTATGCAATATAGAACATTGCTATTTGTGCATTGTTGACAGTCGGAATTCTAATGTCACGACACAGTGGATTCACGGGTGGTAATTGCAGTTCACTCTGTAAATTGAGATAAAAAAAATTCAAAAAGGATAAATTCAAGAAAACTCACAGATCATAAAAGTAAAAGATATATTGGTTAATTGATGTGGGTGATGGGTACATAGATACACATTGAAATAATTTAAAACGAAAAACAGCTAAGGCATGAGTTAAAGATGTGCCGAGGTATGTACTAGTAGTGTGTCAGTGTATGTCACCCTGTAAACAGTCGTCACTGGCCCAAACAAAGTAGTCTGTCGTAAAGACCCTGAAACAAATACGCACAATACAGCCTATGCAAGTCTTGAATATGTGCCAGGTATATAGTCAGTAACACACTGACGCGCATCGATTGTTTTCGTGTTTTCATCTTAGCAGTTCTCTGGAGACTGTTTTGTAAGGTTTCTCCTTTCTGACTGACTCTGTTTACGAGCAGAATGTGGCTACTTCTGGTCGTATTATACGAATGTCTATGCCTGTCAAGAGGAAACATTTGCACCAAGATAAGTAGATTTCCTCAACTCAACAACAATTACACGGTTGACGGTCAGCCTGTAGAGACCATTGCTGTGGGGACTGTTGGGTTGTGTGCACAAATGTCAGCTGAAGGCGACGTGTGAAGCCTTCACTTACAACAAGAAAACGAGGGACTGTAATATGTATGATCAGTTTGAGTTTTCGTCACCAAACAACATCAGCGGCAGTAATGTTCTCACCTCCATCATCAGCGACTGGAACAGTGAACAGGTACGTTTGGTTGAGATGGCCCTAGATATTGATGCTATATCACATGTTTGACATTTAGAAAAGAAACTGTCGGAAGTTGCCGTATTTCTCAAGCTTACCCTGAAATAGAAATGATGATTTAAGTCTCAGAAAGTGACCATTTGACGGTATTGATGTTTGTGTATTGAAAGAAAAAAGATAGTTCGTTTGAACACTTCCTTTCCCAACACAGACTTTAAATTGTTAATTTCTGTTACCGGATTGTGACTTTTGTGGCAGGTTTATTCATTTCGTCGCCTTGCTCATTCTCCAAATGTAGATATACAGCTGATGTGTCGTTGTAATACACCCATTTACTAAACCTATATTCATGTTGGACATTTCGATTGTATTTCAACATAGTGGATTGAGGTAACATAGTCAGAATGATACAACGGACAGTCAGCTGGCGGGGTGTAACCCCAAAACGAAACAGCTGAGGAATTTGAAATGCCCAAAGCCTTTTGGCTAAATATAACAAATATGTTTGGTATTACACTTCCGATGTAAAGTACAAATTCTAGTTCTTGCATACGCTTTGCCAATAACGTTTTTATTCACTCCAGTTCTTTAATATAAATTTGGGGCGGTGGGGTAGCTTAGACGTTAAGGCGTTCGCTCGTCACGCTGAAGACCCGGGTTCGATTCCCCACATGTATACAATGTGTGAAGCCCATTTCTGGTGTCCCGGCGGCGTAAAACCCAACTCACTCCCTAATAATCTGGGAAGACGTGTGTGGCAGCAACTGAATTACCACCACACTTTGCAAGCACTTAGGCAAGCACTCGTTGGCCATTGTCGACGACTTCCGGTCATAGTGTTTCGACAGGTTATCCTATTCATAAGGATGTGTTGTGTTTCCGCAACCGCCGCTGTAGGTCACACTCGTTATTGACTTCTTGTGTCTCAACTGTTTCAGTTTTAGTCGCAGTGGGGGTTCATGGAACGTCAAGTATTATAAAGCATTAACTTACACTGGTAATCCACTGTTCGTCGTCCGTATTGTTACCTGGACGACTGCATTATAATACACAATTGTTTTCCTGATAATGTTTACTCCCATTGCCGAGGTAAACTTATCAGACAGTTGTGTTGACGTCAGTGTTGGTAACGTTAGTAGCAAGGGACGACTGCATTATAATACACAATTGTTTTCCTGATAATGTTTACTCCCATTGCCGAGGTAAACTTATCAGACAGTTGTGTTGACGTCAGTGTTGGTAACGTTAGTAGCAAGGGACGACTGCATTATAATACACAATTGTTTTCCTGATAATGTTTACTCCCATTGCCGAGGTAAACTTATCAGACAGTTGTGTTGACGTCAGTGTTGGTAACGTTAGTAGCAAGGGACGACTGCATTATAATACACAATTGTTTTCCTGATAATGTTTACTCCCATTGCCGAGGTAAACTTATCAGACAGTTGTGTTGACGTCAGTGTTGGTAACGTTAGTAGCAAGGGACGACTGCATTATAATACACAATTGTTTTCATGATAATGTTTACTCCCATTGCCGAGGTAAACTTATCAGACAGTTGTGTTGACGTCAGTGTTGGTAACGTTAGTAGCAAGGGACGACTGCATTATAATACACAATTGTTTTCATGATAATGTTTTACTCCCATTGCCGAGGTAAACTTATCAGACAGTTGTGTTGACGTCAGTGTTGGTAACGTTAGTAGCAAGGGACGACTGCGACTGCATTATAATACACAATTGTTTTCATGATAATGTTTACTCCCATTGCCGAGGTAAACTTATCAGACAGTTGTGTTGACGTCAGTGTTGGTAACGTTAGTAGCAAGGGACGACTGCATTATAATACACAATTGTTTTCATGATAATGTTTACTCCCATTGCCGAGGTAAACTTATCAGACAGTTGTGTTGACGTCAGTGTTGGTAACGTTAGTATCAGAGCAAGGGACGACTGCATTATAATACACAATTGTTTTCCTGATAATGTTTACTCCCATTGCCGAGGTAAACTTATCAGACAGTTGTGTTGACGTCAGTGTTGGTAACGTTAGTAGCAAGGGACGACTGCATTATAATACACAATTGTTTTCATGATAATGTTTACTCCCATTGCCGAGGTAAACTTATCAGACAGTTGTGTTGACGTCAGTGTTGGTAACGTTAGTAGCAAGGGCACGACGACTGCATTATAATACACAATTGTTTTCATGATAATGTTTACTCATTGCCGAGGTAAACTTATCAGACAGTTGTGTTGACGTCAGTGTTGGTAACGTTAGTAGCAAGGGACGACTGCATTATAATAATGTTTACACAATTGTTTTCCTGATAATGTTTACTCCCATTGCCGAGGTAAACTTATCAGACAGTTGTGTTGACGTCAGTGTTGGTAACGTTAGTAGCAAGGGACGACTGCATTATAATACACAATTGTTTTCCTGATAATGTTTACTCCCATTGCCGAGGTAAACTTATCAGACAGTTGTGTTGACGTCAGTGTTGGTAACGTTAGTAGCAAGGGACGACTGCATTATAATACACAATTCTTTTCATAATAATGTTTACTCCCACTGCCGAGGTAGAAGTATCAGAGAGTCGTGTTGACGTCAGTGTTGGTAACGCTAGCAGCAAGGGACGACCAAACTGGGCAGCCTGTTAGCCTTGGACTGAGCCCGTGTCGGTCGGTAGAGGACGGGATTGGTGTGGTTAAGTGCACCAACAAACCACTTAAAGTAGGATGGGCCCGGGTCTGTCAATCCCCGGGCTACAACTATGTGACATGTGCAATTTCAAATGCACCACTGAATTCATGTTTTTCCCAAGAGTCGTATGCCCAGAAGGCGTTAGCTCTTGGCCCAGTCTGTGGGAAAATATAATCATTTAGATTTCCTCCTGGAGTATCATTCGAGTCATTCGAGTATCAGGGTGCTGCAAGACGGAGACGTGCTTGTTTTGAGCATGTGCCATACGACCTGCCAGTAACAAACCCCCCCCCCCCCTCCTTAAACAACGTCCACTTGACAATGATCCTATTGATACTGACCACAAATTGTCCAACTTAATCGATTTCTAGCCACGTTTCCTTGCGATTGGGTCTGTTGACAAAACTACGTTCGAGTTTTCAACCTTCTTGCTCTAACTAAGGGTATACAAGGCATTGCTCGAGATGTTAAGAACATTAGGCATTCCTTTCACTGTGGGGGACCGCGATCGATTGTCGGAACTTGAGATGAAAAACGATGATACTATTAAACAAATAGGTATATGTTTTCTTTGTATCAAATGCTCCCAAATCACTGAAGGCAGGTTACTGTGACATCCATGTCGACACCTAAATTCCCAATCTTCTCAAGTGCTTTAAATGCCAAAAGTATGTTCATGGTGTTAATACTTGCACATTGTCTGTTGTGTGCGCTCACTGTGTTGAGAAGACACATTCAACAGAAGATTGTGACAGTGATTTTTAAAAAATGCACTGGCTGCTCAGGCGACCATTCATCGTTCTCCAGAGAGTGTCAAATTTACCCAGAACATGAGTTTTTCCGATGCCCAAAAAATTGTCGAAAGATATGAACTACAGGGAACTTATGCTACAACAACAAAAAGCGTCTGAGACAATCCCTAAAGTATCGAAGTCATCACAAAACTAATCCTAATCCTCATTCTTAACAAAAACCCAAACTAGCGAATCCCCAAAAGTGCCCTTGAGAACATGGAGGTGTTCTTGGGCACATTCTTGGGCACATATACTGAGTCAAAAAAAAACCTTCCCAAAATGTAATTTGAAAAATAATGAATAATTTTTCTCTGATGATACATCTATATAATTTCGTGCTTTCAAGTTTACACAGATTCCCAAACGTTGGTTGGTTGAGAGAGCGGTCATGTGATCTAAATTTCAAGGTTCATTACTCTTGAACCCCTCTAATCGTTCATAATTGTGTAAACACCGTTCATACGTGTGTGAACGTTTTTCGCTTCGGTTTCAAGGACCCCCAATAATTGGTGATGCCAATTTCGCGAACGAACCTGTTTCAAGTCACACCAAGTTTGGCAATGTCACTACCAAACGGATTGCCGAACATTGTTCCTTTTCACAGGAGTTTAATGTTTCGCAGTTTGCGGGTTCATCTGGCGGTTTTCTGCCCGAGGTCTGTTTAACAACTGCTCAATAAATTTCACAATAAACAATCACAAATAAATAGAATACAACAAGATCAGCTTCCTATTCGCCACGCCGCACAACTTCGAAGTCGGTCATTGTATTATTACGCGGTCAAACAAGCTATTTACAAGTGAAAAGGTACAATGCCAGCTGGTTAAAATGCTATTGTTATTGCTTCTTTTTTCTGTTTGATGCTGTTATTGATGTTATACTTATTAAAACAGTTTCAAACATCATAACGAATTTGTTGTTATATTTTAAAGATCGGATACTTTGAGAACTATTTCTTCAAGGGTTGGGATACATGTGTAAAGAAAATCGCTGTGTATACAAACATCGCTGCAATACGTACGTTCTTGAACCGAATGGCATTACAACATTTTCCAGGTATTAAAACACACTAAACAATGATCATCTACAAATGGGTGGAAAACGTATGTGTAAACTTCAAAGTGAGAAATTATAAGAATTGAATGTCAGTTTGTGTGTTTGCACTGAAAAATGAACGATGTCAAAGCGCTTTGACATCGTTCATTTTTCAGTGCAAACACAAAACTGACATTCAATTCTTAAGTATCCGAAATGGGATCCCTATCTTTCGACTCAAGAAATACGTTAGTAAAACCCACTCAAACCCATCCATTCGTCGTGCAAATGACGTTAGTGCCAAATCAGGTTTTGCACGTGCAGTCGATCACGTGATCTTCGCATCGAAGTTTTCTTCATATGCACGTGTTTGCATTGGCCTCAAGAATTGAAAAAAACACTTTTAAACCGAAGTTCTAACGGTACTTGAAATGCCACGATTGTCAAATGTGCAAAGTGAACATGCCGTTGGCATGTTGCAAGCGGGAACATCAGTTATTGACGTCGCAAGAGCAATGGGATACAGCCGTCGTACTGTGTATGACTTGCGAGGTCGTCTACAACAAACTGGCACCACTTCTGATCGCCCAAGGTCGGGCCGTCCACGTGTGACGTCACGAGCAGAAGACCGTCAAATCGTCCTACGTCACCTACGCGACAGATTTCTGCCGGCTACACGAACCAGGGCTGAGATGTTTAGAGGTCGACTGTCCTCACAGACCATTCGAAATCGGTTGCGGGCTGCCAATCTCCATTCCCGACGTCCAAATCGTGGGCCAATATTGACGCCGTTTCATCAACGTCAACGTCTGCTGTGGGCCCAACGTATGCCCAATGTTGTGTACAGGAAGTCGACAGATTCGGGGGCGGAAGTTGTATGGTGTGGGGTGCTTTCTGTGGGAACAACCGTTCTCCATTCATCCGTGGAAACCTCACAGCTGCTGCTTACCGTGACCAGGTGCTCACCCCTGAACTCGTTCCTTTCATGACGGCTCATGGCCCAGGTCTACAGTTCCAGCATGATAATGCTCGGCCGCATACCACGATGTTGACACGAAATTTCCTTTAAAACGCTGGAATCAACGTCATGGACTGGCCATCGAGGTCCCCTGACCTTAATCCAATAGAGCATGTTTGGGATGCACATGGGGAAAAGGCTTCGTGGTCTTAGGAACCAACCTCAGAATTTGCAGGAACTTGGCGCTGCCTTGCAAGAGCAATGGCGCAGAATCCCCAACCACGTGTTCACAAGCATCAGGCAGTCGATGAGGAGACGGTGTTTGGCAGTGGTGAATGCGCGGGGCGGCCATACAGAAAATTGAACTGAGAAATTTCGAATTTTTATTCTTGTGACTTGACATTCTGTATACCCATGTTTTAGAACGGCGGTGTAGCCTAATGGAACTGATTATGGCACTGTCAGTGTATCGAGTACATCACACAGATCTCAGCAATTGAATAATAAAAATTTAACCATCTTACCATCTCTTGTTCTTTTAAAGTGCCCTGAAGAAAGAATGTGAAGTTTCTTTTTTGACTCAGTATAGTTTGTCGCCCACCAAACATGTGTGGGGCAGATAATCAATAAATCCTATGAAATAATTTGAGTGATTGGTCCAGGATTTTACTCCATCAGCATTCTGTCTGCAGGAGACATATTAATAACTGACTCTTTTGAGCTACGTCATTCCAATGCATATCATTTTGTTACACCCCTTGGTGATAAGGCCACTGGAGGATCTTCAATCCTAGTCAAACAGAATGTAATCCATAGCCCTGGGGTTGATGATGAATTTTATGGAGAAGCATGTACAATGTGAATGCATTAATATACATAATTGACATATTCTGTTTTTTCTTAGTATACCTGCATACCTGAGTTTTAATAAATAATTCATGGGAAGAGCAAAGAAAACGAGAGAGAGAGATATACGAAACTTCTGTAGGTCGATTTTTGCTAAATAGTTTTCAAAACGTCCAGCTGTATATCCGATTTTCAATGATTATAATATAAACATTTTGTTGATACGTAATGATTCCGACCAAGATTGGAAATATATATCTTTCATTCTTTGTGTAAATAATATGACACATTTTGCATGGGACTCAACATTGTGATGACACCACACATAACCATAACCTGTTTTGTACAACTGCTCTCTAGTATCAGTCACCCAATTTCTTTTCCCATTTTCGTCACACAGTTTCATCATAATTATCATAGAACCTTGTATCGTACATACCCACGAGCCTGGTGCTGCGAGAACGTTTTTCAGATACATCCATTGTTTTCCTAATTCCAGACGGGCAACCAGCATGTAACCTTTTTGATGTGGCAGTGGTGTAGCGTAATATGCATTTTCCTCGAATGGAATAAACCTGTCCAGTAGAACCCCTTTTTTCAGTTCGAGGACATTACGATCCTCATCTGTGATAAGATAGGGGTAGGTGAGGACCAGGTTAATAATCCAATTCAACTGAGATTCGAAGACAACTTCTCGTCGTTTGCACACGTTGTAAGTGCAACACATACAAGCCATTTTCTGTACCGGGTTGGTCGAAACCGCGCGTGTCCCCGAGATCAGAGAACGCGATGGTGGCTTGCGGAGTCACGTTTGCACTCATGACTGTATATGTATGTTAGGAAATAATTTTCAATTGGTTTTTGGATAATTTCTCGGACGTGCACTTCAAGCCCATGAAATGTATGTTGTCGGGTAGGAAAATTCTGGCGAGTGATATCGTGTCTTCCACGGTGACGGTGACTCCCCTGCAGGCTGGTGTACCCGTTCACGTTCACCACAACATTAACGGAGCAAACGTGATGTTGTTGCTTATTAGACCACCGGAGTTTGATACCTCTCACGATTTCGACTTCGCGCGATGCCGATGGTGGTTTTTCGCCTAGGAAGACTTGGATGATCAGCGTGGAATTGGCCGGTAGATTTTCCATGATGTCGATCAATTCGTCGAAACCCGTCACCATCTGCAAACTTGAGCTTTGCGTCCCGGGTTTCCCCGATAGCACGCGTGCTCATTTATTTTGCGAAAGCCGGTTGAGGATCACGCTGCGTCTTGGCGCGGGGACATAAGCCAAGAGCATTATTCCCTCGTTCAGGACTTTCGTTAGGTAGTGGATTTTGCTTTCTGTAAAAATGAGGGGAGAGCCGAGCGTGATGTCAATGATCCAGTCAATTCGAGAGGGCACGAGGACCCATTTGTTGTAGTCGGTGAACATGAAAGTGTAAGGCACGTTTCGAGCGACGACCGTGGTCTCGACATTGTTCAGATCGAACAGCTTGCCGTCGAAGGCCCTGGATATTGTCCACTCGTCTTCTTCATTGCGGACGAGGTCGTTGACTGCTCCTTCGGTGTTGACAAAATCGCTTAGGGCACTGATGCGGTTGCCGGATCCTTTGCTGCCTTTGTCGGCGGGCACTTCGACGCGTTTGTAAATGTTGTTTTTCAGTTGCAATGCGTACAGGTTGCCCTCGATTCTGGACTCGTCGAATCCGCGCATGTCTCCGAGGTCGGAGAGAGCGATGGTATGACATTTTCCCAGCCGCAAGGTCATTCCCGGACCCGAAGCTATGGTCATTGTCTTTTGCGTAGGTGCAGCGTCAGGATCAGGTATCCTACATTAACTGGATTATGTTTAATGTCTAAAACCGATATTTTTAATTCCGTGATGGTGCCTTGCCTTAATTTCTTGCACTGCCGCGACGAAAACGATTCGGTTCTTTCGTCATTGTACTTTTCCGTTTTCACCGGCACGGCTCTCAGCAGCATCAAATGTCGTTCGTCTTGAACGTTGTTGGTCATGCTCAGCTGATCGAGGTGAACGCACAGTTCACAGGTACAGAACGAGTTCGGGTAATTTCATACCAGTCATGGTGGTTTTCGGTAGTATTACATTGAACGTAAACCCGAGCGTTTTAGTCAACGGCTGGCTGAGTCTCAAAGTGTTTTCTCTGTTGTTGACCAGCACGACCATGCCATTCGAGACGTTCATTCTGAGTTCCGCTCCCACGGGTTTGAATATTTCATCGTTGAGCGAGCACAAGCTGCAGTAGCCGTATGTTAATTGGTTTCGGTTGTCATTGACGAACGATTTTCACGTTTCCTACCAGATCAGACGTATCCTGAAAGAAATCAGCGACCTGATTCCGCGGGACGCGGCATCGAATGCGATAAACAATCCGTAAAATCGACGTGCGTACGAACGCGTTTGCGGTGAATTCGAACTAGATCCAAAGACGGTCGATTGGCGTTTGCCGGGTCCGAACCATGTCTCTCGTGAAAGTTAGCAAACTGCTGGTGAAAGATTGGGGTTACAAGTCGTATCATTACGTCACGACGAACGAGTGGAACGACGACTACATGGCTTTCGACGACAGCACGGATTACCACGTTTGGAGGTTTGAGCAGGGACCCGCGGACGATTGGAAAATGTACATGCTGGACACTTCGAAAGGGTTTACTCGTACAGTGTCGTCAGATTGAATGATTCGATTCGAACCTACGTGTGGGCCGTGTTGGGCACGCGGTCGCAAACGTGTTCTGGCATCGTGGGCAAAGGGACAGCTTACGACGTGCAGAAACAGTTCGTGGTCAACATCAAGGATGCCATCGCCAGACCGGTTGATCTGCCCAGTGCCATCGTATGCTATGAAAAGGCACAGGAATACGCCCGCTCGAAAGTCGACTACGTGTTCGGCGCGGAACTGTACATGGCTCCGAGTGACATGCGACTGAGGATGAACCGAGTGGGAATCGTTGCACCGGCACCGGAAGTAGAACCACCACCACGACAGCAGCAGCAGCAGCAGCTGCCTCTGCATGTGCAGGCAAACAATCAGCGACAAAACGGCTCTGGTGGTCGGCGGGATTGTGTTCGGGACTGTGTCTCATTTGGTTAAAAATTCCTTAGCCGCGACGTACACCAGACACGCCACGGCGAAGACTAACGCCCTCAGGTTTTGACCGAGCCACGTTACGGTTTTGTCCTCATTCAAGACTCGGTCGATGGTTTCGCGCACGCGGCTGATTTGCGATCGTGACGGTTTGGGACAAGAAGCCTAGCAACCAGGACACGAGGCCGCCCAAGATAACAGGCAGCGCTGCGGCGGCTTTGCGATTTCAACTGTTTTTTTATCCAGTATCTGACGTTGCCACCTTCTTTGGTTAGTGGTGGTGTGCCCTAGCAACCAGGACACGATGCTGCCCAAGATAACAGGCAGCGCTTCGGCGGCTTTGCGATTTCAACTGTTTTTTTATCCAGTCTCTGACGTTGCCACCTTCTTTGGTTGGTGGTGGTGTGCCTCCGCTGCCCATCAGCGACACGACCAGGGTCGATACGATGAAGCCCAAAGCCGTGAGAACGCTGGCGATGGTGATCCCTTGTTCCCGGAGCAGAATTCGGATCCTGTCGGCCAACGTGGTGTCCTCATTCAAGACTCGGTCGATGGTTTCGCGCACACGGCTGATTTGCGATCGGAGGGCTTCCCAGTTGGAGGAAGCAGCTTCCAATCTGCTCCGTCTCTCGTCTTCCAGGTCGTGCAATCTTTTCTCGATGATGTTTTTCGTGGCTTCGTCATCGACGACAATCCAGAGTTTTCTTTTCTTGCGAGCGATGTGCTCATCGATTTCGTTCAGTTTACCCATGTTGTTCAAGAGTTCTCCGCGCACGTTCTTCAAGGCTTCGTCTAGACCCCGAAGTTCCCTAAGAGGAAATTCGAAACCGGGCAAGGGTTCGTTCGAGTACGTGACCAATATGTTTTCGATTTCGTCCGACGCCTCTTTGGCGCGCTGGTGCACTTCTGCACCACCACCACAACCGAGTTCGGTCCTTACGTTTTGCAGATCGTGAACGACCTTCGGTGGAAGATGTTTTGGTCGTGCGCCAACGTAATCTCGCAGGTTTAGTTCGTCGCGTATCAGTTGACTACCACCACAGCGACTGCCTAGCATCAACAGGGCGAGATGTTTTCTCATGTGTTTGTTCATGACATCGACCTCTGGATGAGCTTTCAATCACAGCGTCCCTTCGTTGTCGATTTTGAACTTCGGATAGGCGCGACCCAATGGTTCGACGTATTTTTTATCGCGTTTTAAAGCATCGTAATATTGGTAAAAGCTTGTTGCCCACGGTGTCCCCCATGAACGAGGTGTCTGCTACATCATCGTCGTCATTCATCTGGTGTACGTCTAAATCGTCCATGGGAATATCGTCCACCATTTTTTTAAAATTTTATATTAAACTAAAAATATACATAGTTTCAATAGAAGAAATGTCGTATTACGGACGAAAGTTAGATTCTCTCCAAAAATCGAGAGAGACGCTCGGTGTCAAAGCCATGCGTCAGTCGGTGACCATCACCAACAATCCGAGCACGATCGATCAAAACCAAACACTGCTGGTTCGATTCCCCAACCTAGGCGCGAACGATGTCATCGTCCCCGGCACGACTCAACTGGCTTTTCACATCACATTGGAGTCCACGAATGACAAACGCACGATCGTAAACAACCTGGGTCGCGCCATCATCAAGAAAACCACCATCAAAATCAGCGGGAACGAGGTGCTGAGCATTGATGACAGCGATGTGTTTTTCTGTTACGGGGACCTCTGGAGAACCTCAAACGAACGCGATGACATGTCGTATCAAGGAATTAGACGGAATAACGACGTATGGAGCGATCTACGTGTGGGGAAGGTTTTCACGTCAGATCAGCTTGACAATATAACGAAAGGAGAAAAAGCCGCCGCCGAGGCATACGGGATTCGGTTTTGCATACCGCTCGACTTCGAGTTGCTCGAGGGGCATATACCGTTTTACTAGGCCACACTGGGCTACAGGTTGGAAGACGAACTCATGTTCAACGACTACGGCAAAGTTATCTTAATGCGGGACAACAGTGAGGCCAGCTATGTCTTCGACAACATCTCGCTAGAGTTCGACATGGTCACGACCGCGCAACTAGCCCAGCAGATTCGCAACCAGTACTTGGGAAAGCTGTCCATCCTGTACGACCGCGTGCTGTGACACCGGACGATCGTCAAGGACAAGAGCAACATGTTGTGGAACATCAACCTGAACCTGAAGAGACAGCGAACTCACTTGGAATCCCGAGATCAGGAAAGTGGAAGTGACCATCGAGGGCGTTCCCAACCAGCTGTTCAGTCAAGGCATGCGAGCTTACCAGCAGTGGGACGAGATAAAAAAAAAACTATCGACCATCAAGCGACACTCGGCTGAAGTCAACGACGTCGTCAAAGACCTGGGTTTTTACCCTATGTGACGCTCCATAAATACCTGGATAAACATTACGCGCTGTGGCTGGACATGCGATCCACGGACAATGACAGACTACACGGCAGCGGATGTTGCATCAACAACGGCAGCGGGAGGATCACCATCCAAATCACCAAGGAAGCTCAAAGTCCGGGCGGTAAATTAAAATTATATTTGTACGTGATTATGGACGCGCAACTAAATATAGACAATGGAAGATTCGTGCAAGCCATTTATTGATTTACCTCGCGATTCCCTCTCCGCCACCGTGTGCTGTCAGACAGGGTGCGGCAAGACGGCATTCGTGCTGAACATGTTGGAAGGATACTATCATGACGTGTTCGACCACATCGTCATTCTCTGCCCCACATTACGGGTGAACAAGACGTACACAGAGAGAGCGTGGGTGATGACGGACCCGAACGTTCACAAAATCGATCCTGGAACTCGTCTGCAGGACTGGTTGTGCTTTTATCACAACAAGTTGAAAGGAGAATCGACGCTCTTCATCCTGGACGACTGCAGCGCCAACAAGGAGATGGTTAAAAAACGAGACACGCTGTCGTATCTGGACTTCTCGGGCCGACACACGAAGCTAAGTGTTTGGGTGCTGACTCAGAAATTCAACTCGGTGCTGAAAGATTTGCGGGAACAGATGCGATGGGTCGCCCTGTTTCACTGCAAGGACAGGGATTTGTTCGAGGACTGCTTGCGAGAAAACGACGTGATCCAAACAAGACCAAACAAGAACGAGAACGACTGAAGAAACAGCTCGCCGAAACGAAACCTCCTGCTGAAAACCGACCAACCGGTGGCATACAAAGTCTGCAAATTCAAGTATAACTTCAGCAAACTTCTAGCGAACTTCTAGCAAAATTCTAACAAAATTCTAGCAAACTTCTGACAAAATTAAAGCAAAATTCTAGCAAATTCAAGCATAGCTTCAGCAAAATTGTAGCAAAATTCTAGCAAATTCAAACATAGCTTCAGCACAATTCTAGCGAAATTATTGCAAACTTCTGACAAAATTCAAGCAAAATTCTAGCAAATTCAAGCATAGCTTCAGCAAAATTCTAGCAAAATTCTAGCAAATTCAATCATAGCTTCAGCAAAATTCTAGCAAACTCCAAGCATAGCTTCAGCAAAAAAGTGATGTTCGAAACGCTCGTCGTGTGCAACTTGGCTTTCATCTCGATGTGTTTCGCGTACATCAGATTTCATTTTATTAGACTTAAACATTGCTTGTCACATTCTAAGATAGAGTGCGACGAAACCAATGTTTGATGACGACAATAATAAAAACGACAAGCGAGAAAGACAAACAATATTCTGGTGGGGTGACCACCTTCCCGATAAAATTCACAAAATGTCGGCCGAAGAAATCGACAAGCTGTACGCGAGATACGAAGCCAGACTCGGCGCAGAAATGACGAACCCCATAGGGTCGGTCCTAACGCAGATCTACGCTGGCATAGCCTCCTACATCCTTCCCATTCCGTCGGAACATCGACTTTACCTGTGGGAAGATCTCAAGAAAGATCCGTTCATCGAACACGCTTTGAGCGCTGTCAGCTGCATGCTGTACCACAGGTACGGCATGTTTTTAGCTCCGTTGACCACGGCGATCATATCGGCAAAGCATTGCCAATTTAAAGAAGAAAATAATGATAACAGTGTACAAGATGTTGTCGGAGGAGGAGGAGAAGAAGGATGCTGCTGTCCCCGAGCAAAGACAGCAGACAACGGAAAAAGTGATTGATACCGTAACCAGAAGAAAAAAGGATCCCAAAAATAGCCGCCGGTCGCAAAGGTCAGTTAGCTAAAAAGCAGAAAAAAAACTCGTCAATGGATTTGTTACACCATAACGACGGCAGCATCCATCACCACCGTCATCTCCGTATTGCTGTACAAATTCAACGCGAAGACATCACCACCACCACCCCGGGCAGCGGTACCCGCCCGTCAATTAGAAGTAAACACTCACATTATGGCAGCGGTACCCGCCCGTCAATTATAGAAGTAAACACTCTCACATTATGTTATAAAACATGTCGACAACCGATGGAAAAACGGAGCGATCGACATACCTAGGCAGCACATACGTAAACGTCACGTTATAGCCGTGGAGAAACTGCAGGCCACGCAAGCCGAGTTTGGCCAAAACGCGTACCATCAACGCCCAACTCGCGCGTGAAAAAACATGCCGTGACGACGTTCGTGAACGTCCACGACGCCATGCGAGAATACTACGTGCTCACCGGCAAACGACTCGAACACACCACGCATCTCAGTATTACGCGCTTCCCGAAGCACAGAAACAACGAGAGTTGATCATCGTGGCTCTGGGTCTAGTCGCGCAACCGTCCGTACCATACTACCATAAAGACGCGACCTACCTACCTGAAACCCACCTACCTACCTCCATACCGTGAATTACCCACCTACCTACCTACCGACATACCTACCTACCTACCTACCCATCCACCTACCCAACTACCTACCTACCTACCTACCTACCTACCTTACCCACCCACCTCCACACCACCTACACCTACCTCCACCTACTACCCACCTACCTACCTACCTACTCCACCTACCCACCGACCTACCTACCTACCCACCTACCCTACCCATCCACCTACCTACCTACCTCCTACCTACCTACCTACCTACCTGGCTACCTACCTACCTACCCGACCTCCACATACCTACCTACCTACCTACACTACCCTTCCACCCACCTACTCCACCTACCTACCTACCCACCATTTCCTACCTACCCACCTACCTACTATCCTACTCCACCCACCCACCGACCTACCTACCCCTACCTACCTACCTACCCACCGACCTACCTACTCACTCCACTGACCTACCTACCTACCTTCCACCCACCTACCAACCTACCTTTTACCTACACCGACCTACCTACCCACCTACCCAACCACCTACCTACCTACCCACTCACCTACCTACCTCACCTACCTTACCTACCCCACCTACCCACCCACCCACCTACCTACCTACCTACCTACCCACCCACCTACCTACCTGCACCCACCTACTCCACCCACCTACCCACCCACCTACCTACCTACCTACCCACCCACCTACACCCACCCTTTTACCTACCCACCCACCTACCTACCCACCCACCTACCTACCCACCAGACCTACCTACCTACCTACCTACCCAGAGGCCTCCTACCTACCTACCCAGAGGCCTACCTACCTACCTACTTACCTACACACCGACCTACCTACCTACGTACCTACCTACCCATCTACCTACCTACCCACCGACCTACCTACCTACCTACCCAGCTACCTACCTACCTACCTACCTACCTACCCACCCACCTACCTACCTACCCACCTACCTACCTACCCAGAGGCCTCCTACCTACCTACCCACCCACCTACCTACCCACCCACCTACCTACTTCCAAAGTTATATGCTAGCTAGTTTTAACTCATTTTGTGATAATCTAGTGGTTTTACTGTCTTTCGTTGACAGGGTTTTATATATTATATGTATGTATTATAAATTTAGAACTAGTTTTAGTCACGATATGGCTGAAATATTGCCGATGTGACTTTAAATTTGAACTCACTCACTCACTCTACATGTACCTACCCACCCACCCACCTACCTACCCACTTACATACCCACCCACTCATCCACCTATCCACCCTGCTGCCCACCCTGCTACCCACACACCTACTTACATACCTACCTACCTACCTAAACCACCCACCTACCTACCAACGTACCTACCTTCCTACCTATCTTCATTCCTACCTACCTACATTCCTTCCTTCAATGTTTCAGCAGATGATATTTTGTTGCCCTGCCTGGGTGCACCTCTTGCCTATCACTTAAGCCGATAAGGACAGTTAACAAAGCGGTGCGTCTCAGCTATCAAAAAGAACGTTCATTTTAGAGGCAGTGTAGTATGATTATATACTGGTGTAAGCTTCTTGTGACTGGTAATAGTGATTTATGGGGTTGTTATGAGTATTTGTCTGGGGAAGTGGAGACCCGTGGTGATAAGAATTGGGCGAATCAGGTTACATGTATCTTGTCAAGCATTGAAATCAGTTAAATATGGTTAACGAAAGGAATTACCAGTAAAAAAAAACAACATAATTACTGATCAGGCTATTCACTTTATCTGTAGACAGTTGAACAACTAACATTTGTCTAGTATCAGTCCTCCAGCAATACATATAATGATAAACAAGAATGATGAACATATTTCATATAATGTTCATTAGCTCCGTTTCAAAGTGTTGGTGGAGAAATGTCCCTTTTGTGTCCCTCTGCGTCCATCTGTTTCACCTCTGAATATGGGGATTGAAAATTAGCCCTATCCATCACGGATTAGTGTATCAAAATATCAGCTGCAATATATTTGCTTGTTCGACCATAATATCAAAATATCAGCTGCCATGTGTTTGTTGGTTGTAAACGCTTACTGTAAGGATTCAAAACCATCTTTTGTCTTCTATGTACGTCTCTATACAACATTCACCTGTCGGAAGGAAGAGAATATGAACTAATGAAATAAATTAGTGTATTGCGGCCTCGCCATATCTATCGTTACACCGTCGACATACCCCTGGTACTATGGTCAACACCGAACAAATAGAATGGATGGTCAGGCGATGTGACTTGGATGATTGAACGTTCATGATTGATATTTTTGACTGCACGGGATTAGCTTTAATATTGCTGACTGCATTTTCTGACAATAAAACCGCCACGAGCCTTGTAGGTTGTTTTCTTCAAGCACAGTAACCAGTGTTTCATTACCTCAGAATATTTTCCGGCACAAATAATTCACAGTACAGCCATCAGACATACAGATGCACTGTGCAAATATTAAGCATACAGACATGTTAGACACGCATAGGCGCAAGTAAAACCATCACACATACATATGGACTTGTATATATGTTAGACTCGAGGTACCACTTCTCGAGGCATATGACAGAGCAACTCTTAGATTCATGTTTGCACTCATACAACCATTATCACACATTATGTATAAAACACACGCATGTGAAGCATGGCTAGCAGCTGTGTACGGAACAATCTGCTATTTCAACATAGTACGGTGGGTGAGTGGTGTAGACATATCACTGTGTAGAGACAGGTTAGAGGGGGTTGGGGTGGGGGTGGACATGTGACTCATCTGGGATAGTGAGAGTGGGTGAGTGGTATGTGGACATATGACTCTTTACAGACAGGTGAGAGTGGGTGACCGGCGTAGAGAAATATGACTGATCTGGGATAGGTGAGGGTGGGTGATTGGTGTGGACACATGACTTTGTAGACAGGTGAGGGTGGATGAGTGATATATGGACATATGACTGTGGAGAGACAGGTGAGGGTGGATGAGTGGCGTGGACACATGTCTGTGTAGAGACAGGTGAGGGTGGGTGAGTGGTGTGAACACATGACTGTGTAGAGACAGGTGAGGGTGGGTGAGTGGTGTATGGACATATGACTGTGTAGAGACAGGTGAGTGGTATGTGGACATATGACTGTGTAGAGACAGGTGAGGTGAGGTGAGTGGTGTGGACACATGACTGTGTAGAGACAGGTGAGGGTGGGTGTGTGGTGTGAACACATGACTGTGTAGAGACAGGTGAGGGTGGGTGAGGGTTAGAGGGGTTGGGGGTAGGGGGTGGACATGTGACTCATCTGGGATAGTGAGAGTGGGTGGTGTGGACATATGACTGTGTTACAGACAGGTGAGAGTGGGTGACCGGCGTAGAGAAATATGACTGATCTGGGATAGGTGAGGGTGGGTGATTGGTGTGGACACATGACTGTGCAGAGACAGGTGAGGGTGAGTTAGTGGTGTGTGGACATATGACTGTGTAGGTGACAGGTGTGTGGAGAGGGAGGGGTGAGTGGTGAGTGGTGTGACATATGACTGTGACTGTGTAGGGACAGGTGAGGGAGGGTGAGTGGTGAGTGTGGACACATGACTGTGTAGGGACAGGTGAGGGTGATATGGAGACAGGTGAGGACATATGACTGTGTAGAGACAGGTGAGGGTGGGATGGAGTGGCGTGGACATATGACTGTGTAGAGACAGGTGAGGGTGGGAGTGAGTGGTGTGAGACACATGACTGTGTAGAGACAGGTGAGGGTGGGTGAGTGGTGTATGGACATATGACTGTGTAGAGAGACAGGTGGAGACTGTGTATGTGGACAGGTGAGTGGTATGGACTGTGTAGAGACAGGTGAGGTGTGAGGTGAGTGGTGTGGACACATGACTGTGTAGAGACAGGTGAGGGTGGGTGTGGTGTGGACACATGACTGTGTAGAGACAGGTACAGGTGTGGGTGGGTGAGTGGTGTATGGACATATGACTGTGTAGAGACAGGTGAGGTGGGTGAGTGGAATACGACCAATGGACATGTGACTGATCTGGGATGATAGGCGAGGGTTGACACGGACAGTGGTGACCGTGGACATGGACATATGACTGTGTAGAGACACTGGTGGAGGAGGAGAATGGACGGATGCGACAGTGGAGATATGTCTGTGTATAGACCAGACTGAGTGTGGGTAGTGAAGGTGTATGGACACATGGTGGGATATGGACACATGACACACATGACCGACAGAAGTGGAGAGACAGGTGAGGGTGGATGGGTGTGGTATGGACACGGACGCATGACCGTGGACAGACATGGTGGTGACATATGGAGACACACGACCGTGGATGACGACAGGTGAGGGTGAGTGGATGAGTGGTGTGAGGACATATGGACACACGACAGTGGACATAGACTGTGGAGGACCGGAGGGTGGAGACAGTGATATGACACACACGGACATGTCTGTGTAGAGACAGGCGTGTAGGTGGTGGAGACAGGTGAGAGTGACAATGGACACATGCCTGTGTAGAGACAGGGTGAGGGAGTGGTATATGGACACATGACTGTGTAGGACAGGTGAGGTGGATGGGTGGACATATGACTGTGTAGAGACAGGTGAGGGTGGGTGAGTGGTGTGGACGCATGACTGTGGAGAGACAGGTGAGGGTTGGTGAGTGGTGTGTGGACACTTGACTGTGTAGACACAGGTGGAGGGTGTGTATGTGTGGACATGACTGTGTAGAGGTGAGTGAGGTGGACATGGTGAGTGGACCGGTGGAGGGGGTGAGTGGCGTGGGCCACATGACTGTGACTGTGTAGAGACAGGACACATGACCGGTGGGCTGAGTGAGTGGTGTGGACTGTGTAGACAGGTGAGGGATGGAGTGACACAGTGGACAGACTGTGAGACAGGTTGACAGGTGAGTGGTGTGGACATATGACTGTGTAGAGACAGGTGAGGGGTGGGTGAGTGGTGTGGACACATGACTGAGTAGAGACAGTGGGGGTGTGGGTGACAGGCGTGGACATGGGACAGGTGAGAGGTGAGTGGTAGTGGACATGACTGTGTAGAGAAGACAGGTGGAGGGACCGGGACAATGGTGTATGGACCGGGTGACTGAGTGTGTGGACAGAGCTGTGTGGGGACAGGTGAGGTGGGTGGACACACATGACTGTGTAGTGACAGGTGAGGTGGACACACAGTGGTGGTGGACATGGACTGTGTAGGGACAATGTGAGATGGAGTGAGGTGGGTGGGTACACACGACAGTGTAGACGGGACAGAGTGGATATGGACATGACGACTGTGGAGAGACAGGTGAGTGGAGTGGGACATGTGGACATGGACTGTGAGGAAGGATGGACTGTGAGTGGGTGTGGACATATGACTAATGGCAGAGACAGGTGAGGTGGACAGTGGTGTATGGACACATGGGAACAGGTGTGGACAGGTGAGTGGTATGGACATGCTGACTGAGGGAGGTGGAGTGAGTGAGTGTGGACACATGACATATGAGAACAGGGTGAGGTGGTAGGTGGTGGACACACAGTGTAGAGACAGGTGAGTGGTGAAGTGGTAGGTGGACACATGACTGTGTAGAGACAGGTGAGGAGTGGTGAGGAATGGTGTGGACATATGACTGTGTGGGTAGAGATATGGATGGAGGGAGGACAGGTGAGGAATGGATGAGTGGGTGTGGACACATGACTGTGTACAGGTGAGACAGGTGGGTGGGACATGGATGAGCTGTGGACAGGTGAGGGTGGTGGTGTGGAGATGATGACTGTGGATGGACATGTGACATGACAGGTGAGCGAGGTGGATGGGACATGACTGGTGGACACATGACCTGTAGGACAGGTGAGGAGGTGTGGAGTGAGTGAGGTGTGGACATGGAGAGAGACAGGTGAGAAGTAGGACAGGTGGTGGTGGACATAGTGAGGAGTGACAGTGTGGAGACAGGTGAAAGGTGGGGTGAGTGGATGGACACATGACTGTGTAGAGGACATGACATATGGTGGGTGAGTGGATAGTGTGGACATATGACATGTGGACAGGTGAGAGGTGAGTGGTGTGGACATATGACTGTGTAGAGACAGGTGAGGGTGGGTGAGGTGGAGGGTGTGGACATATGTACTGTGTAGAGACAGGTGAAGGTGGGTGAGTGGTGGTGTGGACACATGACTGTGTAGAGACAGGTGAGGGTGGGTGAGTGGTGTGGACACATGACTGTGTAGAGACAGGTGAGGGTGGGTGAGTGGTGTGGACATATGACTGTGTAGAGACAGGTGAGGGGGGGTGAGTGGTGTGGACACATGACTGTGTAGAGACAGGTGAGGGTGGGTGAGTGGTGTGGACATATGGTGTAGGCAGGTGGGAGGTGAGTGGTGTGGACACATGACTGTGTAGAGACAGGTGAGGGTGGAGGGTGAGTGGTGTGGACATATGACTGTGTAGAGACAGGTGAGGGTGGGGTGAGTGGTGTGGACATATGACTGTGGAGACAGGTGAGGGTGTAGGTGAGACAGGTGAGACTGTGTAGGTGGTGTGGTGGAGGACTGTGAGAGACAGTGAGGAATGGAGTGGTGTGGACATATGACTGTGTAGAGACAGGTGAGGGTGGGTGAGTGGTGTGTGGACATATGACTGTGTAGAGACAGGTGAGGGTGGGTGTGGTGGTGTGACATATGACTGTGTAGAGACAGGTGAGGGTGGGTGAGTGGTGTATGGACACATGACTGTGTAGAGACAGGTGAGGGTGGATGAGTGGTGTGGACATATGACTGTGTAGAGACAGGTGAGGGTGGATGAGTGATATATGGACACATGACTGTGTAGAGACAGGTGAGGGTGGGTGAGTGGTGTGGACACATGACTGTGTAGAGACAGGTGAGGGTGGGTGAGTGGTGTGTGGACATATGACTGTGTAGAGACAGGTGAGGGTGGGTGAGTGGTGTGGACATATGACTGTGTAGAGACAGGTGTAGAGACAGGTGAGGGTGGATGAGTGGTGTGGACACATGACTGTGTAGAGACAGGTGAGGGTGGGTGAGTGAGTGGTGTGGACACATGACTGTGTAGAGACAGGTGAGGGTGGGTGAGTGGTGTGGACATATGACTGTGTAGAGACAGGTGAGGGTGGGTGAGTGGTGTGTGGACATATGACTGTGTAGAGACAGCTGAGGTGGAGTGAAGTGGTGTGGTATGGACACATGACTGTATGTAGAGACAGGGTGAGGGTGTGAGTGGTGTGTGGACATATGACTGTGTAGAGACAGGTGAGGGTGGGTGAGTGGTGTGGACATATGACTGTGTAGAGACAGGTGAGGGTGGGTGAGTGGTGTGTGGACACATGACTGACTGTGTAGAGACAGGTGAGGGTGTGTGAGTGGTGTGTGTGACATATGACTGTGTAGAGACAGGTGAGGGTGGGTGAGTGGTGTGTGGACACATGACTGTGTAGAGACAGGTGAGGGTGGGTGAGTGGTGTGTGAACATATGACTGTGTAGAGACAGAGTGGGAGAGTGGGATGGACATATGACTGTGTAGAGACAGGTGAGGGTGGTGGTGTGGACATATGACTGTGTAGAGGTGACAGGTGAGGTGTTGGTGAGTGGAGACTGTGTAGAGACAGGTGAGACAGGTGATGACTGTGTGGACATATGACTGTGTAGAGACACAGGTGAGGGTGGGTGAGTGGTGGATGGACATATGACTGTGTAGAGACAGGTGAGGGTGGAGTGAGTGACAATGTGGACATATGACTGTGTAGAGACACACAGGTGGAGACATATTGGACGGAGTGGTGAGTGGACATATGACTGTGTAGACACAGGTGAGAGTGGGTGAGTGAGACACATGACTGTGTAGACAGGTGAGGGTGACAGTGTGGAGACAGGAGAGTGAGGTGAGGTGGGTAAGAGGGTGGATGGACATATGACTGTGTAGAGACAGGTGAGGGTGGGTGAGTGGTGTGTGGACATATGACTGTGTAGACACAGGTGAGGGTGAGTTAGTGGTGTGTGGACATATGACTGTGTAGACACAGGTGAGGGTGGTGAGTGACACACATATGACTGTGTAGAGACAGGTGAGAATGGGTGAGTGGTGGGACATATGACTGTGTAGACAGGTGAGAGACCGTGAGACAGAGTGAGAGGGTGGGTGAGTGGTGTGTGGACATATGACAGTGTAGAAGAGACAGGTGAGGGTGGGAGTGAGACAGTGTGGACATATGACTGTGTAGAGACAGAGTGAGGTGTGTTAGTGGTGTGGACATGTGTAGACTCTGTAGGAGGTGGAGGTGAGGGACATATGACTGTTCAAGATGTGAGGGACAGGTGAGTGTGGACAGTGTGGGACAGGTGAGAAGTCGGTGAACAGTATGACAGTGTAGAAACAGGTGAGGGTGGGTGAGTGGTGCACTCCTTGCTGCTCAGGACTATTCACTTCCCACATGCAATAGCCTAAATTTTCTAAGAAAATATTTAATGACTGTCCAACACCTTGTCAGTGGATGCCCATTCTTGGCACAAACAGCATATCTTAAAAGACATAATGGCATGGCTCGTTTCTTCTATTGTTGTCTTCGCCATGCATGTGGCTTTGACTCTAAGGCCATTCCATGCTACGACCCTGAACATGTCGAGGGTGTCGTGGAACAGGATGCTATTAAATGTCTTTGTGATATACAGCCTCAGATGAATTCCTGCCAACAAACCTCATCTTATTCTTTTCGATAAAGCTAGTGAATGTATTTATATCATTGAATTTTCTGTCCCTTTTGACAGCAACGTGATTGGCAAGATTAGTTGTTTCTACCTCGAGTAAAAGAGACCCTGCTCAAAATGTACTCATCCGTTTAAAACTCGATTATGGCTCCAGCATTTGTACTGGGGCGCGCTAATGGAACCTTAAACTCCTTGATTCTTGACCAAGGTTTAAGACTTTGTCTTGGATCTTTTCAAACTTCCCATATTGACAGTCTTTACGTTGAAGCAGATGAGCCTTCTCTTATATACCGCCGCATTAAACACTATTTGTGATATATTACGAAACTATACGAAACTACAAATACGGCTTACAACTGTGTATTTAATCCCCTTTATAGGGATCTATATAATGAAACGTCTATACTTAATAAACCTCTTGGAATACGAATTAAGCCAGTCATTTCTGCCGCTAACATCAACCTTGAAAACATATCTCCTTTCCGCCTACTTTCTTCTCCTCCTTGGCAGCTGGTGAACTCACAGGTGTATTTCACATTAACAAAACTTAAGAAATCTGAAAATAACCAACAATATCGTAAATTAAGAAAACTTACGATACTTGAGTTTATGAGTTATAACTGCAAGGTGGCGCAGTTGCTAGTGCCACTGTTATTGGATCCACATTGCCAAATAACAGCTCCATCTTTACAGCAGAAACAAACGCTATTCTATCTGCTCTTATATTAAAAAAAAACCAGTTTAAATATAAATAATACGTAATATTTTCAACCTCTCTTTATTGCCTGCAAGCAATTAAAACATTTCATATGCCACTTAAAGAAATGTCAAATGAACATCCACTTTTAATCGAAATTCTTAAATAACAAAATAATTTTCCTACCGGCCAATATGACAGCGTCTTCTGCTGGTTACCTCGCCATGTTGGAATTTCGGGTAAGACAATGGCTGAGTCTGCTGCTAAAGCAGCACTCATCAAATCTGTGACACCATTTCTGATACCTTACAGTGACTACAGACCATCCGGGATCTAATGCAAAAGAAATGGGACACTCAAGCAGGTATCAATACATTAAATGCACTAAAACCCTATATTGGTTCTTGGGTTGTCACGCTAAGACTATGCCGTATTGGTCACAACAGATACACACATGAATATTTGAAAATATGTCAGGATCCTTCGTTTTGTATCCCTTGTGATGACAAAACAACATGATCAAGCATTCTCATTCCCATTTAATATTGGGATTTGTAATGGAAAGTGAGGGATTTTTATATGTATCAAGGGTTTTTAAATCGTACTATATTTGTTTTTTTTTAATGTATGGCTAGATTCGTCCACAACTGCTAACATCTGAAAAGCCAGCTAGGGTCCATGCAGGAAGCAAATCTACTGTCATCCCCCATGGCCCTTTGCATGGTGATCTGCCATCAGTTGTTGATAATCTAAAGCCTGTTTTTCTATTATTGTCTCGTCATCTATAGTTATTTTTTTTAGATTTAATTACTAGTTTTTAAATTTATATCTATGATATTCTAATTGTCTTCACTGTCCTTCGCTGACTGTTTTTTTATAATGTATCTTTAGTTATTATTCATATTTTACTTGTTTTAATCACGAACAATGTTTATGGCTGAACAATTGCCGATGTGAATTTAGATATGAACTCACTCACTCAATTAAATTCTCAAGCGTTAATCTGGTTGATTATATAGTGCACATTTCAAAATATATTTTTTTCTTCTATTCGCTTGTCTCTATGCAGAGCTACACGGAAGGCCGCGTGAATCAAGCACTGACGCCAGGTATGTTTTCAAATATCAGTAAGAGAGTTTGACAGTATATCACCGGTTGTAAATGTTTGTCGGGTGAAAGTCATAAAGTGCTTACGTTTACCACTTTCATTACACGGCATATAATCAGGAACGATGCTAGATTCTACCACACAGATTGTGTCGAATTTACATCGTCCAAGATAAAAGGGATACTCACAGCACACCGATGTTGCGCGCGCGCAAGCGTGTGTGTACGATAGAGTGTATGTGTGTGTGTGTGTGTGTGTTTTGTTGTTTTTGTGAGTGAAGAAAACATTTGATTGTTTCTTGTTTAACGCTACACTCAGCCATTTTCCATCAATAATGGATCTTCATTGGCTTCGGGAATACAGATGAATACATGTTGTTATTCTTTAGACAAGGAAGTTAAATTCTGACACTGCTGTCAACTAGAAAAACATTTTACCTGGTATATCAATATGGGATGTTATCTTTTTGTCTGCAGGTATTGTTTAGGTATGAAAGTCAGTGGACCGTACTAATCCTTACAACAATGGGCATGAAGGCTATAGTAGAAATGCATGCAGCAAATAAGGAGAAACAGTAAAGTTTATCACATTTTGTTTATTGCATATCACACCCGCAAATACAATAAATACACGAAAATTAAACATTTGACAAGAATGGTGCCATTTTTAATTTTACTGATTCTGCACGTAACATCAACTAATACACAATCTTTCTTACAGCATCTCCACTGGACCGTTTGTTTCTTCTTAATTTCATTCAAAACTCATAACCATTGAATGCTAAACTCTGCCCACCACAGGAATTGGGAACAAATTGAACACGTGCCTTTGCCATTGTAGCATGACTTGTAAACTAAATTGTTGCTTTATAACCCCCATGCCTCATGTCAACTTTGATTACTTACAATGACTGAGTTCACTAATCATTATGCACTGTGTTCAGTGTGGTCAAGGAGTGAACGTGGTGGTGAGTGAACTCCACTTACTCGAACAGACTACAATTGTACAAGAACTGGGCTATTAGTCCTAATCTGCATATAGCCAATTACAGGGCAGGCAAACGGATAATACCCCATCAGTATCCCAAGCCAGATGGTCAAAAGATAATGAATGTAGTTTGGCGATAAGGAATTCTTATAGAGTCAATATGGAATGAAAAGTTTCCTTCACAGAATACGGGTCACATTCGCAGTGGTTATAGATGTCATCAAAGGCATGCACAGAAGTACGTCAAACCATGGCTAGGGCAGCATGTTAGTTAATCCAGAACGTCAAGAGAGTATGTATATATTATGCATCACTATGTCTCACTTTTACTCAGGGCAAGATTGTTTCATACGGGCCACAGAACAGCTGCTTCCAGGCGGGACTGTTATCAAGAGAAGACGCTTCTACAATGGCACGTTGAATGTCACCCTTTCAGGCAGAGAATGTCAGAAGTGGATTTCAAACACACCCCACAAGCATGATGTCAATGGCAATGTCCCTGGCCATTTCGCAACTGGAGAATCTATGGAAGAAGTTGCCAACTACTGCCGCATTGTTCTTACTGACACAGTTGACATACCGTGGTGTTACACAACAGATATTGCCCAACGCTGGGACAAATGCAACGTAACTGAATGCAAGTAGTTGTGGTCAATATGCTAACTTTAGCAGTACCCAGGCAGCAAGCCAACATAGGGTGAACTTCATTTTTTCTCACTATTTGTCTAGTGTCATTTCTCCTCGCTCGGCAATACTAGCTCAGCAATACTAGCTTAGCAATACCAGCTCAGCAATACTAGCTCAGCAATACTAGCTCAGCAATACTAGCTCAGCAATACCAGTTCAGCAATACCAGCTCAGCAATACCAGCTCAACAATACCAGCTCAACAATACCAGCTCAGCAATACTAGCTCAGCAGTAGCCAAGCACGTGTCCAGGACTGACCCACTGATGACTCACTTGTAAGCTGTTGTCGTTGAGACCTCACGGCATCCTTTATGATCCTGTGACTGATAAGATAACAAAAATGAAAGTGATTGGCTATAGATGAATGATTGTTGGTTCATGAAATTACATCGAGCACATAACCAACAAATCTGAGTACTTTTATAAGCTGTTTCGATTAGTTTCCAAATTCACAACCAATTGCATTGAGGTTTAAAGAAACCAAGATACCTTTGGTTCAGATATTGCTTCTGAAATAAAGCGTTTATATATATTACATTGTTATTGTTTGTGATAGTATTGACAATATCATTTGTTACATAGAGCCCAATAACGATACTCACTTCACACATCCTAAAGCTTGAGATGATTGAAAGCTCGTTTTCCAATTCTTGATACATCTTGTGCCGCTTGGGGACATCATTTGCTGCATGGAACTTTTGCGGTGCTGGTGTCTGTGGAAAGTGTTAGGACGGAAAAATTGATGTAATTTATATTACATGTAACACAATTCATGCATCAACAAAACGTGCTAGCAATCATATAGGATGTGTGTGTGTGTGTGTGTGTGTGTGTGTGTGTGTGTGTGTGTGTGTGTGTGTGTGTGTGTGTGTGTGTGTGTGTGTGTGTGTGTGTGTGTGTGTGTGTGTGTGTGTGTGTGTGTGTGTGTGTGTGTGTTTACATTGCTCTCGTTTGGCTTTTGAATGTGGTGTGTGGGGAAGACTGGTCACTTGAACCACAGGAGATAACTGTTGATTTCAAGTTTCTTAATGATCTAGGTGAACCAGAATGTATGGTCTGTTAGGGTTAGTCGTAATCTGGCCTCATTGTCTGGTATGAATGGATAACATCATGTTAGCAACAACAGGAAACACAACAAAATATTATATACTTGACACTACTCTTACTGGCTTCCGAGAAGACTTGTGGCACATTACTGTGCTCACCAGAAGCTTTTGACTGTGGGTTCGAATCCTCCAGACTATGTTTCAAGGTTTGTCAGCCCCACATCAGGCGGTTTCACAAGGGTTAGACCTGTATCGCTTCGGTCTTTCTTCCAACGTTAAAGGTGCGTTCTCACGGCGCGACTTGTAGTAACAACTCGTAGCATGCAACACAGCTGCATACATCAAGACGCCGCTGAGTTGAAAGACGTAGGACTTGTCCTAATTCCTACTACAAGTCGCACAACATTAAGCAGACACGCCGTAATATACTGAAAGCCATTAAAAATGCAATTTGACATTCATACTTTCTTTACTCACACTAATTTCAACATATATCAACCTAACTGGCAGATATGTTTTAAGTGAACATCTGTGAATAATTTCATCTGAAAATGTCCAGTCAACAACATCAGTGACGCAACAACGACATCACACAAAGGAGGGGTCACTTGCAGTCAATATCGTGTGTGTCCACCATGCGCTGCAAGACATGCTCGCAGTCTTTGGGGCATTGAAAGACACACATTTCTCAGGAACAGCTGTTGGATGGTCTGCAGCCTCTGATGGTCTGTGGTCTGATCATGACACCACCCCCTCCAAAACGATCATGTTCAAGGACACAGTTTGGCGCAAGTCTTTCTCCTTTACGTCGATAAATCTGTGGACGTCCATCTGAAAAGGATAAGTTAAACCTGGATTCATCTGAAAAAATGACATCTGGCCATGTCCTGTTGCCAAGATTGGCCCCATTTGCTGCCCATCGCTGTCTGGCAAGTCTGTGGCGATGCAATAAGGTTGGTCCGCGGTACGGGTGACGACACCGGATGTTGAAGGCAGCAAGGCGTCCTTGCACCTTTTGGGCGCTGAAATGACGTTGACTTGTCCCAATTGTCCTCCTTGCCTAATCATCAGCTGTTTGGAACCGATTTCGCAAGTTTGAAACTCGGATATTGCGGTTTTGTCGAGCTGTTATCATAGGTGGTGCACCAGGTCGTGGACGATTAGCAACACTTCCGGTAGCCCGAAAACGTTGTCTGAGTCGACTTACAGTGGATGGATGCACATTAAAGTGCCTGGCAATCATCACATCTGAAGGACCTTGGCTGACCATACCGATAACCTGATTCCTTTCGTCTTGTGTCAAGTGTGGCATTTTCTCAAAGTGATTGAGTTCCACAATTCCTTGTGCTTTTACAGGGCCTGGGTGCAGGTAATGCATGTGCACAACATGTTTCATGAATGTGGTTGTGTTTACGAGAAATGTCAAAGGTTCAGTTTTAAGTATCAAAGTTCATGTGAGAGGAATGCTCCGGGACTCGAACTCGAAATGGGCCAGAATAACAGCCTTTTATCCCTACATCCTCTGTATCGCAGGAGAAAATCTTCAATAGAACTTTTGTAAGTTTCAGGACAACAAATACCAATTGCGTTTTTAATGGCTTACAGTATATATAACTAATGTATCATGTAAAGAGGCATAAAAAAACAAGTCTACCAAACTATGTAACATGCATACATAAGCTGATACTTACTAAGCGCACGTAACTCAAGAACTTCAATCATAAGCCATTATTCTTGATGGGGTGGAGTAGCATCGTTGATTGCCTTTGACAGTTTCGTTGTATTTTTCTTTCTGACACACCCGTGGGTGAAAGCCCATTAGAGTGAGTGAGTTTGTTTAAGCTAATTGAACAGTTTACGGGCACGTCAAGGTGCTGAGAAAGTGAGAGCGATGGAGGTTTCCGACGTTTTATACCAATTTAGAAAAACGTACGCATGCAAAAAATACTAGTACCTACACTGCTTCTACTGTTACAAGCTTAAAAGCATCCTGTCAGATACAATGTATGTTGTCTGTTTCTCAGAAGACATTAATGGATACACTTGCATGTCCTTGCTGAGTAAATCATAACAATCTATCACATATCGCTTAGTGTTGTCATAACAATCTATCACATATCACTTAGTGTTGTCATAACAATCTATCACATATCACTTAGTGTTGTCATAACAATCTATCACATATCGCTTAGGGTTGTCATAACAATCTATCACATATCACTTAGTGTTGTCATAACAATCTATCACATATCGCTTAGGGTTGTCATAACAATCTATCACATATCACTTAGGGTTGTCATAACAATCTATCACATATCACTTAGTGTTGTCATAACAATCTATCACATATCACTTAGTGTTGTCATAACAATCTATCACATATCACTTAGTGTTGTCATAACAATCTATCACATATCACTTAGTGTTGTCATACCAATCTGATGGAAGTGATCATACATTTACAGCAACAACAACAAAACATAAAAAAAACCTCAAAAGTGGTTTACATTTAAAAAAACAAATAAATAATCACCTGACTAACATAATAAATTGTTCAAATTTGGCACAAGTCATTGCCATTCATTTACCATGGCATACATGAAACAAGGAAAGGTTATGTGTTCTCAGTACCTTGTATGATCTCCATTGCAGTCCACGGCCCCAGTCCTCAAAGCGATCATAACGCTACGACAGTCTGTGTTAAAGTATGGGAGTTATGATCATCTTAGCGCTACGACAGTCTGTGTTAAAGTATGGGAGTTATGATCATCTTAGCGCTACGACAGTCTGTGTTAAAGTATGGGAGTTATGATCATCTTAGCGCGCTACGACAGTCTGTGTTAAAGTATGGGAGTTATGATCATCTTAGCGCTACGACAGTCTGTGTTAAAGTATGGGAGTTATGATCATCTTAGCGCTACGACAGTCTGTGTTAAAGTATGGGAGTTATGATCATCTTAGCGCTACGACAGTCTGTGTTAAAGTATGGGAGTTATGATCATCTTAGCGCTACGACAGTCTGTGTTAAAAGTATGGGAGTTATGATCATCTTAGCGCTACGACAGTCTGTGTTAAAGTATGGGGGAGTTATGATCATCTTAGCGCTACGACAGTCTGTGTTAAAGTATGGGAGTTATGATCATCTTAGCGCTACGACAGTCTGTGTTAAAGTATGGGAGTTATGATCATCTTAGCGCTACGACAGTCTGTGTTAAAGTATGGGAGTTATGATCATCTTAGCGCTACGACAGTCTGTGTTAAAGTATGGGAGTTATGATCATCTTAGCGCTACGACAGTCTGTGTTAAAGTATGGGAGTTATGATCATCTTAGCGCTACGACAGTCTGTGTTAAAGTATGGGAGTTATGATCATCTTAGCGCTACGACAGTCTGTGTTAAAGTATGGGAGTTATGATCATCTTAGCGCTACGACAGTCTGTGTTAAAGTATGGGAGTTATGATCATCTTAGCGCTACGACAGTCTGTGTTAAAGTATGGGAGTTATGATCATCTTAGCGCTACGACAGTCTGTGTTAAAGTATGGGAGTTATGATCATCTTAGCGCTACGACAGTCTGTGTTAAAGTATGGGGAGTTATGATCATCTTAGCGCTACGACAGTCTGTGTTAAAGTATGGGAGTTATGATCATCTTAGCGCTACGACAGTCTGTGTTACAGCATGGGAGTTATGATCATCTTAGCGCTACGACAGTCTGTGTTACAGTATGGGATTTATGATCATCTTAGCGCTACGACAGTCTGTGTTACAGTATGGGAGTTAGGATCATCTTAGCGCTACGACAGTCTGTGTTAAAGTATGGGAGTTATGATCATCTTAGCGCTACGACAGTCTGTGTTACAGTATGGGGTTTATGATCATCTTAGCGCTACGACAGTCTGTGTTAAAGTATGGGGAGTTATGATCATCTTAGCGCTACGACAGTCTGTGTTAAAGTATGGGAGTTATGATCATCTTAGCGCTACGACAGTCTGTGTTAAAGTATGGGAGTTATGATCATCTTAGCGCTACGACAGTCTGTGTTAAAGTATGGGAGTTATGATCATCTTAGCGCTACGACAGTCTGTGTTAAAGTATGGGGGTTATGATCATCTTAGCGCTACGACAGTCTGTGTTAAAGTATGGGGTTATGATCATCTTAGCGCTACGACAGTCTGTGTTAAAGTATGGGAGTTATGATCATCTTAGCGCTACGACAGTCTGTGTTAAAGTATGGGAGTTATGATCATCTTAGCGCTACGACAGTCTGTGTTAAAAGTATGGGGTTTTATGATCATCTTAGCGCTACGACAGTCTGTGTTAAAGTATGGGGTTATGATCATCTTAGCGCTACGACAGTCTGTGTTAAAGTATGGGATTTATGATCATCTTAGCGCTACGACAGTCTGTGTTAAAGTATGGGAGTTATGATCATCTTAGCGCTACGACAGTCTGTGTTAAAGTATGGGGTTTATGATCATCTTAGCGCTACGACAGTCTGTGTTAAAGTATGGGGTTTATGATCATCTTAGCGCTACGACAGTCTGTGTTAAAGTATGGGATTTATGATCATCTTAGCGCTACGACAGTCTGTGTTAAAGTATGGGGTTATGGATCATCTTAGCGCTACGACAGTCTGTGTTAAAGTATGGGAGTTATGATCATCTTAGCGCTACGACAGTCTGTGTTAAAGTATGGGGTTTATGATCATCTTAGCGCTACGACAGTCTGTGTTTAAAGTATGGGAGTTATGATCATCTTAGCGCTACGACAGTCTGTGTTAAAGTATGGGAGTTATGATCATCTTAGCGCTACGACAGTCTGTGTTAAAGTATGGGGTTATGATCATCTTAGCGCTACGACAGTCTGTGTTAAAGCATGGGATTTATGATCATCTTAGCGCTACGACAGTCTGTGTTAAAGCATGGGAGTTATGATCATCTTAGCGCTACGACAGTCTGTGTTAAAGTATGGGAGTTATGATCATCTTAGCGCTACGACAGTCTGTGTTAAAGTATGGGAGTTATGATCATCTTAGCGCTACGACAGTCTGTGTTAAAGTATGGGGGTTATGATCATCTTAGCGCTACGACAGTCTGTGTTACAGTATGGGATTTAGGATCATCTTAGCGCTACGACAGTCTGTGTTAAAGTATGGGATTTAGGATCATCTTAGCGCTACGACAGTCTGTGTTAAAGTATGGGATTTAGGATCATCTTAGCGCTACGACAGTCTGTGTTACAGTATGGGAGTTATGATCATCTTAGCGCTACGACAGTCTGTGTTAAAGTATGGGGTTATGATCATCTTAGCGCTACGACAGTCTGTGTTAAAGTATGGGGTTTATGATCATCTTAGCGCTACGACAGTCTGTGTTAAAGTATGGGAGTTATGATCATCTTAGCGCTACGACAGTCTGTGTTAAAGTATGGGAGTTATGATCATCTTAGCGCTACGACAGTCTGTGTTAAAGTATGGGAGTTATGATCATCTTAGCGCTACGACAGTCTGTGTTACAGTATGGGATTTATGATCATCTTAGCGCTACGACAGTCTGTGTTAAAGTATGGGATTTAGATAATCTTAGCGCTACGACAGTCTGTGTTACAGTATGGGATTTAGGATCATCTTAGCGCTACGACAGTCTGTGTTACAGTATGGGATTTATGATCATCTTAGCGCTACGACAGTCTGTGTTAAAGTATGGGGTTATGATCATCTTAGCGCTACGACAGTCTGTGTTACAGTATGGGATTTAGGATCATCTTAGCGCTACGACAGTCTGTGTTACAGTATGGGAGTTATGATCATCTTAGCGCTACGACAGTCTGTGTTACAGTATGGGATTTAGGATCATCTTAGCGCTACGACAGTCTGTGTTAAAGTATGGGGTTATGATCATCTTAGCGCTACGACAGTCTGTGTTACAGTATGGGATTATGATCATCTTAGCGCTACGACAGTCTGTGTTACAGTATGGGATTTAGGATCATCTTAGCGCTACGACAGTCTGTGTTACAGTATGGGATTTAGGATCATCTTAGCGCTACGACAGTCTGTGTTACAGTATGGGATTTAGGATCATCTTAGCGCTACGACAGTCTGTGTTACAGTATGGGATTTAGGATCATCTTAGCGCTACGACAGTCTGTGTTACAGTATGGGAGTTATGATCATCTTAGCGCTACGACAGTCTGTGTTAAAGTAGGGGATTTAGGATAATCTTAGCGCTACGACAGTCTGTGTTAAAGTATGGGATTTAGGATCATCTTAGCGCTACGACAGTCTGTGTTACAGTATGGGATTTAGGATCATCTTAGCGCTACGACAGTCTGTGTTAAAGTATGGGATTTAGGATCATCTTAGCGCTACGACAGTCTGTGTTAAAGTATGGGGGTTATGATCATCTTAGCGCTACGACAGTCTGTGTTAAAGTATGGGATTTATGATCATCTTAGCGCTACGACAGTCTGTGTTAAAGTATGGGAGTTATGATCATCTTAGCGCTACGACAGTCTGTGTTAAAGTATGGGAGTTATGATCATCTTAGCGCTACGACAGTCTGTGTTAAAGTATGGGAGTTATGATCATCTTAGCGCTACGACAGTCTGTGTTAAAGTATGGGATTTATGATCATCTTAGCGCTACGACAGTCTGTGTTACAGTATGGGATTTATGATCATCTTAGCGCTACGACAGTCTGTGTTACAGTATGGGATTTAGGATCATCTTAGCGCTACGACAGTCTGTGTTACAGTATGGGATTTAGGATCATCTTAGCGCTACGACAGTCTGTGTTACAGTATGGGATTTAGGATCATCTTAGCGCTACGACAGTCTGTGTTACAGTATGGGGTTTAGGATCATCTTAGCGCTACGACAGTCTGTGTTAAAGTATGGGATTTATGATCATCTTAGCGCTACGACAGTCTGTGTTAAAGTATGGGGTTATGATCATCTTAGCGCTACGACAGTCTGTGTTACAGTATGGGATTTAGGATAATCTTAGCGCTACGACAGTCTGTGTTACAGTATGGGGTTTAGGATAATCTTAGCGCTACGACAGTCTGTGTTACAGTATGGGAGTTATGATCATCTTAGCGCTACGACAGTCTGTGTTACAGTATGGGATTTAGGATCATCTTAGCGCTACGACAGTCTGTGTTACAGTATGGGATTTAGGATCATCTTAGCGCTACGACAGTCTGTGTTACAGTATGGGGATTTAGGATAATCTTAGCGCTACGACAGTCTGTGTTACAGTATGGGAGTTAGGATCATCTTAGCGCTACGACAGTCTGTGTTACAGTATGGGATTTAGGATCATCTTAGCGCTACGACAGTCTGTGTTAAAGTATGGGGATTTATGATCATCTTAGCGCTACGACAGTCTGTGTTAAAGTATGGGGTTTATGATCATCTTAGCGCTACGACAGTCTGTGTTAAAGTATGGGATTATGGATCATCTTAGCGCTACGACAGTCTGTGTTAAAGTATGGGAGTTATGATCATCTTAGCGCTACGACAGTCTGTGTTAAAGTATGGGGTTTATGATCATCTTAGCGCTACGACAGTCTGTGTTAAAGTATGGGAGTTATGATCATCTTAGCGCTACGACAGTCTGTGTTAAAGTATGGGGATTTATGATCATCTTAGCGCTACGACAGTCTGTGTTAAAGTATGGGAGTTATGATCATCTTAGCGCTACGACAGTCTGTGTTAAAGTATGGGGTTATGATCATCTTAGCGCTACGACAGTCTGTGTTAAAGTATGGGGTTATGATCATCTTAGCGCTACGACAGTCTGTGTTAAAGTATGGGAGTTATGATCATCTTAGCGCTACGACAGTCTGTGTTAAAGTATGGGGTTTATGATCATCTTAGCGCTACGACAGTCTGTGTTAAAGTATGGGATTTATGATCATCTTAGCGCTACGACAGTCTGTGTTAAAGTATGGGAGTTATGATCATCTTAGCGCTACGACAGTCTGTGTTAAAGTATGGGATTATGATCATCTTAGCGCTACGACAGTCTGTGTTAAAGTATGGGAGTTATGATCATCTTAGCGCTACGACAGTCTGTGTTAAAGTATGGGAGTTATGATCATCTTAGCGCTACGACAGTCTGTGTTAAAGTATGGGGTTATGATCATCTTAGCGCTACGACAGTCTGTGTTAAAGTATGGGGTTATGATCATCTTAGCGCTACGACAGTCTGTGTTAAAGCATAGGGATTTATGATCATCTTAGCGCTACGACAGTCTGTGTTAAAGTATGGGAGTTATGATCATCTTAGCGCTACGACAGTCTGTGTTAAAGTATGGGAGTTATGATCATCTTAGCGCTACGACAGTCTGTGTTAAAGTATGGGGTTATGATCATCTTAGCGCTACGACAGTCTGTGTTAAAGTAGTAGGGATGATATAGATCATCTTAGCGCTACGACAGTCTGTGTTAAAGTATGGAGTTATGATCATCTTAGCGCTACGACAGTCTGTGTTAAAGTATGGGAGTTATGATCATCTTAGCGCTACGACAGTCTGTGTTAAAGTATGGGAGTTATGATCATCTTAGCGCTACGACAGTCTGTGTTAAAGTATGGGATTTATGATCATCTTAGCGCTACGACAGTCTGTGTTAAAGTATGGGGAGTTATGATCATCTTAGCGCTACGACAGTCTGTGTTAAAGTATGGGGAGTTATGATCATCTTAGCGCTACGACAGTCTGTGTTAAAGTATGGGGTTATGATCATCTTAGCGCTACGACAGTCTGTGTTAAAGTATGGGGTTATGATCATCTTAGCGCTACGACAGTCTGTGTTAAAGTATGGGAGTTATGATCATCTTAGCGCTACGACAGTCTGTGTTAAAGTATGGGGGTTATGATCATCTTAGCGCTACGACAGTCTGTGTTAAAGTATGGGAGTTATGATCATCTTAGCGCTACGACAGTCTGTGTTAAAGTATGGGGTTATGATCATCTTAGCGCTACGACAGTCTGTGTTAAAGTATGGGGTTTATGATCATCTTAGCGCTACGACAGTCTGTGTTAAAGTATGGGGTTTATGATCATCTTAGCGCTACGACAGTCTGTGTTAAAGTATGGGGTTATGATCATCTTAGCGCTACGACAGTCTGTGTTAAAGTATGGGGGTTATGATCATCTTAGCGCTACGACAGTCTGTGTTAAAGTATGGGGTTATGATCATCTTAGCGCTACGACAGTCTGTGTTAAAGTATGGGAGTTATGATCATCTTAGCGCTACGACAGTCTGTGTTAAAGTATGGGAGTTATGATCATCTTAGCGCTACGACAGTCTGTGTTAAAGTATGGGGTTTATGATCATCTTAGCGCTACGACAGTCTGTGTTAAAGTATGGGGGTTATGATCATCTTAGCGCTACGACAGTCTGTGTTAAAGTATGGGAGTTATGATCATCTTAGCGCTACGACAGTCTGTGTTAAAGTATGGGGTTATGATCATCTTAGCGCTACGACAGTCTGTGTTAAAGTATGGGAGTTATGATCATCTTAGCGCTACGACAGTCTGTGTTAAAGTATGGGGTTATGATCATCTTAGCGCTACGACAGTCTGTGTTAAAGTATGGGCTTTATGATCATCTTAGCGCTACGACAGTCTGTGTTAAAGTATGGGGTTATGATCATCTTAGCGCTACGACAGTCTGTGTTAAAGTATGGGAGTTATGATCATCTTAGCGCTACGACAGTCTGTGTTAAAGTATGGGAGTTATGATCATCTTAGCGCTACGACAGTCTGTGTTAAAGTATGGGAGTTATGATCATCTTAGCGCTACGACAGTCTGTGTTAAAGTATGGGGGTTATGATCATCTTAGCGCTACGACAGTCTGTGTTAAAGTATGGGGATTATGATCATCTTAGCGCTACGACAGTCTGTGTTAAAGTATGGGGAGTTATGATCATCTTAGCGCTACGACAGTCTGTGTTAAAGTATGGGGGTTATGATCATCTTAGCGCTACGACAGTCTGTGTTAAAGTATGGGAGTTATGATCATCTTAGCGCTACGACAGTCTGTGTTAAAGTATGGGGGTTATGATCATCTTAGCGCTACGACAGTCTGTGTTAAAGTATGGGATTATGATCATCTTAGCGCTACGACAGTCTGTGTTAAAGTATGGGAGTTATGATCATCTTAGCGCTACGACAGTCTGTGTTAAAGTATGGGAGTTATGATCATCTTAGCGCTACGACAGTCTGTGTTAAAGTATGGGAGTTATGATCATCTTAGCGCTACGACAGTCTGTGTTAAAGTATGGGAGTTATGATCATCTTAGCGCTACGACAGTCTGTGTTAAAGTATGGGGTTTATGATCATCTTAGCGCTACGACAGTCTGTGTTAAAGTATGGGAGTTATGATCATCTTAGCGCTACGACAGTCTGTGTTAAAGTATGGGAGTTATGATCATCTTAGCGCTACGACAGTCTGTGTTAAAGTATGGGATTTTATGATCATCTTAGCGCTACGACAGTCTGTGTTAAAGTATGGGAGTTATGATCATCTTAGCGCTACGACAGTCTGTGTTAAAGTATGGGAGTTATGATCATCTTAGCGCTACGACAGTCTGTGTTAAAGCATGGGATTTATGATCATCTTAGCGCTACGACAGTCTGTGTTAAAGTATGGGGAGTTATGATCATCTTAGCGCTACGACAGTCTGTGTTAAAGTATGGGAGTTATGATCATCTTAGCGCTACGACAGTCTGTGTTAAAGTATGGGAGTTATGATCATCTTAGCGCTACGACAGTCTGTGTTAAAGTATGGGGTTATGATCATCTTAGCGCTACGACAGTCTGTGTTAAAGTATGGGGTTTATGATCATCTTAGCGCTACGACAGTCTGTGTTAAAGTATGGGGTTTATGATCATCTTAGCGCTACGACAGTCTGTGTGTTAAAGTATGGGGTTATGATCATCTTAGCGCTACGACAGTCTGTGTTAAAGTATGGGGATTTATGATCATCTTAGCGCTACGACAGTCTGTGTTAAAGTATGGGATTTATGATCATCTTAGCGCTACGACAGTCCGTGTTAAAGTATGGGAGTTATGATCATCTTAGCGCTACGACAGTCTGTGTTAAAGTATGGGGTTATGATCATCTTAGCGCTACGACAGTCTGTGTTAAAGTATGGGGAGTTATGATCATCTTAGCGCTACGACAGTCTGTGTTAAAGTATGGGAGTTATGATCATCTTAGCGCTACGACAGTCTGTGTTAAAGTATGGGGTTATGATCATCTTAGCGCTACGACAGTCTGTGTTAAAGTATGGGGTTATGATCATCTTAGCGCTACGACAGTCTGTGTTAAAGTATGGGAGTTATGATCATCTTAGCGCTACGACAGTCTGTGTTAAAGTATGGGGTTTATGATCATCTTAGCGCTACGACAGTCTGTGTTAAAGTATGGGGTTATGATCATCTTAGCGCTACGACAGTCTGTGTTAAAGTATGGGAGTTATGATCATCTTAGCGCTACGACAGTCTGTGTTAAAGTATGGGGTTATGATCATCTTAGCGCTACGACAGTCTGTGTTAAAGTATGGGAGTTATGATCATCTTAGCGCTACGACAGTCTGTGTTAAAGTATGGGGTTATGATCATCTTAGCGCTACGACAGTCTGTGTTAAAGTATGGGGTTATGATCATCTTAGCGCTACGACAGTCTGTGTTAAAGTATGGGGAGTTATGATCATCTTAGCGCTACGACAGTCTGTGTTAAAGTATGGGGGAGTTATGATCATCTTAGCGCTACGACAGTCTGTGTTAAAGTATGGGGGTTATGATCATCTTAGCGCTACGACAGTCTGTGTTAAAGTATGGGGTTATGATCATCTTAGCGCTACGACAGTCTGTGTTAAAGTATGGGGTTATGATCATCTTAGCGCTACGACAGTCTGTGTTAAAGTATGGGGTTATGATCATCTTAGCGCTACGACAGTCTGTGTTAAAGTATGGGGTTATGATCATCTTAGCGCTACGACAGTCTGTGTTAAAGTATGGGGGTTATGATCATCTTAGCGCTACGACAGTCTGTGTTAAAGTATGGGGAGTTATGATCATCTTAGCGCTACGACCGCTTTGTGGATTGGGGCATCATCGCCACTTGAAACCAAACAGATTAAGAAGTGTTCAAATGTTCCAAACGGTTTAGACGTGGAGTGACGTTCATGGCAGTACTTGGATATTGTGGTTCCTTAAAAAGGTCATTGTCAGTATCTCAGTGTGAGGTCGGGCGTTGTATTAATGCGAAGGACGTGTGGCCTAGGAGTTCCATCTGTCTATCGTTCTGCCTTTAAATTGCTGAACGTGTCCCGGGAAACCGTTTGGCACATGGCGGCACACATAATTAATCCTGTTTACTTCCTGTATGCTTTGTTTGTTGTTTAACGCCTCACTCAGCAATATCCAGCTATATGACGGCGGTCTGTAAATTATCGATTCTCGACAAGACAATCCAGTGATCATCATGAGCATCGATCTACGCAAATGCTATACGATGACACGTGTCAACCAAGTCAGCGATCCTGACCACCAGATCCCGTTAGTCGCCTCTTACGACAAGCAAGGGGTGCTGAAGATCAATTCTAACACGGATCTTCGTGGGTCAGCTTTATGAAATTGATAAAACAATGAAAACGTGTTACAATGAATAGTCCACCACACCCATTCCACAGGTTCCAACGGTGTAAAGGAACTGGATAAGAGGCACTAGTGAAGCTTGAAAAGTGGAACTAAACAACGTACATTGCATTCAAGTGGGTAAATGAGCCTGCGTCTATATGATATTATTCTAAACATTCATTCATTCTTTCCTAATATAGTTGTGTTACGTCTGTGGGTACATACGAGTTTATGATTAATTGTCTAGAAATTACATGCTTTTCAACTGTTGTCGATATAATATTTGTGCTACTCCCTTTGCCATTTAAGTGTTACATTCCCTTAATGCGTTTTAATGTGTTAGAAAACTTGTCACAAACATGAATGAGTGTGTATTGTTTTACGCCGCTTTTAGCAATATTTCAGCAATATCACTTGGGGATACACCAATAGGCTACCCCCACCCGTCCACTCTACACACACTCGGAATGAGAGAGAAACACTGACACAGTACAGTGTAATCGCGGAATGCTGTATGACGTGTACCTTGCCTGCGACCAAGCATTATGTTTCTTCTAGATGTTTCTCTGTTGCTAACACGTTCTCAATAAGCTGCTTTCGAATTAACATTGTTAGGTTACAAAACATGAATTTCTGGAAAAGATTTTTCACGTAACCAATTCCAACATGTCACATTTGGTCTCCTTTATCTGGATATTTTCGTAACATTTTATAATATGATGCTAGTTGTTTCGTTTTAGGTGTTGTTTACTACTGAAGTCCATTGTACGATAGAGCACACATATAAATTAAGACAAAGCTGAGCCATCTTCCTCACAATTAATCTATGTCGTTATTTGACTAAAACAATCGTATCGTGTGTTTTGGGATAAGTATAGATCATGGTAAAATCGACAGGTAGAATGTGTGTGTGCATGCGTGCGTGCGTGTGTGTGACAGAGAGGGTGCGAGAGAGAATTAATTGCATGTGTGCACCACATTTCAATAATGCTTTGGGACCCATGAAGATCCAGTCATCAACATCATGAGCATCGTTCTACGCCATTGGGATACAATGACGATGTGTCAACCAGGTCAGCGAGCCTGACCATCCGTTCCCTTTAGTCGCCTCTTTTAATAAGCATGGGTTACTGAAGACAAAGTCTAAGACGGATCTTCACGGGTATAAAAACGTATAAAATTATAACACAAATAATTACGGCCAAAGAACTGATCCCTGAGGTATTCCAGCGTGTAACATTGTTAACTGGAGAGGCAACCTTTAAGCTGACTTTATGGCGTCTATTAGTGAAATACCTACATCAAACCAGTTCTTAATGCCATATTGTTTTAACCTTAAGCCAAACTCTGTGTCTCGGGGAATAAGAGTACAACGGGTGGTGTCACCACGGATTTCCAACTACTCGGAGCAGGGGCCCTGTTGTGGGGCAGCGAACATATTTCTGCAAGTTGTGTGAATGCCGGGCTACAGGAAGTGCAGTACCTGCTTACACCTTCCGCGACAGGTCACTGATTTCCAGTAACATGTTCCTGTAATTACTATTTTGCCATTTACACCCGGTGATATCGACCTATTTAGTCAAGACTGGTTGTTGTCAGGCGTCTACGTTTCAAATATATAATGACTATGTGTATTGATAGACAGGTTGTAAGTTATATGATTTTATATGATTATTATTTACTAATTTTAGGGGTTGTAATCATGATAATGTTTTCCTCAACTCCACAAGTATATTCTCGACATTGAACTCCTTTCGTACAGTTCGTTGGACCTCTGTCACATCATCCCCAAGGCATCCCAGGGGAGTCACGTGATTCTTCCCAACACTGATAAAACCAGAATTTGGTTCCAGTTTTCGAATCCGATTTCACATACACTATTAGAGTCCGGTTAACTTAACTCGGATAAGTAAACAATACCGCTTGACTAATCGTCTTCTCACGGTCCCTGGAAGTAAGTTACTTAACAAAAGAGACTGGATAACTAAATTAGTGATCACCACATAATCCGACATGAGGGGCACGTGTCAGTCACCAGCTAAACAAACATCCTACTTACAGCTCGCTGGCAGCACGCAGTTGACAATACACTGACAACCGGAGGCCAGCCCTGATAAGTGGTCCATTGTTACATATGCATACATATACATGCATATGGTTGTCATGTGCAGGTTTTTATAAGTTAGGATAAGTAAAATACCTGATAAGTAAACAATTTTGGCGAGTCCCTTGAAATTTTAATTATCAGGTTTCCACTGTATATCAGTCACAGCAATCATGTTGTTTTTTTCTAAAAATTATCCTTGGCCATCATTCTGTTACTGTCACTGTAAATGTAATGACATTTAATGTGTATCCGGTATGATTCTTTATGTATTTGGGTAATGTATTACAATTCATTATTTTTAATCGATTACCTCATAAGAATATGTTCGGTCCAACTGACGATAGAAAAAGACCTTTGGCAAACAATGCATGTTGATTGGGTACATGTGAGCTATCTATGGTGTTTCTGCTGTCAAAGGATACCACATAAACTAATCTGAATCATAAACTGATCATACCAGCAAGTTCAAAATTCTTTACCTTTACTGTTGTGTTTGGGATATGTGAAGGAGTGTTGTACAAATCTTCGGAAGCAGGTCAGCATTGTAGGAAAACACAGATAAGTAGAATAAACCCTTTACATATTGCCATGCGTTCACGGTTGATATTCACGGTACGAATACAACTGAATCACGAGGATAAGTTTATGAATAACTGTCAAAAAGTAATGATTCCAGTTGTTCCAAGAAGATAACCCTGCCACGACGGTGGCAACCGTCACAAGCAAAGGCAAAACACTTCTAAATGCATTGTATATGTAAACTTCATGAAATATATTTTCAAAAAAGAAACCAAATCTCCGAAGCACAAGGTTTATAGAGACAAGGCACAACAGTCTCGTTGAAACACGTGACATTACCGAGGAGGTTGTGAAATTGCATTATCTCTCTGCTAGTTATTCTACGAACTGAACATGTGTGCGTCAGTTCACAGGGCAAATATGCACAACTGGGTCTTATTCTCGGTCTCACTCTGTCAGCTGCGTCGTGTGGTTGAACTATCTCGGCCACCATTCAGGCGTCGGACACAACTTCCGGTGCGTCAGAGAATACTCGGTGATTTCGCCTATATGCATTCGCTCACATTGCATTTCTCCCAGCGCTGGTGGGAAGTGCTGTGTAACACCACGGTGTGTCATAAGGGTCGGGTAGAACAATGCGGCAGTAGTTGGCAAACATCCTCCATACTCTCACCAGTGTGAAAATGGTAAGAACTAGTGCCTTTAACATGTTCATGAAAAGTATGATCGTCCCACCTCTGACATGCCTTGCCGGAAATGGTGACGTTTAACGTTCCGTTGTAGAAGGGTCTCGTCGGGGGGATGAGGTTTCCATTATTTGACACCCCTGGTATGGAACAGTCTTGACCTACAGAATACAAAGTTATCCAGTAAAAATCTTCCTTCCACAGAGCCGGGACAATACAACTATTTCCTGACTGAAAGTTAATTGTGTGGGTAGGGATTACTTTGCAATCATTATTGCTCTTATCGAATTATCATTGTATACAGTTTAATGTTTGTTATGCCTTGCATAAACATTCTGTGAAGTTATTATTGCCAGGGAACACAGTGGCTGACGCTGTTGCTAGAGCAGCCCTCAACAAATCTGTGACACCACTTCTTATACCTCACAGTGACTATAAAACTGTTATCAGAAGTTACATTCATGATAAAACAAGTGGGACATTCAGGTAGGTATCAACAAATTACAGTCCAGATTTGAGGTCATCATGCGACGATGTCGCATTGGCCATTCTAGATACACTCATGAATAATTGCTGAAAGGTGACGGTCCTCCGTTTTGTATCTTTTGTGATGACAGAATCACGGTCAAGCATGTAGAGCTTGACTGTGTTGATATTTCCATCACAAGGGATAAATAGTTCAGTGTAAATACGGTTAACGATCTTTTTGATAATTGTACCATCACAAGGGAAAAATATTTCGATGTGAAAACGTTGAAGATCTTTTTAGTAATGTTAATTGTCATTTTATTATTGAATTTTTAAAAGCTAACTCAAAAACTTTGATTGATATGTTTTGTGGATATATGTCATTTTATGATTGGCAGTTTAGATTAGTACCTCAGATTGTTAGTGGCTGTACCCTCAAAGGGGGATTGAAGTATTGTAAAACTATTGTCCTCCTGAGAGGGTACGCAAATCGCAAAACATTCAAGTTAATTTAAACCTACTACTATTTATAATTAGGGGTGGGTGTTGCAGAGAATTTTCATATTGCGATATATTGCGATGCGAAAGCATGTATTGCGATGTGTATTGCAATATATTGCATGAAGTATTTTTAAACAAAAAACTACTTATAATCAAGTTAATTCTTGATTTATAGAGCAAAATCACTAGGCTTGATTAAGCTTTAATAACAACTATTAATCATGATAAAATAAAAATGTGAATAATATTTGGCACAAATGAAACAAGGACATATCCGAAGATTTCCGAGTGTTACGAAGTTTTCCGAATGCAAGTCAAAATACTGGTTTTCGATCAGCGTATCGCAATACGTATCGTTTTCATGTCTGAACCGGTAAATACCGGTAAACCGGTTATATTGCGCAGCCCTATTTATAATCGTAGCATATATGTTTTTTTTAATTTTTGGCTATATTGTATAAACTTGGTAACGGCTGAAGGGATGATGTAAATCCAGCTAGGGTCCATGCAGGAAGCAAATGTACTGTCCCTATGGTCCCTAGTATGGTGATCTACTTTCAGATGTTGGCAATCTATAGCCTATTTTCATATTGTATCGTCTTGTATACTTAAACTGGTATAAAATATATTACTAATTTTTAAATTCATATCTGCGATAAACTAATTGTTTTACTGTCCTTCGTTAACATGATTTTATAATTTAACTATAATTATTATAAATATTTAACTTGATATAGTCACGACATGTCTGAAATACTGCCGATGTGACTTAAAATTTTAACTCACTCACTCACTCACTTAATTGATAAATTTTGATTTATCTGTTTTGAAGACTCTGAGGTGGCAGTGGATATCATTGTGCCAGAATGTTCAAAGGGGGGTGAGAACAGTCGTGTGCTATGTTGTCATTCCGGAAAGTACTACAGGGGACTACAACCCTGGGCCCTTTGTATTCTGAAGCCAGGGTTTGGAGAATCTCCGGACGTCGTTTTCGTATACTTGGAACTATTTTTGCCTCTGATCTCACATTACATTACGTTACAGGAGGACAGCAATTGCGTGGAGGTCATTACCTGGATACTCACCTTAGATCTTCTTTTGAGACTTGTCCATTATTGCAGCGAGGTGAATGTTACCATCTTAGTGTTAATTGCTATAATCACGGCTTATTTTATTATATGCCTTTGAATTTGTACTGCCACTCTACATTGTTCTGCCACTGTAATAGTGATTGTACTTATTTAGTTGGACTTTATCTTCAGCCTGACTTATTAGGGGGCTGGTAATTTATCACATAGCTTTGTTGTTTGTTGGTTTCACACCGAGGTCTGTTACAAGCTTTTAGTTTCAATTTGGGAATCAACACCTATCCTCACTCTACCTTGTGTGATTTACAGGGCATTTGGCTGTCGTATTAGTGGTTGGTACTGTCCTGTCATAATTTTGACCTGCGGTGTAGAAATATATTAATATGACTGTGGTGTAGAACTTAAATATGACTGTGATGTGGAACTTAAATATGACTTGCGGAGTAGAACTAAAATATAACTTGCGGAGTAGAACTTAAAAATGACTGCGGAGTAGAACTAAAATATGACTGTGGTGTGGAACTTAAATATGACTTGCGGAGTAGAACTAAAATATGACTTGCGGAGTAGAACTAAAATATGACTGTAGTGTGGAACTTAAATATGACTGCGGAGTAGAACTAAAATATTACTTGCGGAGTAGAACTAAAATATGACTGTGGTGTGGAACTTAAATATGACTTGCGGAGTAGAACTAAAATATGACTTGCGGAGTAGAACTAAAATATGACTGTGGTGTGGAACTTAAGTATGACTGTGGTGTAGAACTTAAATATGACTTGCGGAGTAGAACTAAAATATGACTTGCGGAGTAGAACTTAAATATGACTGTGGTGTGGAACTTAAATATGACTGCGGAGTAGAACTAAAATATGACTGTGGTGTGGAACTTAAATATGACTGTGGTGTAGAACTAAAATATGACTGTGGTGGAACTTAAATATGACGCAAAATATGACTATCGCTGAAGAACGAAAATATGACTTGTGGTGTACAAGTAAAATATGGCTTTCAGTGTTGACCTAAAACACACCAGGCTTGTTTTCACGTTTGTCGGGGCAACCTCGTTCTGCTTTCTTTCAAAACGTCAGGTGCACGTCATATAACTGTCAAAATGTGATGATACCAATTGTTTGCAAACAGATGAAGCTGCCCAGTCGAAGACATCCGTACAAAAAAAAAAAACACATATGGCAGGTCTAGAAGGGTCCAGAACATACAGCAATACACATATGACAGGTCTAGAAGGGTCCAGAACATAGAGCAATACACATATGACAGGTCTAGAAGGGTCCAGAACATAGAGCAATACACATATGACAGGTCTAGAAGGGTCCAGAACATAAAGCAATACACATATGACAGGTCTAGAAGGGTCCAGAACATACAGCAATACACATATGACAGGTCTAGAACATACAGGCCCAGAACATACAACATAGACACATATGACAGGTCTAGAAGGGTCCAGAACATACAGCAATACACATATGACAGGTCTAGAAGGGTCCAGAACATACAGCAATACACATATGACAGGTCAGAGAAGGGTCCCAGAACATAAGAGCAATACACATATGACAGGTGTAGAAGGTCCAGAACATAGAGCAATACACATATGACAGGTCCAGAAGGGCATAGAGCAATACAATACATATGACAGGTCTAGAAGGGTCCAGAACATAGAGCAATACACATGACAGGTGAAGGGTCCAGAACATAGTACACATAGACAGGTCTAGGGTCCAGAACATACAGCAATACACATATGACAGGTCTAGAAGGGCCCAGAACATACAGCAATACACATATGACAGGTCTAGAAGGGTCCAGAACATACAGCAATACACATATGACAGGTCTAGAAGGTCCAGAACATACAGCAATACACATATGACAGGTCTAGAAGGGTCCAGAACATACAGCAATACACATATGACAGGTCTAGAAGGGTCCAGAACATACAGCAATACACATATGACAGGTCTAGAAGGGTCCAGAACATACAGCAATACACATATGACAGGTCTAGAAGGGTCCAGAACATAGAGCAATACACATATGACAGGTCTAGAAGGGTCCAGAACATAGAACAATACATATGACAGGTCTAGAAGGGTCAGAACATACAGCAATACACATATGACAGGTCTAGAAGGGTCCAGAACATAGAAGGGCCCAATACACATATGACAGGTGTAGAAGGGTCCAGAACATACAGCAATACACATATGACAGGTCTAGAAGGGTCCAGAACATAGAGCAATACACATATGACAGGTCTAGAAGGGTCCAGAACATACAGCAATACACATATGACAGGTGTAGAAGGGTCCAGAACATAGAGCAATACAGTGGACGATGGGGTAGCCTAGTGGTAAAAGCGTTCGCTCGTCACGTCGAACTCCCGGATTCGATTCCCCACATGGGCACCATGCGTGAAGGCCATTTTCTGGTGTACCCCGCCGTGATATTCCTGGAATATTGCTAAAAGCAGTGTACAACCCAAGTCACTCACTCACTCGAGCATTACAGACTTCACGACAGTAGTACGGTCATTATCAAGTTAAATATCTGTTTTCTTCAGTTTATTACTTGGAAGATTATTCATCGCTTTGCAAACGTATAATGTTTTACAAGATAAAGATTCTGTCATATGTACACAGTGTTTTGGCATATTTTTAGTAATGGCACATGCAAATATTGCTAGGAGACATAATGCGATAACATTTACTGTGGAGTCATGGGAATGGGCAGACATTTTGAGCTAAGATTAATTGTTGAAAATTTAATGATCATGTATTGATTTTTAGATTTGTAAGTTTTTGCAGGATTTGGGCAACAAGAACTGATTAGCTAACTGTACAATGTTTAGCGATCCAACATTCGTATCCATCACCAGAATGTAAAATGGAGGAGTATTTTTAAACAGTGTTTTGTTACACATATGTTTTTGCCGTTAGTGTATATAGAGGTGTGATGAACTTATGTCCATCTATCTATCATATGACTGTCTAACCTTTGTAAATATTTATGATCGAAGAGAGAGTCTAGCAATATGGTTTCCACTGAAGGAATGCTTTTAGACCACATCACGTGTTATCAGAGCTGGGTTTGTAGTCTGACAGATACATCATTTGTAGTTATTACAATAGCGTTCGAGGCAGGTACCATGGTAACCCTGTATACTTACTTTGTGTATAGTACAACACTGCAAGGCCATCCACCGTTAGTCTGATTTGGCATCACACCTACATGTCTCTGTTGAGTATGTCATTAAGCGGACCAAAAGTGAAAAGGAAGTTGTTGACCTTTCGACTTGTCCCCCAAACCTGCTCACATGTTGTTACAAGTGGATTACACAGCTCCATAAACAACCGCACAAAGTGACATCATTTATTATATTGCACAAGCTATTATATTGCTCCAGTTATTATATTGCACCAGTTATTATATTGCACCAGTTATTACATTGCTCCAGTAATTATATTACTACAGTTATTATGTTGCTGCAGTTATTATATTGCACCAGTTATTATATTGCTCCAGTTATTATATTACTACAGTTATTATGTTGCTGCAGTTATTATATTGCACCAGTTATTATATTGCAGCAGTTATTGTATTGCCCCAGTTATTGTATTGTTCCAGTTATTATATTGCTCCAGTTATTATATTGCACCAGTTATTATATTGCACCAGTTATTATATTGCACCAGTTATTATATTGCACCGGTTATTATATTGCTCCAGTTATTATATTACTACAGTTATTATGTTGCTGCAGTTATTATATTGCACCAGTTATTATATTGCTCCAGTTATTATATTACTACAGTTATTATGTTGCTGCAGTTATTATATTGCACCAGTTATTATATTGCAGCAGTTATTGTATTGCCCCAGTTATTGTATTGCTCCAGTTATTATATTGCTCCAGTTATTATATTACTACAGTTATTATATTACTACAGTTATTATGTTGCTGCAGTTATTATATTGCACCAGTTACTATATTGCACCAGTTACTATATTGCACCGGTTATTAAATTGCACCAGTTATAATATTGCACCAGTTACTATATTGCACCGGTTATTATATTGCAGCAGTTATCATATTGCAGCAGTTATTATATTGCACCGGTTATTATATTGCACCGGTTATTATATTGCACCAGTTATTATATTGCACCAGTTATTATATTGCACCAGTTATTATATTGCACCAGTTATTATATTGCACCAGTTATTATATTGCACCAGTTATTATATTGCAGCAGTTATTATATTGCACCAGTTATTATATTGCACCAGTTATTATATTGCACCAGTTATTATATTGCACCAGTTATTATATTGCACCAGTTATTATATTGCACCAGTTATTATATTGCACCAGCACCAGTTATTATATTGCACCAGTTATTATATTGCACCAGTTATTATATTGCAGCAGTTATTATATTGCACCAGTTATTATATTGCACCAGTTATTATTATATTGCACCAGTTATTATATTGCACCAGTTATTATATTGCACCAGTTATTATATTGCATTATTATATTGCACCAGTTATTATATTGCACCAGTTATTATATTGCACCAGTTATTATATTGCACCAGTTATTATATTGCAGCAGTTATTATATTGCAGCAGTTATTATATTGCACCAGTTATTATATTGCACCAGTTATTATATTGCACCAGTTATTATATTGCACCAGTTATTATATTGCACCAGTTATCATATTGCACCAGTTATTATATTGCACCAGTTATTATATTGCACCAGTTCTTATATTGCTCCAGTTATTATATTGCACCAGTTCTTATATTGCTCCAGTTATTATACTGCACCAGTTCTTATATTGCACCAGTTATTATATTGCACCAGTTCTTATATTGCTCCAGTTATTATACTGCACCAGTTCTTATATTGCACCAGTTCTTATATTGCTCAAGTTATTATATTGCTCCAGTTATTATATTGCTCCAGTTATAATATTGCACCAGTTATTATATTGCACCGGTTATTTTATTGCATCAGTTGTTATATTGCACCAGTTATTAAATTGCACCAGTTATTATATTGCACCAGTTATTATATTGCACCAGTTATTATATTGCACCAGTTATTAAATTGCACCAGTTATTCTATTGCACCAGTTATTCTATTGCACTAGTTACTATATTGCACCAGTTATTATATTGCACTAGTTATTATATTGCTCCAGTTATTATATTGCACCAGTTATTATCCTTGCTACAATTCAGGGATGAATTTCGTTATAGTCACAAGCTGTTGACGCAAGTGCCATGAAAGCATTTTCAAATTTGAGCATCAGCGACAAAATCATTTGTCTCCTATTTTGACTTGTTCTGACTTTCTATTTAAGTGAACGATTGACATACTTTCGTCTGTTTGTGGAATGATAATTATGTGTAACTACAAAAATTATTCGAATTTCGATCACTCTAGACCACCAAACGTCTTCTCGCGTCATTTGGCAGTGTGTATTTGTGGTTCTCCGCCCACGTGTACAGACTTCCTAAAGTTGATATAGGCTGGTTAACAGTTTAATCGCTTGGTGCCAGGAGGGATAAAACTCGGCCTCTAGAGAACGTTTCAAACGGCCACATCCACAAGAAGTCTCTGGCAAAAGCAGAGTCGGTACTTCGAATCCGACTATATTATGAGCATGTGTTTATTTGTTTGATTCTTTAATACCTCGTGCTGCAATATGATAGCGGTATGACGGCGGTCTGAAAATAATTGCGTCTGGACCAGACAATCCAGTGATGGGCACGATGAGATGTGATGACAGAGCATGTGTTTATGAATCACTACCAAATAGTGATGATTCCAGGTCTCGACGAAAAGTGAGCGTATCATGCACTACCAATGCCACCCGTCATAAACACATGCAAAGTCAAGTCAATTGTTCAGTTGAAGAAAATCGGGAACGTATTGTCACATATTTCCTTCACATATCTACAAACACAAATTTGAAAGCTTTACCGAAGCCTTGAGTGTTGTTACCTTAATCGAGCAAAAGTCGTATGGAGCTCCTTGAGAGTCCTCTCATTACAAAACGTAAATAATTGATTGTACACCAGATGAATATACGAAACAGGCTGTAAAATGCTGGAAAAAGAGCGTCCTCGATTGTACCTCAAAAGTTGTGAAATGTAAACACCTAAGGCTGGGGCTGCTGGGATTTACCTCGACATGAAACGGAAGTTGACTACTGAAGAGTTGAAACAATTAGTTTGGGAATACAGACGTGGGGAGTTTGTTGGTAATACAGACGTGGAGAGTTTGTTGGTAATACAGACGTGGAGAGTTTGTTGGTAATACAGACGTGGGGAGTTTGTTGGTAATACAGACGTGGAGAGTTTGTTGGTAATACAGACGTGGGAGTTTGTTGGTAATACAGACGTGGAGAGGAGTTTGTTGGTAATAATACAGACGTGGGGAGTTTGTTGGTAATACAGACGTGGGGAGTTTGTTGGTAATACAGACGTGGAGGAGTTTGTTGGTAATACAGACGTGGAGAGTTTGTTGGTAATACAGACGTGGAGAGTTTGTTGGTAATACAGACGTGGAGAGTTTGTTGGTTGGTAATACAGACGTGGGACGTGGAGAGTTTGTTGTAATACAGACGTGGAGAGTTTGTTGGTAATACAGACGTGGGGAGTTTGTTGGTAATACAGACGTGGAGAGTTTGTTGGTAATACAGACGTGGGGAGTTTGTTGGTAATACAGACGTGGGTAGAGTTTGTTGGTAATACAGACGTGGGAGTTTGTTGGTAATACAGACGTGGAGAGTTTGTTGGTAATACAGACGTGAGAGTTTGTTGGTAATACAGACGTGGAGAGTTTGTTGGTAATACAGAGTTTGAGTTTGTTGGTAATACAGACGTGGGGGGAGTTTGTTGGTAATACAGACGTGGAGAGTTTGTTGGTAATACAGACGTGGGGAGTTTGTTGGTACAGACGTGGAGAGTTTGTTGGTAATACAGACGTGGGGAGTTTGTTGGTAATACAGACGTGGAGAGTTTGTTGGTAATACAGACGGAGAGTTTGTTGGTAATACAGACGTGGGGAGTTTGTTGGTGTTTTGTTGGTAATACAGACGTGGAGTTTGTTGGTAATACAGACGTGGAGAGTTTGTTGGTAATACAGACGTGGGAGAGTTTGTTGGTAATACAGACGTGGGAGTTTGTTGGTAATACAGACGTGGGAGAGTTTGTTGGTAATACAGACGTGGAGAGTTTGTTGGTAATACAGACGTGGAGAGTTTGTTGGTAATACAGAGTTTGTTGGAGAGTTTGTTGAGTTGGTAATACAGACGTGGAGAGTTTGTTGGTAATACAGACGTGGAGAGTTTGTTGGTAATACAGACGTGGGAGAGTTTGTTGGTAATACAGACGTGGAGAGTTTGTTGGTAATACAGACGTGGAGAGTTTGTTGGTAATACAGACGTGGAGAGTTTGTTGGTAATACAGACGTGGAGAGTTTGTTGGTAATACAGACGTGGAGAGTTTGTTGGTAATACAGACGTGGGGAGTTTGTTGGTAATACAGACGTGGAGAGTTTGTTGGTAATACAGACGTGGAGAGTTTGTTGGTAATACAGACGTGGAGAGTTTGTTGGTAATACAGACGTGGGGAGTTTGTTGGTAATACGTGGGAGAGTTTGTTGGTAATACAGACGTGGAGAGTTTGTTGGTAATACAGACGTGGAGAGTTTGTTGGTAATACAGACGTGGGAGTTTGTTGGTAATACAGACGTGGGGAGTTTGTTGGTAATACAGACGTGGAGAGTTTGTTGGTAATACAGACGTGGAGAGTTTGTTGGTAATACAGACGTGGAGAGTTTGTTGTCACACTGATTATTTCTGCATCGATCAAGACATGAAACACGTGAAGCGGTCTCACTTGTCTCCATAATTTCAAGCTCAGGTGGATAAATTAGTGAAGGCAATAGGTTATTGGATGGTTAGTGACCGATATTAGATCATCAACATGCTGAAGTTTAAGTTAAACTTCCCGGCCAACTTACCTTGTTTTCATATTGCCAAACGGTGCAGGAATTCTTATTCATATGGATGGCGAAACCGATCCACAAGGACGAAGGACAACATGCATGTCTCATGTATAAAAGTTCTACCCCACATCTTACACTTATGTTATCAAAGAGGAAATCCAGCATTTCCCATAAAAAAAATTTATACTTAGATGGCATTTGCTTTGGTTTCTACAAATTATGCTGAAATACATAAGCATGTCTTTGTTATTTACAACTGCCCCATGAATGAAGGAAAGAAGGTTTTTTTCCTTCGCTTTGTCATGTGAGAGAATGATGTACCATGTTCAAAAATCAATTGTTTTGACAGAATGGAACACGGTTCGTTTCTGAGACTGTACAAATCCAAATTCAAGCTTGGAGAATCCACACGACATTAATTCCGGTGGTCTCAAATACTTTCTGTGAATATAGAGAAAGGCTTTCCTTGATAGTATTGGATGATGGTTACTCTTTGAAGCAGTGATTTGGTGGTACATTTACTGGACCAGCAATATATAAATAGTGTCTTTGTATGGAGCTTTATAATGGCTTCGGGATTTAGAGTCAAGGATAATTACATAATAAAGATGAAATGAAGGCAGATTTCTTTCTTGGTTAAAATACTGGCCTTTTATGTGGCCTTTTTTTCTTGTGACGTATGCCAAGCTGTATGATCCAACAATTGAGGTAGTGATGTTTACATATTGTGGGTGTGGTATTTCAGGCCTTTCAGGGGGAACAACTACACACATTATGCAGGGCAGCCAGACTTTTGTTACGCTGAGAGGTTGATTGCCTTGTGTTGACCATGATTAGGCTCGCCGACTTGGTTGACACATGTCATCGTATCCCAATGATCATGCTGTTGATCACTGGATTGTCTGGTACAGACTCGAGCATTTACAGACCGCCGCCATATCGAGGTAATATTGCTGAGTCTGGCGTTAAACAACCAACCAACCAACCTTGTTGAACAACTGAAGTAACCAACATGACACAATGCAAAAACTCAGGCACACGTTCGGATGGGACTGGGGCGGTGGCGTAGCCTAGTGGTTAAAGCGTTCGCTCGTCACGCCGAAGACCCCAATTCTATTCCCCAGATTGGTACAATGTGTGACACCCATCACTGGCATCCCCCCGCCGGGATATTGCTGGAACATTGCTAAAAACGGCATAAATCCACGCTAACTCACTCACTCACTCCATATCACTGCATATCAAATAGTGACGGTACACGTACTTGAGTATAGAAAACGTGCGTACAATGTCTTGATTATTTCTAAGACGTCCCTTGTTATAAAAATTAAAAACATTAGTAACATAATGTTATCTTATCTTACACGTTAGAGTATCTGATCGAAATGAATGTTGATCTTAGTATGGAAAGAGGACATGACTAGTCCTACCGCGCCACAAACCTGGGACGGGGGCTGATTTCCTTCGAACGTTGTCCTCTTTGTTTAAGGTCGGCCTCGTAAGCCGGGGCACATTCTGGAATACAAAGTAGCTGAAGATCAGATCGTATACAATTTACCTTCAGATTGTATGGGGTATTGCACAGCCTGATAGAAGTGACAAAACATTTTCCAAGCAGAGTCGATTGTACAATTGTGACTACATCATAGGTATGTATTTGTTTCAGCAGCATTAAAACTGTACGATTATGTTTGTAAACAAATCACATCTGGATCAGTAAATCCAGTGATTGTCAAGAAATGAATACACAATGCCATTCAGAAAGTAGTCAAATGTAACAGATGCTATACTTGGGATTACACTTTCTCAATAAAGTACCGACTCTAGTACTTTTGTTAGCTTGAGTCCCATTCGGGATTAAAACCCACACGAAAGGAAAGAAAGTCTCTTGAGTCGGTACTTTACTGAGGAAGTATAATCCCAAATGTAACATATACAACCCATCAAAAGTTAGACACACTAGTGTCAATGTATCCACAGTCAACTGTTCTGAACTAGATTTGCAAAATATTCCATACTGTTTAGAGGTACTGTTTACTGATGTATTGTAAAAACAAATTCGTAATGTTGAAAACATCATTGTCATGAGTTCAATAAATGATGAAACTCAGTGAAAATTGGCGAATTCTTAACAAAACTTTACACCAAAACGCAGCTGTTCACATGCACGATATTTGCACATGCTTTTCAGCAATTTGATGCATGATCCTCGTGCAATTCATCTGCATAAGGTTTGCAGTTGGTTCCCCTAAGTTAGTGGACAAATCCATCTTCGATATAACCACATATAGTGAGTGGTTTAAGTGAGTCTCAACTTTTGATGTGTAGTATATGTTGCGATGTAAGAAGGCTGATTGACACGTGTTGACGCTCAAACAGAAGGATTGACCCTGAAGATATGTCATCGATCTACATATTCTTCCCCATCACACTATACACGACAATGTTGGTTCGATGTAATCCAGGCAGACAGACAGACTTATGAAGATCCGAGTTAGAATTGATTTTCGTAAAAGGCGACTAACTGGATTAGGTGGTCAGGCCCGCTGACTTGCTTGACACATGTCATCGTATCCCAATTGCGTACATCGATGCTCATGCTGTTGATCACTGGATTGTCTTGCCCAGGCTCGATTATTTACAGACCGCCGCCAAATAGTTGGAATATTGCTGGGTGCGGCGTTAAACTGAACTCACTTACTCACTCACCCAGGTTTTCTCCTGGGCTTTGGAGTTAGGGGTGATGGGCTTCATGTGTTGGTGTGTGTGTGTGTGTGTGTGTGTGTGTGTGTGTGTGTGTGTGTGTGTGTGTGTGTGTGTGTGTGTGTGTGTGTGTGTGTGTGTGTGTGTGTGTGTGTGTGTGTGTGTGTGTGTGTGTGTGTTGGGGCGCAGTAATGAAGCTGTAGGACTGCATAAATGAATCTAACAGTTGTGCTGTTATGTATGTCGAAAAGTTGTACCGCGATTCTAACAATTGTACAGTTTTCCCAAACATTAATGAGAAAACCTTTTTTCCCTAATAAGGATAATATAATTTTGAAATAGCTGTTACATAATGCAGCAAGGTACTCAATATTGGAGGCAACTCTTGTCGGCTTAAGAATGAACCTTACTACATCAAGATTTATCTCCCTGGTGTAACAGACGGCTGCTCTGTTTACATGACAGATTTGACAGCAGACGAGAAAAGAAAGCTGGTTCTAGTTGATTTTGAAGGGATGTGACTAATGCAATATGGTTAGCTGGTAGACATGGCATTCCTCTGTCTACAGTATACAGAACTTTGAAGAATATTCAGTCAGGAGTTGGGACTGAGCACTAGACAGGGACAGGGAGGCCAAGAAAGCTCAGTTCTACGGATTGCCGGCAACTTGGTCAGATTGTGAGCAGGGGAAAATTAAAATGCGTTGAGAATTTTAGAAATGAGATGATTAATAGTGGAAGTCTTCAGGTATGTAATGAAACCATTAGACAAGAATTACAAAGACTTAACTGGGTGAAAAAGTGCAGAATTCCCTCACCATTGATGACAGATGCACAAAGAGAAAGACGTTTAAACGTGTGTAGGGCTCACGAAAATCAAGATTGGGATAATGTTTTCTTTTCCGATCAATGTTCTGTCTGGCTTTTTCCGAAATGTGTCAAAATTTGGACAAAAGATACCGTGAAACCTATCTACCAACGCCCAAAAAATAGTCCGACATTTCACATGTGGGGTGGGATATCATTACGTTGAGTGACGCAGTTGTGTACTTTCACTGGAGATATGACGATGGAACGATATGGTTGACATCTTAAGTGGTCACTTCCCTCAAACGGCCCGAACACTGAATGAAGATAGCTGGATTTTCCATCATGATAACGACTCAAAACACTGCGGGCTACACAAAACGTGTACAGTGGTTGTCTGACGAAAATGTTCAAGTTGTGGACTGGCCCAGCTACAGCCCAGATCTTAACCCTACTGAGAATGTGTGGGGACTAATGAAGGACAGAATAAATCAAGAAAGACAAAAAAATATTGAGGATATGAAGTCAGAAGCGGACGAATATTGGGATACGCTGTCACACGATTTCCTACAAACTTTGATCGGTAGTGTACCTAGGCGCATTCATTTGTGTATTGCAGGGCAAGGAGGTCTCACAAAGTACTGAAAAGACATTAGACTGTAAGAGAATTATATCTCAACATATTCATTTAAGTATTTTAACTTCTATAGTTTATATACAGTCATGTATTAGATATTTGCCGAAACAACTTTCTCAATAATTTCTGGGAATACTATGCAAGAGTATACGCAAGTGCTATTCATAGCCCACCATGAAGTACTAGTAACTCTGCATTAACAAGTTCCTACATGGCTTCTGTTATCATCCACGTGTTTTCACACGTGACCCAGAAGTCTGATTCCGATACGAAAACAAAGGACTGTAACATGTTGTTATATCGTTACACTACTATCTAAATGTGTTGATACATTGGTAAACCAACGTTCCATCGCTTTGTACAAATGACTGACAGAAATTTAGTTCACCAGCACCACATATGCTTGCTTTCAAATACGCCTTTCTTCACATCATAATGTTCTAGAGTAGTTCTCTGTCAAAACTGACATTTTCATATATTTACGAATTACCTCACCACAGCGTTGCTATGTCATAATGGTAAACGACCCATGAAGGTCCGGTTAGAATTGATCTTCAGTAACCCATGCTTGTCGTAGGTGGCGACTAACGGGATCGGTGCGGCATAAAACTAAACTCACTCACTCACTCATAATGGTATACAGTTAGCATATGATACATTTTGAATTTCCTCTGTTGTGTGGGATGTACCTGTTTCATCCTTGACGTGAACATCTTATCTTCATATTTACTCACCAGTCTCTGAACAATGTCATCTACATGTGCGAAGGAACCTACCTGTGTGAAGTTCCAGTCGCTGATGATGGAGGTGAGAACATCATTGCCGTTGATGTTGTTTGGTGACGAAAACTCAAACTGATCATACATGTGACAGTCCCTTGTTTTCTTGTTGTAAGTGAAGGCTTCACACGTCGCCTTCAGCAGACATTCCTGCACACAACCCAACAGTCCTCCCACAGCAATGGTTTCTACAGGCTGACCGTCAACCGTGTAATTGTTGTTGAGTTGAGGAAATCTACTTATCTTGGTGCAGATGTTTTCTCTTGACAGGCATAGACATTCGTATAATACGACCAGAAGTAACCACATTCTGGGTTTGTGAGCTGCCTCAGAAAGGAAACTGATCAATACCAAAACAACTGAAGTTTGCAGGACGTCTCCTCTACAGTTGCGACTGCGCCGACGGTATGTATTAAACAGACAGGCACCTGAACTCGGGTATAACCGATAGGTGGCGCACTGGATGCATCAATGAAGGTATATAATATTAACGGTATGAATAATAGGAGTAGGGGAGCAATACCTATCGGATTATCTTATCTATAATTTAATTTGATGAGTATATAATGAAATTGATGCTGCTAATATGTCAGATGATACATACTATCATCAGAAAGTATCATATTTTTAGACGTACATGAAACCACAGACGGATCAATTTTGGCAGATGACACTAATTGATATTATCTTGGTACAATGATATTTATTTCTATGCTGACCATTCAACAAGACCTAGTAAAAAGATATTGAAGCCAAAACTCATGATTTATTGGTTGAAGTTTGAAATGAAAAAAACCGCCGCATTTAGCAATATTTCGGCGGCGGTCTGTAATAATCGAGTACAATGGGTACAAAGCGTGAAGCCCATTTCTGGTGTCCCCTTCCGTGTTATTGCTGGAATATTGCTAAAAGCGGTGTAAAAAGAGAACTCACTCACTCTTGTCATATGGCTATTTAAATGTTTCATGTGAAAATACACGGTTAATCGAAATTTTTGAATCAAATATTCACCTTGTTGCTGGCCAAAATGGCATCTTCATTTGTTGGTGACCCAGAGAATACTCCAGCCAAAAGCTGGACTCAAGACATCTGGGTCAATGACATCGACTGACCTCATCAGTAAACAAAGGATCCGATGTTACATCAGATATCTAATGAAAAACAAGTGGGACAACCACGTAGTGTAAACATGTCATATGAAATCGAACCAACAATCGGCTACACACACTTGGGTTGTCAATCCAGATTTCAGCAGGTCATAATACGCCGATGACCTATCGTCATTTGACCGTGTCAGAATTTACTCATACAGCGTAGATCCTCCATTCTGTATCAATTGTACTGAAAGTATTACAGTCAAGCATATTACTGTGTTGATTTTCACATCACAAGTGATAACTTTTTCATATTTTCATCCGCAAGGGATTAATTTATTGGAGTGAGTGAGTGAGTGATTATGGTTTTACGCCGCTTTTAGCAATATTCCAGCAATATCACGGCGAGGGACACCAGAAATGGGCTTCACATATTGTGCCCATGTGGGAATCGAACCCGGGTCTTCCGCGTGACGAGCCAACGCTTTAACCACTTCGCTACCCCACCGCCCTATTTTATTGGAATAACGACTCATCTAATTATTGGCCATACATGTATATATGGAAAAGTGAGGATTCTTCATTCCGTATTCAATGTGATTTAGATCATCATATTCTGACTGATTCTGTCATAAGGGGCGGTGGGGTAGCCTAATGGTCAAAGCGTCCGCTCGTCACGCCGAAGACCCGAGTTCGATTCCCCACATGTGTGCCCATTCGCTGTGATATTGCTGGAATAGTGCTAAAAGCGGCGTAAAACCACACTCAGTTCAGTTCAATGTTTTGTGGAGTACAGACGTCTGATTCGGACTATTTAGGCAATTTCTAACGGATCTGTTGGACAAACGAGGAAGTGAAAGGCTGAGATTCTGAGAAAGGTTGTATCCTACCTATGACCTGACTGCTGACTGTCCTTGACGTCATTAGATTGCTGACGTTTTCTGGCCAGTCGGCTGATAGGTCATGAATTATAACTTACATCTTTACATCTCTTTGGTGAGCGATGTGTGGACATATGACTGTGTAGAGAAAGGTGAGTTTAGGTGAGTGGTGTATGAAGATATGACTGTGTAGAGACAGGTGAGGGTGGGTGAGTGGTGTATGGAGGTATGACTGTGTAGAGACAGGTACATTTACGTGACTGGTGAATGGACATATATATGACTGTGTAGAGACAAGTGAGTCGTGTGTGGAGATATGACTGTGTAGAGAAAGGTGTGGGTTGGTGAGTGGTGTGTGGACATATGACTGTGTAGAGAGAGGTGAGTGGTGTATGGAGATATGACTGTGTAGAGACAGGTGAGGGTGGGTGAGTGGTGTGTGGACATATGACTGTGTAGAGACAGGTGAGGGTGGGTGAGTGGTGTGTGGACATATGACTGTGTAGAGAGAGGTGAGTGGTGTATGGACATATGACTGTGTAGAGACAGGTGAGGGTGGGTGAGTGGTGCATGGAGATATGACTGTGTAGAGAAAGGTGAGTTTAGGTGAGTGGTGTGTGGAGATATTACTGTGTAGAGAAAGGTGAGTGGTGTGTGGACATTTGACTGTGTAGAAACAGGTGAGGGTGGGTGAATGGTGTGTGGACATTTGACTGTGTAGAGACAGGTGAGTGTGGGTGAGTGGTGTGTGGACACATGACTGTGTATAGACAGGTGAGGGTGGGTGAGTGGTATGTGGACATATGACGGTGTAGAGACAGGTGAGGGTCGGTGATAGGTGTGTGGACATATGACAGTGTAGAGACAGGTGAGGGTCAGTGAGCGGTGTGTGGACATATGACTGTGTAGAGACAGGTGAGGGTGTGTGAGTGGTGTGGACATATGACTGTGTAGAGAGAGACAGGTGAGTGGTGGGTGAGTGATATGTGGACATATATGATATGACACATGACTGTGTAGAGACAGGTGTAGAGAGTGATATGTGGAGGTGAGGTGGTGTGTGGACATATGACTGTGTAGAGACAGGTGAGGGTGAGGGTGGGTGCTGTGTGGCCATATGACAGTATAGAGACAGGTGAGGGTGTGTGAGTGGTGTTTGGACATATGACTGTGTATAGACAGGTGAGGGGGATGAGTCGTGCGTGGACATATGACTGTATAGACAGGTGAGGGTGGGTGAGTGGTGTGTGGACATATGACGGTGTAGAGACAGGTGAGGGTGAGTGTGGGTGAGTGGTGTGTGGACACATGACTGTGTAGTGTGACAGAGTGAGAGGTAAAAGTGGGTGAGTGATGTGTGGACATATGACTGTGTAGAGACAGGTGGAGGGTGAGCTGTGTATAGACAGGTGAGGGTGTGTGGACATATGACTGTGTAGAGACAGGTGAGGGTGGGTGAGTGGTGTGGACATATGACTGTGTAGAGACAGGTGAGGGTGGGTGAGTGGTGTGTGGACATATGACTGTGTAGAGACAGGTGAGGGTGGGTGAGTGGTGTGTGGACATATGACTGTGTAGAGACAGGTGAGGGTGGGTGAGTGGTGTGTGGACATATGACTGTGTAGAGACAGGTGAGGGTGGGTGAGTGGTGTGTGTGGGACATATGACTGTGTAGAGACAGGTGAGGGTGGGTGAGTGGTGTGTGGACATATGACTGTGTAGAGACAGGTGAGGGTGGGTGAGTGGTGGTGTGGACATATGACTGTGTAGAGACACAGGTGAGGGTGGGTGAGTGGTGTGTGGACATATGACTGTGTAGAGACAGGTGAGGGTGGGTGGAGTGGTGTGTGGACATATGACAGGTGAGGGTGGGTGAGTGAGTGACAGGTGAGGGTGGGTGAGGTGGTGTGGGACATATGACTGTGTAGAGACAGGTGAGGGTGGGTGAGTGGTGTGTGGACATATGACGGTGTAGAGACAGGTGAGGGTGGGTGAGTGGTGTGTGGACATATGACTGTGTAGAGACAGGTGAGGGTGGGTGAGTGGTGTGTGGACATATGACTGTGTAGAGACAGGTGAGGGTGGGTGAGTGGTGTGTGGACATATGACTGTGTAGAGACAGGTGAGGGTGGGTGAGTGGTGTGTGGACATATGACTGTGTAGAGACAGGTGAGGGTGGGTGAGTGGTGTGTGGACATATGACTGTGTAGAGACAGGTGAGGTGGGGACATGAGTGGTGGTGTGGACATATGACTGTGTAGAGACAGGTGAGGGTGGGTGAGTGGTGTGTGGACATATGACTGTGTAGAGACAGGTGAGGGTGGGTGAGTGGTGTGTGGACATATGACTGTGTAGAGACAGGTGAGGGTGGGTGAGTGGTGTGTGGACATATGACTGTGTAGAGACAGGTGAGGGTGGGTGAGTGGTGTGTGGACATATGACTGTGTAGAGACAGGTGAGGGTGGGTGAGTGGTGTGTGGACATATGACTGTGTAGAGACAGGTGAGGGTGGGTGAGTGGTGTGTGGACATATGACAGTGTAGAGACAGGTGAGGGTTGAGTGAGTGGTGTGTGGACATATGACCGTGTAGAGACAGGTGAGGGTGGGTGAGTGGTGTGTGGGCATATGACAGTATAGAGACCGTTGAGGGTGGGTGAGTGGGGACATATGACTGTGTAGAGACAGGTGAGGGTGGGTGAGTGGTGTGTGGGCATATGACTGTGTAGAGACAGGTGAGGGTGGGTGAGTGGTGTGTGGACATATGACTTGTAGAGACAGGTGAGGGTGGGTGAGTGGTGTGTGGGCATATGACAGTGTAGAAATCGTTGAGGGTGGGTGAGTGATGTGTGGACATATGACGGTGTAGAGACAGGTGAGGGTGGGTGAGTGGTGTGTGGACATATGACTGTGTAGAGACATGTGAAAGAGGGTGAGTGGTGTGTGGACATATGACTGTGTAGAGATAGGTGAGGGTGGGTGAGTGGTGTGTGGAGATACGACAGTGTAGAGATAGGTGAATTTAGGTGAAAGGTGTGTGGACATATGACGTTGTAGAGACAGGTGAGGGTGGGTGAGTGGTATGTGGACATATGCCGATGTGATGCTCAGGTCCATTCAGCCGCCCATCGTACTTTTAGATTTTAGAAATGCCACACTCCACACAATGTCCACAATATTACAACGGAAAACGCTTAAGTCGATAGCTCAATCGGTATTATATTGGGAAGACATAACAAGTGAATTCGATATAATATTCATTTGAAACAACATAATTAATTATATGTGTGATGGGGAAGGCGCTGTTACTGACTTGAGTCAACAGCAAGTGATTGCACCATGTAGATATCGACCGATGTTGATTCCTTCTGTTGGAAAAGGTTAACGAGAGCAATAAATTGCTCTGTGTGTGAAGCAAAACCGTTTTGTTATCAGACCCAGAATACTTCCAAAGAAATAGTTGCACCAAACAACGTGAAAAGTCGTCAAAATTCTTTTGCCATCAATAACTTACGTTTTTCATATACGTTCTGCTTATCTTTTCTTTAAGTCAGTTGCTTTCAAACTTAATATCGTATTTCGTTTGGAAGGTTGTGTGAACTGAACAGCTATACTTAATGAAGGTGGTGGTGGTGGTGGAATTGGGTTTAACGTCGTGCTTGAGAATATTTCGCTCATATGACGACGTGCATGCGTGTGTATGTGTATGTGCAGCTGCTTGTACTAGCCCAGACTGAAGCTGGTTTTATAGTGCTAGCCCACTGAGATACCATGCCGCAGTGGAGCATGAATACCCCACTCAGACACGTTATACTGACTCCGAGCCGACCAGTCCTTGTTGTGCCCATTAAAGCCGAGCGCCAGGCAGGGACCAACAAGTACCATATTTTAACGTCTTTTGGCATGACGCGGTCGGGGATCGAACCCGCGACCTTCCGCACTCCGGGCGGACGTTCTAACCACTACACCACGGAGGCGGTACTCAATGAAGGAAGAACACTATGTACAACGTCATTTCTTCTGAACATTTGCTTTTCTGAGATCACAAACAGTATTATTGTTATCGGTATTACAAGGATGGAGAAAATTAACATATTCTCAAGACATTTATAGAGAGAGGCAATGGGAATTATCTTTCTATCCGTTGGGGCAAGTGTGTATAAGGGTAATGGATTTTTTTGGTCAGAATTGCAGTTTTGTTGTGCCTCCAGTGCCTCGCTTTCCGATCCTACGTGGTGCTTGGTGTATGTGTTTAAGGTATCATGCCCCAGCTGTGGTACTCATCACAAATACTTGCAAAGTCAAGTTCGGTGTTCACCTAAAAAGACATACGGGAACATACGAAATACAGACCAACATTAGAAACTTGACATTCACATTATTTGGTATTAACTGCGAGGGGATAGTTCGTTTTCCTTTATTCTGCCTTATACCACTAGGGTATGTTATGTCCATTGTTCTGGCAGGTTGATTTTCTGTGTATCAACCTTCTATCTGCAAGTGCAGAGGTTGATATGTGGATAACGACCTGGTCGGTGCAGGAAACGCACGTGCAACAAGCGATGTACGAGTCCATTCGGCGCCCACGTGGTATAAGTAGGTTAGCACCCCCCATCTGCGGGTGATATGGATTCAACGCTCTCGCCTAACGGCTCGAGCGTTGAAATCCATATCACCCTTGAGGAGGGTGCTAACGTATACAAAATACACACCGCATTGACTTGTTTGAATATTATGTTGGTGTTTCGTCATAAAGCTAGAAACACAATAATCCCGTGCACACCAAGCAATCGCACGTGCAATGGAATGCAAGCACTCATACGTTGCTAAGCAAGAATAAAACATGATAAAAAAATCGAGTTTTGCCGCGAATCTCAGATTAGCAACGTTAACCATGGGTAGGCTCAATGCTGGAGGGGCAGTTGGGTAGCCTAGTGGTAAGAGCGTTCGCTCGTCACGCTGAAGACCCGGGGTTGATTCCCCACATGGGTACAATGTGTGAAGCCCATGTCAGGTGTTCCCCGCTGTGATATTGCTGGAATATTGCTAAAAGCGGCGTAAAACCATACCCACTCACTTAATGCTGGACAATCCGTTGCTGCTGTTGCACGACCCCTGAGCTGTAGTCACCAGACAATACACAGTCTCAGAGAAGAAACTTTACACAGTGTTTTGTACGTGAGTTGACCGATTTGGAGGCGACAACGTATTGGTTTAAGGAGCATTTGTGCAAACGGTCGATCTCTCGATTGATTATCGTTCAATGGAATCTTACTGTTAATGTCATGGACCGTCCCGTTGACTTGAACCCGATCGAGAACACTTGGGATGAGTTGGGATGAGTTGGGGAGGATGAACAGCAGATGAATCAATCCCAGACCCTGGGCAAACACTCTTTGACCAATGGTGGCGACGTCCTCCTAGCGTGTTCAAATAGTTTCAACCGTCCACGAAGAGACGTTGTGTTGCCGTCACAGGCCTGCAGTTTAAACAGTGGGATGATGGCGCTGGGGTTTTATGGGACTCCGTGCATTACTTTCCCAATACAACAAACCACTTTTCGTCGTCTTTATTTATATCGCGATGGACGACAGCAATGTGATACACATCTGTTTTCAAATAATGGACACACTACTTCCATTGCGTGATGCAGTTTGTACAAGTGTCACGTTATTAATTTGTATGAGTATATGTACTCCATATGGTATGAGTATATGTACTCCATATGGTATGAGTATATGTACTCCATATGGTATGAGTATATGTACTCCATATGGTTTCCCAAAGACGTTTTACAACTTTAAAGCGACGTTTAATGTTGTAACTTTATGCCTGCTCAACAACTCTTGAGCAAGAGTCATTTGACAATGCAAATCTTGGTAGAAATAGCTTGCTCGCCCTTATCACAGTCGTCATCCCTTTGTCATACAGACTTCTGCAGATCAGTTTGTCACTCTGATGATTTATTCATAGATCTGAACATGAAACACACTGATTGATTTCGGCATATATGTAAAGAAACAGATCCGCAAGTAGATTAGACCAAGTTGTACCAAGGGCGATGTCAAAGAGTTTTGTCCAAGAGGCTGTGGTGTCGAAATGGTGGTGCAAAAAGTTGAAACGTCGTTTTTTGAAATAATGTTTTCTGTTCTGAGACTCAAACAAAATTTTGAGAATCCACATGTAATGTACGTAGCGCCTTCAGCAGGCAATGTGCCTGGATATGAGCGCCATATAAGCGGACTATTGCTATTTTTAATATTGTCCCAAATATTATATGTGAATGCGAGGAAATTCCTGCCCTGATTGCTGTTAATCTTCGAAAGCGGAATTCGGTGCTGTGCTTACTGGCCCTAGCGATATATCTCTCTATAAGCTATAACCGACTTTTGGAGTGAAGTACGAAACAGGTAAACACTTATGTTCAATACATTATGTTAATATCGAAAATTTAATGTCAGCCATAAGAAGGATTTAACTTCACCAAACATTCTAATAGACCAATGTCGGGCAGGGCTAACACACGTTGATGTTGAGAATCTCTGGTTATTGTGGAACCAGATGTTTTAAGGCGCACAAGTTGAAACTCGTGTTTCCACCAATGACGTCAACAGACTGTGCAGGTACTGTGAGATGGAGTGCTCCCCTTGTGGTTGTTCAGCCTTTTTATGACCACTTAAGGCAATGATCAGTTGCAACTGACTCGAGTGAGTGAGTGAGTGAGTTAAGATTTAGAGTCACATCGGCAATATTTCAGCCATATCGTGACTAAAACTAGTTCTAAATTTGTAATACATACATATAATATATAAAACCCTGTCAACGAAGGACAGTAAAACCACTAGATTATCACAGATTGAGTTAAAACTAGCTAACATATATCTTTAAAAGTAGAAAATTATTTGTGGACAATACAATGTAAAATTGGGCTATAGATCGCCAACAACTGAGGGTAAATCACCATACTAGGGACCATGGGGACTTACAGTACCTTTGCTACCTGCATGGACCCTAGCTGGATTTACACCATCCCTTCAGCCATTGGCGTTTATACCGAGAATTAACCATACATTAAAATGACAAAAATACTACGATTAAAACACCTGGTATACTTAAATTTACTTGAAATGTTTTGGGACTTACGTACCCGCAACTGACTCGAACGGGTCGGGGTGAGTTGACTTGGGTGCCGTTGTACAAAACAACTTTTACCAAGGTTGAACTTAATGACTAAGGTAAACCTGACAGTAACCTTAACCTTTGGTCGACCTTACTTGGAAGGATACTTGGCGAACCTTAACTCCCTCGATGCCGAGGTTTTTGTTCTGACGCACATTTCCATAAGGCCTGAAAAGTGAACGTTGTTGTGAGAAGTGCGCTCGCGCGACCCTGGATCTACCTACGGCTATAAAATGACATAGAAATATTAAAATTCCTATCCGATAGTATTAATTCAAGTGCAAATACTTAGGTTTGAAAAATAGACACATTTGCCAGAAATTATGTTATGCGTCAAAAAACGCAATAAATTTCACCGCTTCTTATCATACACCGATAAAAGCACTATGCGACGATTTACTGTATTCGGCATCTTTAAGAAAAGTGTGAGCGAACAAACTACATTCTGATATCTGAACGAGACAGGTGTATAAAAACGGATATGAGAGCTAATGTATAACGTTATAGGTTCAACATAAAAATGGCTTGCCATAAATGGCGAAAATTGATTTTCCTCTACGACGTCAAACGGCGACAGAGAGGTCACACACGGATAAAGTCGAGGGAGCATAATCCCACTACGCTTTACACAAGGCCATTGTCGCTAAGACCACGTGGAGAGAACTTGCTGTGGATGTGAGAGGTATCCTTCGTTCAAGATGAGCCAAACTATGCCAATACACAGATCAACATTGTAATCAGATACGTTTTAGTAGTATCACAAACTGCAAGAAATGTTGAAATTATACGGCATGTGAAATCACGTGATAACCAAATGGATGGCCGCATCTAGTATGTAAATTAGTTCTTATTCTCTTCTGTGTGTAGATGCATTTCGACTAATTTTGCACGATTATTAACAGAGTACTAGACATTTCTTTAAATGTAATGAAGAAAAATATACACAATTTTAGTTGACGTCATGGCTTGTTTAATGCAGTTTGCAACGTCGGAGAAGACGACACTGATGCATTACGGTATATAATCTAACCTGACATTTCCGTGCAAAGTATAACAAATCTCGGCACGTCCGTCAGTATTTGACGCTCTTTTGACAGAACATGAAATGACTGATTTTATCATTTTAATAATGTTCAAATAGATAAACACTCTTAATGTGGACAACACGAGCACCTGTTTTGCATGAATCTAACGTAGATACAAAAGATTATTTCAAAACATGAATATATTGTTTGGATTTAAGTTTTCCTTATTCATTATTATGTGGGTATTTCTCTTCATAATTATACACTGGAAGATGGAAAAAACTCCTTTGTATGAACCTATCAGAACAGTAATGTACGGGTTTACCAAAGGAGGACATGGCATGGTTTATATTCTTGTAGAAAATACAGTTAACAGTTTAATATTCTGACATTACAATATACAATTTATGTAAATATTAATTGATTATATTAGGAAGCAAGGAGAGTAAATTGTTAAACGTGTGTTACAAACGCGCATCTGGAGAATCATTTAACATAACTTTACAGTCCATGAAACGACTTAAAAAGATTCTATGACCAAGAAAAATCATCAGTGATGTGTGTGGACATAATTGTTTTTAAATATAAATTTTACCTGGGTAAGGGTAAAAGTATGGTGTTCTGCGCTAACATGTTCTTATGTATTTGTAAATACATAAACGATACGCAGCATAAGCATCATGATATTGAAACTGTAGGTGAGGTGAAATTGGGTTTAACGTCGTGCTTAAGAATATTTCACTCATATGACGACGTGCATGCGTGTGTATGTGTATGTGCAGCTGCTTGTACTAACCCAGACGAAAGCTGGTTTTATAGTGCTAGCCCACTGAGATACCATGCCGCAGAGCATGAATACCCCACTCAGACACATTATACTGACTCCGAGCCGACCAGTCCTTGTTGTGCCCATTAATGCCGAGCGCCAGGCAGGGACCAACAAGTACCACATTGTAACGTCTTTTGGTATGACGCGGCCGGGGATCGAACCCGCGACCTTCCGCTCTCCGGGCGGACGCTCTTACCACTACACCACGGAGGCGGTCATTGAAACTGTAACAGACAGGGTCGGATTATTGTGTTTACTCTTATTCAACCGATCTTCACCTGAAATAAATTACCAATATGTGCAACAATGTTGACGATCGTTTGTACATAAATAATCAGAAGCATCCTGACAATCTTTGTATTGTTATTCTTTTTTATTGTTTTCATTGTAACTAAGAGCAGAAGTTAAAAATGTCGATAACTGCCGTTGTCGTTTTGCGTGAATTTGCGTCTATCATGCATCGCTACTATATTCTTTCCATGCATATTCTAAAAGTATTGAGCCTGTGCATACAAAAGGGTGGATTTGTGAACATTTGAGAAAATGCTACACAATGTAAAATCTTAAGTCATCGTTACGAGCACAACGTTCGTTTTCACATCCAATATGTTTCGGTTGATTTCATCTAGACATTTGGTTTGGGTGACAAAGACCATTTGGTATTTAAATTCTAAAATGTATGAGGTAGATCTATTCAGTGACGTATTTGTCGCAGCTGAGTGTGTGAGCCAGGCCTTGGTGAAACGTGATTTTCAAAACACAATCCAATATGGCGGAAAGCTCACGTCGGCGTTCGTGTTAGTATATTTTCCAAAACATCCCAACCGATTCAAGGTTTATCGGCGACGTTCCCGAATTATGATTGATTATTTAATGACAGACTGATATATGTCCTCCTTAATATATGCTATCTACCCGTTTCCTCACACGTCAACAAGAATGTAGACATGTTGAAATTACTTAAAACGTCAACCTCAGCCACACTATGGTCTAACTTTACTAACCTTAAATGTACCTCTTAACTAAGGGGTTCACACCCGGACTGTCGAATGTTTTATCGAATACACACCCGGACTGTCGAATGTTTTATCGAATACACACCCGGACTGTCGAATGTTTTATCGAATACACACCCGGACTGTCGAATGTTTTATCGAATACACACCCGGACTGTCGAATGTTTTTATCGAATACACACACTGCTCTTACACCAACAGTGTCGACTGCCTGTCGACTGCCTGGGAGAACATGAACCTGAGAACAGCAGAAAGACTGCGCTAATCCGCTCTCCTCTAATTAACGAGGGAGGAGACATGAGTACTATTGTTGTTGAAATGAGGAAAGTTTGAGTTAACTATATAGATTTGTCACATTTTCTGGACAATGATGCAAATACAGCCGGCAGTACACAACCGTTGTTGTTGAAATGAGAAAGGTTAACTAGATTTGTATCAGATTTGTCACATTTCCTTCTCACGGATGCATATGTAACTATATAAGCTAGGTAAATGCGCAGGTTCCGGTTACCTTCACAGAGAACGTCTACGATCACAGAAATTTACATCATGGATGTTACAAGTACAAGAAGAACAAGGAAAGTCTTACCCAATAAAGAATGTACTGTATAACGTATTTTGTTTTCCTAAATGCCCGGAGCGTCCAACCCCATAGTGTTAACTGCCTCCTTCCGCAATACCCGAAACATCGAATTTATACAATTTCAATTTTCGACAGTCCGTGTGGACAGCAACTACGGCTCCGTGTGGACAGCAACTACGGCTCCGGGTGGACAGCAACTACGGCTCCGTGTGGACAGCAACTACGGCTCCGTGTGGACAGCAACTACGGCTCCGGGTGGACAGCAACTACGTCTACCTTAGTGTAAGATAGATTCGTACGACGGGAAGTCACGATAAACCGAGATTGGGTAATCCTAGCGCTTGGGTCGTTTTGTACAACGGCGCCCAGAGCCCCTGAAGACGGCGTTTTTGTTTGATTATGTTTGTTGCTTATCAATATTCCAACTAAATGACTGCGATCAGGAAATATTCGAGTCTTGACCAGGCAATCCAGTGATCGACACCATGAACAGGATACGATAAGTCAGGAAATATTCGAGTCTTGACCAGGCAATCCAGTGATCGACACCATGAACAGGATACGATAATAAGTCAGGAACATTATATGATGACATGTGTCAACCAAGTCAGCCAGCCTGACCGGCCGATCCGGTTAGTCGCCTCTTACGAAAAGCTGAAGACAAATTCTAAGCCAAAACAAATCTGTAGAGAGGCAGTTCGTTTAGGTGCCCGACTCTGAGGGTGTGGGTTCGAATCCCGGATGGGATCTTTATTTTACTAAGAAAGTGTAGTCCCAGATATAACATATGTTGCATTTCACCACTTTCTAAAATGGCATTGTGTAATCATGGCAGTTCGTTTGCCGGGAAACCAGAAGAAGATCTGACAAGACTTTAGCTTCCTTGCATTTCTCCTACTCAAAGTTTTCTGTATGTGTTAATCAGACTGCCTCATGAAAAACTGCCTTGTGTAACATTGAAAATATGTTTTGTCTACTCAGCAGTATGATTTAACAGCAGCTGTCCGTATGAATAACCCAGGTTAACACCCGGTGCTGGTATGGTCGGAATTGTACAATGGACTTCTTCTGATTTTAGAAATGATTTTTACTGTTTTAGATTGGTGATTATAGAAGGGCTTCAATCGCTTTGCTATGAAGAAATCCCAAGCCCTTTTAGTGCGCGCGGCAGTGCGCAGCGGACAGCAATGTTGATCGTAATCTGAAACATTGGCCAGACGTCACAACACGCACAAAGATCCAGTCTTCACAACCCATGCTTGTCATAAAGTGACTAACGGGATCATGTGCTCACTTGATGCATGCCACCATATCCAAGTTCTGTAGATCCATGTTGATTTTGTCCGAGTCACTGGATTGTCTGGCTGGTCGGGTGACAATTATTGACAGACCGACGCCGTTTAACATGTGCCATACTGAAGTTCACAAGATGACCGCCATAGTCAAACTGGGTATGCATTACTGACATCTGTATGTAGTTGGTCCCAGAAGCAATATAGTGGGCTACAGGTTTAAGGGGAAACATTTGGCTGTATCACCTACTGAAGTTTGCAAAAGGGAAAATCACCCAGTGGAAACAGACTCCAACTATGTATGGCATGGCCCAAAATTTGCAAGCCTGTAACATCAATGAAAATGAGACCGCAGAGAAATATAAATGGAATCAAACCAAATAAGACTTTGTGGACATGTGGACACCACTAAATCGAACCGTACATAAAATACCCATATGCCAGTTGAGCCAATAGGGGGCTATACACTTTGGTATATGGTTGCATTACAAGACTTCATGTCTACAGTAAACTTCATTTTCTTGATGGTTTTTTTTCGTCTGTTATTTCCACTTCATGTTTTACATGTTATACATAATGGATGTACAAGTACATAAGTAGCATGATCCACTCTGACTAGATGATATGTACTCAGTTGTAGGGATATTATCCGTTATTACTAATACAGATATAGATGGCATGATCTACGTCTGATCTTCTTGTACATAGTCATTTTCTTGGTGTTCGTTTCTGATGTCCCCCGCCCTGATGTTGTTGTAATATTGCTAAAAGCGGAGTAAAACTCAGTCAGTCTTGGTGTTCGTGTTTGTGTCTCTCCTCATCAATTAAGTTTATACAGCGGCCAATTTATGAATTTTTATATTGTGCTGACTGTGGTGTTATTCAACAGACAATGTTTTCACAACGCTCGAACCCGTGAAGATCCGGGTTTGAATTGATCTTCAGTGAGGTGAGGTGAAATTGGGTTTTACGTCGTGCTTGAGAATATTTCGCTCTTCAGTAGACCATGCTTGTAGTAAGAGGCGATTAACGGGATCAGGTGCAGTGCTGATGATCACCGGATTGTCTGGTCCAGACTCGATTATTTACATGGCCGTCATAAAGCTGGAATATTGCTGAGTGCGGCTTTCAACAACAATCAGCCAACACAACGCTCGACTGGTTACACTTCTATTCAAGGGAAGTTACTTCAACCTGAGAACTACTCACAGGGGGCGCTGTGGATTACGTGCCTCTCTTCGAGCAGACGACGTAGGAAGACACGTTTCACCGAGGTACCGATACAGAGTGAGTATGGTTTATGCACTTTTAGCAATATTCCAACAATATCACAGCGGGGGACACCAGAAATGCTTCACACATTGTACAGTACCTATTTTAGGAATCGAACCCATGTCTTCAGCGCGACGAGCCAACGCTTGAACCACAAGGCTACCCAATCGGCCCCGTCGTTCCAGTGAGTATCGGCGAAATTCACGTGAAATAGATGTGTTCATCTCCACTTATTATATACTGTTGCGGAGAGGAACAGTTCATTCCAAAATACCATGACGAGTCACATTTAGACACTGAGCAGACCTCGTTCGTAAAACCATATATCTAAAGTAATTGGTTTGCAGGTTTCGTTATTTCTTTTTATTCAGTGTTCAACCTGAAAACAACAGCAGTACAGAATCATGTCGACTGACAGTTTACACTAGGTGACATTTTGATTGTACACTTCACTTACTCGTTTGATCTATTGGAACAGGATGACAAGAGCTGAAATGTGGAAGACAAACATCTGTTCCTCCAAGATTACACAAATGAGGAGCCAACAAGAAATATACAATATATGTAATACAATGATATATTCACTACATGACGGTTTTGTTTTCAGGTATATTTCCGATACAAATCTCAAACAACTGTCCAGGTCGAGTTTGTGAAAGTATAGGTGATAGTCTTTATATGAGTACCACACATAATCAAAAGAAAAGGAATTTACGTAATAGGCTCGTAGATTTATTGTTCATGATTATTCAGTTAGTGACCTTATTTTCTAATTCGAAACCTTAGTACAGTAAAACTATCTTCAGGTGTCTCTCAGGGTAATTTTTTCAGGATCACATTTGGGCAAATATTATCTAAAATATAAAGTCTGACACAACTGTTGCAGCATCACCGTCTCCTATGCAGTCACATTCGACAGTGATACAGACAGCAACAACTGCTACCCAATCGGTAACTGCCACAACTAAAATATTTGGCACAACTTGATTATTGCACTTCCCTAAAGGAGTAACATTATGTACACAACAGACAACTCTCTCAGCAGACTCTCGTCACATTGCCATCAGTCAAATTACCAGTTGGTCCAACATAATATTAAACAAGTCAGTACCTGATTGCATAAGCATCAACATGTGAATCGGTTTTGCCACCAAGCTACTTATATATATGGGTGCGAACTATCAACAAGGCAATAAATGAAGTGCTACAGTTTCAATATTGGGTATTAGAACACTTCTGGACTTGTTTTGGGAGTCCTAAAATTGAGATATTGTGTGTAGGACATTGGAGTTCAGGACTGGGACATGGTGTTTTAGGGCACTGTATACATACTAACCCGGACCTTCACGGGTACCACCAAACACAAAGTATGCATGATACTTTAAGCTTATTATAAATGGAGATGTGCTTGTTTGAAACAGATCAGTGAAGCAAATCTAACCGAATATTGACTGTACTTTTGAGAACAACATTATTTGGAGTTCCTGGAGTTCCTGCGTTATTCGAATGTAGGAACTTCCTGAATCTTAAGTTGCACATCACAGCATGGCAGGGTCTCATGGAGTCCTTGTGATTTCCTTCTATGTGATTTGGAATATTCAGCTGGAATGGTTATTATATACAGATATCCACATTACAACAGACGCTGTCAGTCATCGACAGAACAAACTCATGGTACAGCACACAACACCCTGTAGCTTCCTGAAGCAGCTGTTGCTAGGGTTAGCTGCTCCACACAACTTCTAGTCTTGCATAGATTAACACAATCACAGATTTCTGACAAGCAGATGTTACCGTATGAATGATATGTTAAGGTATTCAATTTCACCCTTTCAACCTGTGCAAGCTGTGGCTGAAGTTTTGATACATTTTATAACAATACATAACAGTATATTGTCGCAATTGCTGCTTTCAAAACATTTTAAATATTTGCACGCTACCTTCTGAATGAAATTCCTTTATCACAGAAGGAGATGCCAACTAGTATATACCATGACAGAAGACAAGTCACCCCTCTATAGGAGGGATATAACCCCTATATCCCACACACAGAGGTCCATATACCCCAGTAGACATCAAATATAAGGAAGATCACCCTTATATCACACATATACTGATGTCCATATACCGCGTAGACATAAAATATAAGGAAGATCATCCTTATATCACACATATATTGATGTCCATATACCCTGTAGACATAAAATATAAGGAAGATCACCCTTATATCACACATATATTGATGTCCATATACCTCATAGACATCAAATATAAGGAAGATCACCCTTATATCACACACATTGATGTCCATATACCCCGTAGACATAAAATATAAGGAAGATCACCCTTATATCACACATATATTGATGTCCATATACACCAAAAGACATTAAATATAAAGAAGATCACCCTTATTTCACACACACACTGATGTCTTTATACACCGGAGGACATCAAATATTAGGATAAGACATATATCACAAGCCCAGATATTTTGTACAGGGAATATCACATACGTAAGTAGATGTCCAAATACCCAGGTGGGTCATGTATGGAATAATGTCCTTACATCAAACACATGGAACTATATACCCAGACAGATGACTAGTGTAGGGAATATTGCACATGTAGATATCAATGTTGCCAGGCAGACATCTGTTGTACTGTATCCCAGGTCTTCTCCTTCGTCTTTCATAAAAAATCGGTTTTATACGTCTTTTCCTTTGGAATTTTTAACTTGGAAGACAAACATCAGAATAAAACCTGAAATATAAGCAGACAGCATCATCTATGTAGATCCCTTCACACAATTATTACTTGAATTCAGTTCTTGTCCTGTGAATAACTTTTCAAATGTTTCCTGAAGGCAAATCCTTTGAGAAACATTCAGCTTTGGTCAAAATTAAATGTCCAGTGTCTGTAGCAGTTGAAAGCATTGCTTTCAGGAACTGGATTGTTTGTTCAATGTTTCATGTTACAGACAGCAGTATTCAAGGTGCTATATGGAGGACTGCAGTATGTGTGCCCTTCCTGTCTGTTCATGGGGAATGTTTCATGTTACAGACAGCAGTATTCAAGGTGCTATATGGAGGACTGCAGTATGTGTGCCCTTCCTGTCTGTCCATGGGGAATGTTTCATGTTACAGACAGCAGTATTCAAGGTGCTATATGGAGGACTGCAGTATGTGTGCCCGTCCTGTCTGTTCATGGGGAATGTTTCATGTTACAGACAGCAGTATTCAAGGTGCTATATGGAGGACTGCAGTATGTGTGCCCGTCCTGTCTGTTCATGGGGAATGTTTCATGTTACAGACAGCAGTATTCAAGGTGCTATATGGAGGACTGCAGTATGTGTGCCCTTCCTGTCTGTTCATGGGGAATGATTCATGTTACAGACAGCAGTATTCAAGGTGCTATATGGAGGACTGCAGTATGTGTGCCCGTCCTGTCTGTTCATGGGGAATGTTTCATGTTACAGACAGCAGTATTCAAGGTGCTATATGGAGGACTGCAGTATGTGTGCCCGTCCTGTCTGTTCATGGGGAATGTTTCATGTTACAGACAGCAGTATTCAAGGTGCTATATGGAGGACTGCAGTATGTGTGCCCTTCCTGTCTGTTCATGGGGAATGGCCACTTGCACAGCAGTTCCTTATACACCTCACATCGTTACTGAGGCTGAATAGATTACCAGGAGATAGACGCTGTCCATCAGCCTCATAAAGTGAATGACCAGGTTTGAAATCATAATACAGTATAATATTCTGTGTTCTTGGACTGAGACAGGAAGGTCTTACTTACTGTTTATCCTGTCAACACTAAACTTGTGTAAGTACATATGTACATGAAAACCAATATATTTTTCATATCATTTTTATCAGACTATCAGATGGGATTACACTTTCTTAGTAAAGTACAGATTCTAGTACATTTGTTGGGTTGAGTCCCATCCAGGTTTCGAACCCATTACACTTTCTTAGTAAAGTACAGATTCTAGTACTTTTGTTGGGTTGAGTCCATCCGGGATTCAAACCCCTGCCTCCGTGGGTTCGAATCCCGGATGGAACTCAACCCAACAAAAGTACTAGAATCTGTACTTTACTAAGAAACTGTAATCCCAAATATAACATATGTTAAGTTTGACCACTTTCTAATTTGTAATCACAGACTATGAGATGATGAGACCTGAAGCTGACTTACTGCTGAATGAGAATCCAGACACCACAAAGAACATCCCATACCAGCCAATGATGCCCTTCAACTGGGAGGTAAGTACTGCACCAACAGGGGCTGTGATCACCTGAAACATGTGAAGATCCGGGTTAGAAGGTATCTTCAGTAACCCATGTCGTAAGAGGCGACTAACGGGATCAGGTGGTCAGGTTTGCTGACTTGGCTGACACGTGTTATCGTATACCAACTGTGTAGATCGATGCTCATGCTGTTGATCATTGGATTGTCTGGTCCAGACTCGATTATTTACAGACTGCCACCATACAGCTGGAATATTGCTGAGTGCTGATAAGAGTTGGAGAGGCAATCACATGTTACCTGTGATACAGGTAATGATAAGGTTTAGGAATACTATCACACGTTACCTGTGATACAGGTAATGATAAGGTTTAGGAATACTATCACACGTTACCTGTGATACAGGTAATGATAAGGGTTAGGAATACTATCACATGTTACCTGTGATACAGGTAATGATAAGGTTTAGGAATACTATCACATGTTACCTGTGATACAGGTAATGATAAGGTTTAGGAATACTATCACACGTTATCTGTGATACAGGTAATGATAAGGTTTAGGAATACTATCACATGTTACCTGTGATACAGGTAATGATAAGGTTTAGGAATACTATCACATGTTACCTGTGATACAGGTAATGATAAGGTTAGGAATACTTACACACGTTATCTGTGATACAGGTAATGATAAGGTTTAGGAATACTACCACATGTTACCTGTGATACAGGTAATGATAAGGTTTAGGAATACTATCACATGTTACATGTGATACAGGTAATGATAAGGTTTAGGAATACTATCACACGTTACCTGTGATACAGGTAATGATAAGGTTTAGGAATACTATCACACGTTATCTGTGATACAGGTAATGATAAGGTTTAGGAATACTATCACACTTTACATTAGATACAGGTAATGATAAGGGTTAGGAATACTATCACATGTTACCTGTGATACAGGTAATGATAAGGTTTAGGAATACTATCACACGTTTCCTGTGATACAGGTAATGATAAGGTTTAGGAATACTATCACACGTTATCTGTGATACAGGTAATGATAAGGTTTAGGAATACTATCACATGTTACCTGTGATACAGGTAATGATAAGGTTTAGGAATACTATCACACGTTATCTGTGATACAGGTAATGATAAGGGTTAGGAATACTATCACACGTTACCTGTGATACAGGTAATGATAAGGTTTAGGAATACTATCACACGTTATCTGTGATACAGGTAATGATAAGGTTAGGAATACTATCACATGTTACCTGTGATACAGGTAATGATAAGGGTTAGGAATACTATCACACGTTACCTGTGATACAGGTAATGATAAGGTTTAGGAATACTATCACACGTTACCTGTGATACAGGTAATGATAAGGTTTAGGAATACTATCACACGTTATCTGTGATACAGGTAATGATAAGGTTTAGGAATACTATCACACTTTACATTAGATACAGGTAATGATAAGGGTTAGGAATACTATCACATGTTACCTGTGATACAGGTAATGATAAGGTTTAGGAATACTATCACACGTTACCTGTGATACAGGTAATGATAAGGTTTAGGAATACTATCACACGTTATCTGTGATACAGGTAATGATAAGGTTTAGGAATACTATCACATGTTACCTGTGATACAGGTAATGATAAGGTTTAGGAATACTATCACACGTTATCTGTGATACAGGTAATGATAAGGGTTAGGAATACTATCACACGTTACCTGTGATACAGGTAATGATAAGGTTTAGGAATACTATCACACGTTATCTGTGATACAGGTAATGATAAGGTTAGGAATACTATCACATGTTACCTGTGATACAGGTAATGATAAGGGTTAGGAATACTATCACATGTTACCTGTGATACAGGTAATGATAAGGTTTAGGAATACTATCACACGTAACCTGGGATACAGGTAATGATAAGGTTTAGGAATACTATCACACGTTATCTGTGATACAGGTAATGATAAGGTTTAGGAATACTATCACACGTTACCTGTGATACAGGTAATGATAAGGGTTAGGAATACTATCACATGTTACCTGTGATACAGGTAATGATAAGGGTTAGGAATACTATCACATGTTACCTGTGATACAGGTAATGATAAGGGTTAGGAATACTATCACACGTTATCTGTGATACAGGTAATGATAAGGTTTAGGAATACTATCACACGTTATCTGTGATACAGGTAATGATAAGGGTTAGGAATACTATCACACGTTACCTGTGATACAGGTAATGATAAGGTTTAGGAATACTATCACACGTTATCTGTGATACAGGTAATGATAAGGGTTAGGAATACTATCACATGTTACCTGTGATACAGGTAATGATAAGGGTTAGGAATACTATCACACGTTACCTGTGATACAGGTAATGATAAGGTTTAGGAATACTATCACACGTTATCTGTGATACAGGTAATGATAAGGGTTAGGAATACTATCACATGTTACCTGTGATACAGGTAATGATAAGGGTTAGAGATGCAATCACACGTTGCCTGTGATACAGGTAATGATAAGGGTTAGGAATACTATCACACGTTACCTGTGATACAGGTAATGATAAGGGTTAGGAATACTATCACACGTTACCTGTGATACAGGTAATGATAAGGGTTAGGAATACTATCACACGCTACCTGTGATACAGGTAATGATAAGGGTTAGAGATGCAATCACACGTTGCCTGTGATACAGGTAATGATAAGGTTTAGGAATACTATCACATGTTACCTGTGATACAGGTAATGATAAGGTTTAGGAATACTATCACACGTTATCTGTGATACAGGTAATGATAAGGGTTAGGAATACTATCACACGTTATCTGTGATACAGGTAATGATAAGGTTAGGAATACTATCACATGTTACCTGTGATACAGGTAATGATAAGGGTTAGGAATACTATCACACGTTACCTGTGATACAGGTAATGATAAGGTTTAGGAATACTATCACACGTTACCTGTGATACAGGTAATGATAAGGTTTAGGAATACTATCACACGTTATCTGTGATACAGGTAATGATAAGGTTTAGGAATACTATCACACTTTACATTAGATACAGGTAATGATAAGGGTTAGGAATACTATCACATGTTACCTGTGATACAGGTAATGATAAGGTTTAGGAATACTATCACACGTTACCTGTGATACAGGTAATGATAAGGTTTAGGAATACTATCACATCGTTATCTGTGATACAGGTAATGATAAGGTTTAGGAATACTATCACATGTTACCTGTGATACAGGTAATGATAAGGTTTAGGAATACTATCACACGTTATCTGTGATACAGGTAATGATAAGGGTTAGGAATACTATCACACGTTATCTGTGATACAGGTAATGATAAGGTTAGGAATACTATCACATGTTACCTGTGATACAGGTAATGATAAGGGTTAGGAATACTATCACATGTTACCTGTGATACAGGTAATGATAAGGTTTAGGAATACTATCACACGTTATCTGTGATACAGGTAATGATAAGGTTTAGGAATACTATCACATGTTACCTGTGATACAGGTAATGATAAGGGTTAGGAATACTATCACATGTTGCCTGTGATACAGGTAATGATAAGGTTTAGGAATACTATCACACGTTATCTGTGATACAGGTAATGATAAGGTTTAGGAATACTATCACACGTTACCTGTGATACAGGTAATGATAAGGGTTAGGAATACTATCACATGTTACCTGTGATACAGGTAATGATAAGGGTTAGGAATACTATCACATGTTACCTGTGATACAGGTAATGATAAGGGTTAGGAATACTATCACACGTTATCTGTGATACAGGTAATGATAAGGTTTAGGAATACTATCTCACGTTATCTGTGATACAGGTAATGATAAGGGTTAGGAATACTATCACACGTTACCTGTGATACAGGTAATGATAAGGTTTAGGAATACTATCACACGTTATCTGTGATACAGGTAATGATAAGGGTTAGGAATACTATCACATGTTACCTGTGATACAGGTAATGATAAGGTTTAGGAATACTATCACACGTTACCTGTGATACAGGTAATGATAAGGTTTAGGAATACTATCACACGTTATCTGTGATACAGGTAATGATAAGGGTTAGGAATACTATCACATGTTACCTGTGATACAGGTAATGATAAGGTTTAGAGATGCAATCACACGTTGCCTGTGATACAGGTAATGATAAGGGTTAGGAATACTATCACACGTTACCTGTGATACAGGTAATGATAAGGGTTAGGAATACTATCACACGTTACCTGTGATACAGGTAATGATAAGGGTTAGGAATACTATCACACGTTACCTGTGATACAGGTAATGATAAGGGTTAGAGATGCAATCACCGCCTGTTACAGGTAATGATAAGGTTTAGGAATACCTGTGATACAGGTAATGATAAGGTTTAGGAATACTATCACATGTTACCTGTGATACAGGTAATGATAAGGTTTAGGAATACTATCACACGTTATCTGTGATACAGGTAATGATAAGGGTTAGGAATACTATCACACGTTATCTGTGATACAGGTAATGATAAGGTTAGGAATACTATCACATGTTACCTGTGATACAGGTAATGATAAGGGTTAGGAATACTATCACATCGTTACCTGTGATACAGGTAATGATAAGGTTTAGGAATACTATCACACGTTACCTGTGATACAGGTAATGATAAGGGTTAGGAATACTATCACATACGTTGCCTGTGATACAGGTAATGATAAGGTTTAGGAATACTATCACATGTTTACCTGTGATACAGGTAATGATAAGGTTTAGGAATACTATCACATGTTACCTGTGATACAGGTAATGATAAGGGTTTAGGAATACTATCACACGTTATCTGTGATACAGGTAATGATAAGGGTTAGGAATACTATCACACGTTATCTGTGATACAGGTAATGATAAGGGTTAGGAATACTATCACATGTTACCTGTGATACAGGTAATGATAAGGGTTAGAATACTATCACACGTTACCTGTGATACAGGTAATGATAAGGTTTAGGAATACTATCACACGTTACCTGTGATACAGGTAATGATAAGGGTTAGGAATACTATCACATCGTTATCTGTGATACAGGTAATGATAAGGTTTAGGAATACTATCACACGCTATCTGTGATACAGGTAATGATAAGGGTTAGGAATACTATCACATGTTACCTGTGATACAGGTAATGATAAGGTTTAGGAATACTATCACACGTTACCTGTGATACAGGTAATGATAAGGTTTAGGAATACTATCACTATCGTTATCTGTGATACAGGTAATGATAAGGTTTAGGAATCACTATCACACGCCACCCGTGATACAGGTAATGATAAGGTTTAGGAATACTATCACATGTTACCTGTGATACAGGTAATCACACTTACCTGTGATAAGGGTAATGATTAGGAATACTATCACACGTTATCTGTGATACAGGTAATGATAAGGGTTAGGAATACTATCACACGTTACCTGTGATACAGGTAATGATAAGGTTTAGGAATACTATCACACGTTACCTGTGATACAGGTAATGATAAGGGTTAGGAATACTATCACACGTTACCTGTGATACAGGTAATGATAAGGTTTAGGAATACTATCACACGTTATCTGTGATACAGGTAATGATAAGGGTTAGGAATACTATCACATGTTACCTGTGATACAGGTAATGATAAGGGTTAGGTAATGAATACTATCACACGTTACCTGTGATACAGGTAATGATAAGGTTTAGGAATACTATCACACGTTACCTGTGATACAGGTAATGATAAGGTTTAGGAATACTATCACACGTTACCTGTGATACAGGTAATGATAAGGTTTAGGAATACTATCACACGTTACCCGTGATACAGGTAATGATAAGGGTTAGGAATACTATCACACGTTATCTGTGATACAGGTAATGATAAGGTTTTAGGAATACTATCACACGCTACCCGTGATACAGGTAATGATAAGGGTTAGAATACTATCACAGGTTTAGATACAGGTACTATACTATCATCTGTGATACAGGTAATGATAAGGGTTAGGAATACTATCACACGTTACCTGTGATACAGGTAATGATAAGGGTTAGGAATACTATCACACGTTACCTGTGATACAGGTAATGATATACAGGTTAGGAATACTATCACACGTTACCTGTGATACAGGTAATGATAAGGTTTAGGAATACTATCACACGCCATGTTACCTGTGATACAGGTAATGATAAGGTTTAGGAATACTATCACACGTTACCTGTGATACAGGTAATGATAAGGGCTTAGGAATACTATCACATGTTATCTGTGATACAGGTAATGATAAGGTTTAGGAATACTATCACACGTGATACAGGTAATGATGTGATACAGGTAATGATAAGGTTTAGGAATACTCATCACATACGTTATAAGGTTTAGGAATACCTGTGATACAGGTAATGATAAGGGTTAGGAATACTATCACACGTTACCTGTGATACAGGTAATGATAAGGGTTTAGGAATACTATCACACGTTACCTGTGATACAGGTAATGATAAGGGTTAGGAATAGGTAAATATCACACACGTTACCTGTGATACAGGTAATGATAAGGTTTAGGAATACTATCACACGTTACCTGTGATACAGGTAATGATAAGGTTTAGGAATACTATCACACGCTATCTGTGATACAGGTAATGATAAGGGTTAGGAATACTATCACATGTTACGCTACCCGTGATACAGGTAATGATAAGGTTTAGGAATACTATCACACGTTATCTGTGATACAGGTAATGATAAGGTTTAGGAATACTATCACACGTTACCTGTGATACAGGTAATGATAAGGGTTAGGAATACTATCACACGTTACCTGTGATACAGGTAATGATAAGGGTTAGGAATACTATCACACGTTACCTGTGATACAGGTAATGATAAGGTTTAGGAATACTATCACACGTTATCTGTGATACAGGTAATGATAAGGTTTAGGAATACTATCACACGTTATCTTTACAGGTAATGATAAGGGTTAGGAATACTATCAGATACAGGTAATGATAAGGGTTTAGGAATACTATCACATGTTACCTGTGATACAGGTAATGATAAGGAGTTAGGAATACTATCACCGTTACCTGTCACGCTATCTGTGATACAGGTAATGATAAGGGTTTAGGAATACTATCACACGTTACCTGTGATACAGGTAATGATAAGGGTTAGGAATACTATCACCGTTACCTGTGATACAGGTAATGATAAGGTTTAGGAATACTATCACACGTTACCTGTGATACAGGTAATGATAAGGTTTAGGAATACTATCACACGTTACCTGTGATACAGGTAATGATAAGGGTTAGGAATACTATCACATGTTACCTGTGATACAGGTAATGATAAGGTTAGGAATACTATCACAAGGATACAGGTAATATAAGGTTTAGGAATACTATCACACGTTATCTGTGTGATACAGGTAATGATAAGGTTTAGGAATACTATCACACGTTATCTGTGATACAGGTAATGATAAGGGTTAGGAATACTATCACACGTTACCTGTGATACAGGTAATGATAAGGTTTAGGAATACTATCACACGTTATCTGTGATACAGGTAATGATAAGGGTTAGGAATACTATCACACGTTACCTGTGATACAGGTAATGATAAGGTTTAGGAATACTATCACATCACCGTTATCTGTGATACAGGTAATGATAAGGTTTAGGAATACTATCACACGCTATCTGTGATACAGGTAATGATAAGGGTTAGGAATACTATCACACGTTACCTGTGATACAGGTAATGATAAGGTTTAGGAATACTATCACACGTTACCTGTGATACAGGTAATGATAAGGTTTAGGAATACTATCACATGTTACCTGTGATACAGGTAATGATAAGGGTTAGGAATACTATCACATGTTACCTGTGATACAGGTAATGATAAGGGTTAGGAATACTATCACATGCGTTACCTGTGATACAGGTAATGATAAGGTTTAGGAATACTATCACACGTTACCTGTGATACAGGTAATGATAAGGTTTAGGAATACTATCACACGTTACCTGTGATACAGGTAATGATAAGGGTTAGGAATACTATCACACGTTACCTGTGATACAGGTAATGATAAGGTTTAGGAATACTATCACACGTTACCTGTGATACAGGTAATGATAAGGGTTAGGAATACTATCACACGTTACCTGTGATACAGGTAATGATAAGGTTTAGGAATACTATCACACGTTATCTGTGATCACAATACTATCACACGTTACCTGTGATACAGGTAATGATAAGGGAATTAGGAATACTATCACACGTTACCTGTGATACAGGTAATGATAAGGAATACTATCACAAGAATGATAAGGTTAGGAATACTATCACACGTTACCTGTGATACAGGTAATGATAAGGGTTAGAGATGCAATCACACGTTACCTGGGATGTAAAGAGCAGCCCGTAGTTGAGTGGGTAGTGAAGCTGACCAAATGACCGGGCTGTAGCGACAGGAAACAGTGAGAAGTTGCCCGAGAATGTGCCAAATATCAGACACACGTACAGGAAGAACAGCCATTTTCCTGCTAAGCTTGTCAGGCCTATTGTGAGCAGCAGCACCGTGAACAGAGCACACAGGCACGTCATGCTGACCTGGAAACACAAGAGCACATCTACATCATGTCAAATCAGTGATTTTGTGGATACAAATGACAGCAGGACTGTCTCTTTATAGGTGAACAAAACCAGTGAAGTTTCTTCAGCATCTGTGGTTTCTCATTTCCATGATGGTTATGCAAACTAGACAAGATCAAGAACAAAGTTAGACAGACGGCACGGCTAACTTATCAATGAATTACAATCAGGAAGGTTGCTCATACTTTGTCCTTAGAGCACCACCATGGAGTAGCCAGGAATGGGTTTCTCAACCAAAGGTTTGTTAGAACTAATAATTGTGTAGTTCTTCCGGTTATATCTTTTAAATCTCACAGCAGGAAAATCAGCTGTGATAGATAAGTGTAAGCTTTGACTGAGTTGACGCCCTGTCTTGGCATCGACTGAGCACCTGATATCCACAATAAGCTGCAGCATTGGCGTTACCTTGAATGAAACCTTATCAGCAAAGTATCCCCATGCAATTCGTCCAGCAGCATTAAAGACGGCACCAAATGCTCCAACAGTGGCAAGGAAGACGTCATCTTGTATAAACGTCTGTCCATACGCCTGGAATATGAAGATTGTCTGACTTAGGGTAAGAGTATAAACTCATGACATGTTGTTAGATTGATGGAAGTAAGAGGATGATTATAGGTGTAAAATGACCAGAGCTAATTCAGATGAATTCTTGTTTTCAAAACAGGTGGCTGTGTTGTCATAAATCATGAATTCTTCCTTTCATACTATCCTTGAGTGACATATTATCCTTGAGTGACATACTATCCTTGAGTGACATACTATCCTTGAGTGACATATTATCCTTGAGTGACATATTACCCTTGAGTGACATACTATCCTTGACTGACATATTATCCTTGAGTGACATACTATCCTTGAGTGACATACTATCCTTGATTGACATACTATCCTTGAGTGACATACTATCCTTGAGTGACATATTATCCTTGAGTGACATACTATCCTTGAGTGACATATCATCCTTGAGTGACATATTATCCTTGAGTGACATATTATCCTTGGGTGACATACTATCTTTGACATATTATCCTTGAGTGACATACTATCCTTGAGTGACATATTATCCTTGAGTGACATATTATCCTTGAGTGACATATTATCCTTGAGTGACATACTATCCTTGAGTGACATATTATCCTTGAGTGACATATTATCCTTGAGTGACATACTATCCTTGAGTGACATATTATCCTTGAGTGACATACTATCCTTGAGTGACATATTATCCTTGAGTGACATACTATCCTTGAGTGACATATTATCCTTGAGTGACATATTATCCTTGAGTGACATACTATCCTTGAGTGACATATTATCTGTGTGTTGCCTCAGAACATTGTACATACAGATTTCAAGATCACCAACCTGCAGGATCAATCATTTAAGACGTTAACCTATGGTTTCAACGGTTGTGTAGCTGAAGGTAACATACCTCTTACAGGGATAGCAACAGGAAAATCTATTCTCATTGGAAAACTTAATATTGTGTCATCGAATGGGAGGTTCATTGACACAATTCATAACCAATTTAGAGATAAAACCGGCCAATCGGCAGAAAATTGTCATCCCTGCTCTTTTGTAATATGGAAGTACAACTTTCAGGAGGCTTGACTCAGTTCTACCATGACAACAAGAATGCTTTGGAAATGGGGCTCATTTGGAACACATACTTGCAAGCGGGTAATCTGTTTCCTTAGAACATTGAAACACAAGGTCACGAGGAGTGGTAAACGCAACAAATACCCATGTTTATTAAATACTTTCCCTGTTAATTCATACAAAATAGCCATTACAACAATTAGTTTTTCAAATGAAATATACCTATGTAGATATGTATTTAATTTCATTGCAACCTGTTTCATTGATTTATTGCTTGGACTCAACCACAAGCCCTGTTCTCGACGGGACAGGTTGTGGAAATACTGACATAACATGTGTGCAGGGTCTGTATGTGTCAACAAACAGCAGTAGATGACAGTACGTTATGTATATTAAAGTACCAACTCAACATATTGTTTCTGAAACTAAATCAAGATCAGTAAACATGCAAGCATGTCACTATCATGCTCAAGGTGACTGCACTGTTTACAACATTTCTGAGACACAGTCTGTTGTGTTTAACTTGATTGGAGTGAGTGAGTTAGTTTAGTTTTACTCCGCACTCAGCAATATTCCAGCTATATGGCGGTAGTCTGAAAATAATCGAGTCTGGACCAGACAATCCAGTGATCAACAGCATGAGCATCTAACTGTACAATTTGGAACCGATGACATGTGTGAACCAAGTCAGCGAGCCTCACCACCCGATCCCGTTAGTCGCCTCTTACGACAAGCATGCGTTACTGAAGATTCTTTCTAATCCAGACCTTCACGGGTTAACTTGATTGGAAATGTTCTGAAAAACATTTCATCTTGTTTGGAGAGATGCTTTGACCAACTGCAAGCTTGTGGTGTTAGAAAAACATTAACCTGATAATACTTGATATTTTGTACTTATCCTGACTTATGATCTTTTGCTGCTCTCCCTTTTCCTTGCGAATGGTAGAACACTTGAATCCCTTGTAGTTCCCGAATCGGACGTAATAATACATTCACCCACGAGTTACCTCCCTGTTTTCCCGCACAAATAGTCATGTGACCAGCCTTACTTGTCACTCTCTCCTGATTTTTCTGCCCATGCACCTGGATCTACTGTGAAATCCGAAGTGTTTCCAGCAGGGAGGTTGGGAGGGCTTCTCCTCATGACTCAGGATAAGTATAAAATATCATTTTACTTAAAAAAGTACATATTTTTCCTTATCCTGACTCATGATCTTTTGCTTATAGAATCCTTCGGATTGGTGGTGGGTCAAGCCACTTCCTGGATTCATCAGCTGTCCTATTCTTCCAACTTCCGTTATAACTCGGGGGGACCACCATCTTGTCTTACTTCTCTCTCAGACAAGTGAATCTTCTAGATTCATGTGGTTTAAGATATACTAGTATCTTCTTTTTACTAGTTATCTATAACAACCAATAGATTATGATAAGATCTTTATCATACATGAGTTGCGACACCTTTACGTACAGGTAAGATCTTTACCCGTACAGGGTCTTAATCACTCATGCTAGCCTAGTCTAGACTGTGCGCATGGACTTTCAAACTAGAACAACAAGTCAACGTGATAAAAGGGTGAGATTCAAACTCAGCGCGCCTTTGTGGAACCGTTAGTTGTTGTGCTACAACAAGAGGCCCAAACTGGTGAATGCCGGAGACGTCTTCAGTGGCTATGTCTCAGAGGTAGTGGCTGGCAAACACCATATCTGACTTCCACAAGCAGCCCTCCATAATTGATGATATAGAGCAATTTCCATGCAGAGCGAGTATTGACGCCAGTGCTCTGACTTCGTGTGGGTTGGAGGCTCTTGGAGGTTCTAATCCTGCTGCTTTGTAGGCTCTTAGTATAACGGCTCTCATCCAAAACGATATTGTCGTTCTTGAGACTTCTACTGCTGTCACCGTCGACAAGGGGATGAATAGGCGCTTGAATTTTCTTCTCCTTGTTTTAGTCTTTTGAAGATATATCTTCAAGGCTCTGACAGGACACAAGGATAAGTCCTGGGTGTCCTCTGGGGCCCGAGGACAGTAGATAGCGCTGGCACATGGAACTGTCTATCTGGTTGACCAGGTAGTTCATTCTTTGCAATAAAGTCCCATCTAAGTCCTAGATGTACTGCAGCACAGTGCCCCGTGTCGAATCTAGTTCGTCAAAAGTCCAGCGCATGTATCTCAGACATAAGAGGTGCCATGGATAGGGCAAGCAGGAACAGAGTTTTCTGCATGAGTAGCTCGAAGGTAGTCTTTTCTAGAGGTTCGTAGGCATCGCTCATGAGATGACGTAGAATTACATTCAGATCCCAGGCTGGTGCTCTGAATTTCTTTTGCTGGTCCTCCAGTTTAAAAGATTGCAGGAGAGCTAGTATTTCTAGTACTTTTGTCAATTTGACTTCATAGTGATGACTGTACTGATGGCTGCCAAATATGTGGATAATGTCGAACCTTTCAGATGTCTTGTATATCTAAGGTGACATAGACGCTTTTTTAGCTGTGAAGCCCTTCCGCCTTGCACATTGCTCAAATTTCTGCCATTTGTCGTCATACAAATTGCGAGTAGATCTGCGTAACGCTAGGGTTACTGCTTTCGCTGCTCTGGCGGAGTATCCTCTTTTTCTTCATACAGGTTTTGATACAGTCCACACATGTAACTGGAACATTAGTGGGTTCCTGTGGACTTGTTTGCTGTGCGGATGTCCGAGTAGGTTCGGCCATTCTGGTAGTTTGAGGGTTGGACTTCCGAGATCTTCTATTAGGTCTAGGAAGCAGACTCTCGCTGGCCAATAGGGGCGTGACCAAAGTCAGTTGTAGCGCTTGTGTCTGTTTGATCTTCAACAGTACTTTCAGTAGTAAGATCGGGGGTGGAAATACGTAAGCGTTTAGTCCTTCCCATGATATGCTCAGCGCATCTGTTGCCCAGGCTTGGGGGACTGCTACTGGTGAAACAAACGTCTGTAGTTGATTGTTGAACCTCGTGGCGAACAGGTCTATGCATGGGGATCCTATTTCCCTTATAATGAGCCAGTATGCTTCTGGATGGGTGCATCCATTCTGTGGGTGACGGATCAAGTGGTCGGGAAAGATCGTCTGCTAGTACGTTCTTGGCTCCCAGTATGCGACACGCTTTTATCCAGATGTTTGCCTTCTCTGTGATATTGAACAACTGGAATGTGAGCTGCAATAGGCTTGGCGATCTTGTTGATCCTTGCCGACTATGGAGAATGCCACTGTAGAGTTGTCCGTGTGGATCATCAGCATTCTGTTGCTCAGCGAAATCGACCATAGCTTTCCCTTCCAGCAGATTGATGTGAAGATGCTGTTCTGCATTTGACCACTTCCCTGATGCAACTTGGTTGTTGAGATGTGCACCCCATCCCTGCAGTGATGCATCTGCGTAAAGATTTGTGTCTAAGACCGGCTCTTGTAAATAGGACCTGTGAGTCCACCAAAGTAGGTACACTTTGAGATGTTCTGGTAGCGAGATAGGGTCGCTGCTGTCCAGATGTTTTGCCAGGAATTGTTGCAATGGCTGTAGTTGTAACCTTCCTGTGCGAGTCAAGTCTTGTGCTGAGGTAAGTAGACCGAATAGACATTGCCATGTTCGTAGTGTTAACGGAGAGATGACTGCTTGAGGAATCATGGCTTGTATCTTGACCGAACGATCCTCTGGGGTCATAATTCGATTCTGTGTTGTGATGAATCTTATCCCCAGGAATTGTAGATCTTGTTTTGGTTCCAACTCCGACTTCATCAGGTTCACTAGCCATCCTATTTGCGTGAGCAGCTTGATTGTGAAGTTCAGCTGCTGTCTGAGTTGATTGGCACTTTGATGAACCTGTATGCCATCGTCCAGGTAAAAGTTATTGGCGTAGAGGTCGATCATGTAGGTAGGGAGCATGGGATCGGTTATTAGTGTGGATAACCACGGAGCCGACGATATTCCAAACGGTAGGACGTTCCATTGGAAGTGCTGACCTCTGAATAGGAATCGTAGATATTTCCTTGATTCCGGATGTATGGGGATGTGTAGATATGCATCCTTGAGGTCTATGCTGGCCATAAAGTCTGCTGGACGATTTAGTAGTCTGAGTCTGGATCATTCTGAACGTTTCAGTAGTCTGAGTAGATAGTCTTGGTTGAATTTCCGCATGTTGTAAATCAACCTGAATTTCTCTTTGGAATTCTTCTTGGGTACTAGGAAAATTGGGGAGTAGAAGCCTGGTGTGAGATGATGTTGATCTATTCTTTCCACCGCATTCTTGGTTAGAAGCGAGTTGATGGCTTCTTGTAGCTTGTCTGCTTGCTCGTCTGCATAGTTGAAGACCATCGGTCTGAGGGTTAATGGTGGTGTGGCCTTGAGCTGCACTCTGTACCCTTCTCGCAGTACTTGTGAGACTTAGTCGTCCTCCAGTATTCCCCAATTTTCCCAGTACCTTTGTAGACGTCCACCCACTGTCGATGGTTGTACAGGAACGGCTGGGGGTGGAAGCATCCAGTCGTTCCGAACCCCACTTTCAGCGTCTAGCCCCTCTGAAACCTCTGGGGGTACGTCCTCTCCCTGAGTTTCCTCTGTAGTTTCCGGATGGGCGACGAAAAGGACTTTTCCTGCCTCTAAGGCTGGAGTACTTCTTCTCCTTAGCCTTCTGGATACCGGAATATTTCGAATTGCTGTTGTACTTCTGTGAAGTATGACGAATGACGTTGGCTAGAGTATCTATAGACTTGATCATCATGACTTCCCTTGAGTCGTGAGTAGCTTCCTTAGCTGCTTCATCTACCTCACCTCCGAAGATGGTAGGCGCCGCCCAAGGAGCTCTAAGTAGCGGTTGGGTAAATCTGTCACTCCAGGAACACGATGCCAGTAGACCCTGTCTCCGTGATAAGGTGAGACCCGCCGACGTTGAGGCCAAATGATCCGATATGAAGTATTGGTCCTTTTTCTGAGTGAGAAGAGCAGATAATATCATTCTATCTTCTTCCGAACTGGGGTTCTGGAACTTGTTAATCAATGCCTCATTGATTGCTCTGGATCTCGCTAATCCGAAGAAGGATCTCCTCGTCGCTGTATCAAGTAGTTGGTAGCCTTCGCGGACCTTCCATCTTGTTCTACTATGATGACAGAGTCGTCCGATTGTGATGACCTTCTCGAACGTTCACGTTAGCCAACGTTGACTGCAGATGTAGATCTGTGAGGCGTATTGGGTTCACGTAGGTCTGAGGGTTTGCGAACATTGTCAGTTGATGAGCGTTCCTGTTGTGCCTTCGCTTCCTCATCAAAACGTCTTTCCATCATGGCCATCATTTGAGTAGTAAATTGTCTCATAAAGTCGCCTTGATTGAAGTTCTGTGTTGACTGGAACTGATTCGGCGTTGATGAAGCGTTCGCGAACGTTGATGTGTTGTGTGCTTCAACTTCACTGTGTTGAGAAGTTGGTGGTTGGTCGTTAAACAGCTGGGTCGCTGTTGTAGTTGCAGGAGACGATCTAGAAGTCGTAGAGACGACTGTGTTGCCGATCTAGTAGGTACATCAGGCAGAAGTAACGGTGGTTCATCAAACATGTCTGCCTCGTGTGGTAGAATGATCTCCTCATTAAACGACTTCTGGTGAGTTGACTTGCTAGGTCGTGTGGATTTCGATAGAGACTTAGTAGTAGTTGCCCTTTTCTGCGTTGTGGAAGAAGCAGTACTCTTTTTCTTAGCCTGAGACGGCATCAACTCCGTCGTAGCAGACCTCTTTTTCGAACCCGTAACAGACGACTGCCCCTGCAACATATCCAACATAGCAACAAAATTATGTATATCTGCAGCAGCAAACAACCTAAGGTTATGGGCTTGATCTCCAGGTTTATCGACTTGTGATGACTTCTTCCCCCGATCCATGACACGTCTATAGATATAAGACAAATATTGATTAAATTGCAAATTTGATAAATGACTGCCAAATGTACAACGTGAGTTGGAAGAACATGATTTAATGCACGATGGGCATTGGGGGTGAGGATCAGTCGCTGATAGCCGGTGCCTGCAACAAGGCAAGATTCATGAAATGTAAACACGTTACATTACGATGAAAATTGTCACAAATTACCAAATTTTTACACAATTAATACATGATAGTTATAGCCAAATACCATACACAGCGTAATTTTGATAAATAGGATCTAAATATAAAGGATATATGCCGTATATGGGACTCCGGTGCTCGCCCAACCATCCGCTTGGGCGAAAAAGGAGAGAGTAACAAGTAAGGCTGGTCACATGACTGTCTGCGCGGGAAAACAGGAGGTAACTCGTGGGTTAGTGTATTTTTACGTCCGCTTCGGGAACTACAAGGGATTCAAGTGTTCCACTACCATTCGCAAGGAAAAGGGAGATAGGCAAAAGATCATGAGTCAGGATAAGTATAAAATATCAACTTTAGGAAAAATAAGGAAAAATTGAACATATATGGAACATTATGAAGTGAGGTGACTGACCTTATACAGTGAGGAGAAGAACACCACACCCTGTCCATTAAAGAGGAAGATGAACCACAGGATATAGAATGCTCGCTGCTTCAACATTTGTTTCGGGTGCAAGACAGCATGCTCATCATCCCTGAAACATTGCTGGCTATATCACAACTGTTACTCTCACAAACCTTGTTTCGGGTGCAAGACAGCATGCTCATCATCCCTGAAACATTGCTGGCTATATCACAACTGTTACTCTCACAAACCTGATCAAGCCAGTTTACACTTCTTTACTTGACTAACTGAATTCAAATCCAGCAACATTACAGCTATACATATTGACTGTCAATAAGTCAGAGTCAGGACATGGATATATGCAGTTGTTTCAAAGTGTGCCATTGGACACCAGACAGATATTTTGTCTTTGTGAAAATAAGTGTGGTCCAATTAAACTTAAAACATCACACCAATTATTACAATTCAATTTGTTTACTAAATCAGTAGACATCATGTAAACCTGTTAACTTGACAGCAATATTTCCTGAACACTATCATGACTGCAAGAATTGTTCAGCTTCATTTGTCCTGGACCCATAAACTATGTTATCCTACAAAACAGGATTTCCTGTATGCATGCTAGGATTCAAAGAGGTCACGCCCATGTTAAGCTGCACGAATAGGTCATCTTCATTTGTCCTGGACCCATAAACTAACCCATAAACTATTTTATCATCGAAAACAGAATTTCCTGTGTTCGGGGTTCTGGGATTCAAACTGGATAAGCCTATATCAATATATGAGACTGAGAGTGCCACCAATAAACAATTTGATGGGGTGCAAAAAAAGGTTTTGAATCATTCAAGCTGGTCAAATGTATCATGGCATTTTGGATTACATGAATTATGGTGAGTGTCATTTTTATAATTTTATAATGCCAAGGCACTGAATAAAATATTTCTCTCGTGCCATTTCAACATTTAACGTGCCATGGACCACAAATTAAGCTCTATTTCGATCCCTGCATGAGAAAGAGTTCTGGCGAAAAGAGATGTGCGAAAGTGAGTGAGTGAGTTTATTTTTATGCCGCTTTTAGCAATATTATAGCAGTATCACCGCGGGGGACAACAGAAATGGGCTTCACACAATGAGCCCATGTGGGGAATCGAACCCGGGTCTTTAACCATTACACTACCCCAAATGTCCAAAAACTGAGCACAGTACTTCACGCCTGTATGTTCCCGTATTGCTGGAGTTTCCTCCTGTTTTATGCCTCCCTCTTCATCCGAGCTGGCTGCTGGGATCAAGGCCTTCGTCTCGCTGTCCTCCCCATCGGGGTTCACCGTCACATCCATCACCTGCAACAACAACAACAACTGCTGCTACAACATCACAAGGGACACCATGATCTCATCACCATGTCTAGTCACACTCGGTAACTTTACACAAACAACTACTCTTCTGAAGAAGAAGAACACTTATTATGGACAGACAACTTGTTTATTGCAATATGACATATGTTAGCTGTCAATCCACATAAGTGTTCACCTTTATCATACCAGCTTCTATATGCCACTTAAGGAAGTTATTCTCCTGGTCAAGCATTGTAGTCAATATGAGCTGGTGTTATATAACTGATAACTAAAGCACTCTCATGTTTTATAATTATACAAAATTCAAAATTGTAAAAGTAGGCTTAAAGTATACCTTATTCAATCTTACATTAAAGAATGAAGGCTCCATTAGACAATAAAGGCTTTGGGTATATAAAAATACCAAAGCCTAGTGAGTGAGTGAATGAGTTTAGTTTTATGCCTCCAGCTATATTGCGACAGAGACCACTGAGATACAGTGACATTAAGCGAAAGTTAGCACAGACTCGAATATTTAAAGACCGCCGCCATACAGCTGAAACATTGCTGAGTGTGGCGTAAAACTAAACTCAATCAGTAAAGTTAAAATATCAACATCAGTGTAGACAGTCAGAGACTGATGAGATACAGTGACATTAAGCTAGTCAGCAACATCAGTTATACCTATAAGCAGCAGCAGCCAATACATCTGGTCAGGCAAACAGTGATTGATAGCACGAGCAACACGAGCCATGCACTCTGACAACTTATCATCCCAAACTGGCATCCACTAGATAGTGCAATATTGGGTATTACCGAACAGTTAACACCATATCCCACCTTATTCCAGTTGCGGTTCAATATATGAAACAATAATTAACTGTCATCGATCTACGCAAAGGATGAATAACTACTGCGAACTATCAACAGGTTAGTGTTGTTCGTAATACACAAACCAAGCATTGCCAAAAACACCTTGCCTTATAGTCTTGAAATGTGCAATGTACGAAATTAGACATGAGGTTATTTTTAGAAAGAAGTATCCTATTGTCCATTATGTATTACATGCAAGATGTGATGCCCGTTGTTGGGCCTTGTCTGTTTTCTCTTTTCTTCATGTTTGGATTAATATATTCTAAGTTAAAACATTTGTGATTGAGCGATTGAGACAAATATACAGAAAGTTTGTTCAGTGATGGCAGCTTGTTCGGTAATAACCAACACTGCTCTAGATCAACTACAATAAAACTGTATCACAATGCTTTGAAGGCCTTTTTCTCAATCAATCAGATGCCATCACTAACCTCCCTTTAACTGAAGTTGTACTGTTTACATGATTTACACTGTTACTGTCAACAGGCAGAATATGTTCACATACTGCCCCAGAATCCTACCTGACACACAAGGCAAGACTTCAGAATCCAGTAAGTGAGAATAAACATGTTGGTTAGTTATTAACAGTATTGTGAAACCTGCAAGGAAAGGCATTGTGCTGTTAATAAGTGCAAATCTAGGCTTGAAACCTGTGATTACAAGGGATTGGAAAACACAGCAGCACCCTTAATGAGAGCACTGGACAACCAATACGGAGGGGCCCAACTCTCACAAGAGAGAGCACTGCAGACAGAGTACAGGGACAGCACTTGACAACTCCCTCCAACAGAGCACTGCACATCCCCCAAGACAGAGCACAGAACAACCCCACAGACGGAGCACTGCACAAGACCTCAGAGAGAGAACACTGTACAACCCCCCAGAGAGAACACTGCACAACCCCCCAGAGAGAACACTTCACAACCCTCAAGGGAACAGCACTGGAAACCCCACACACAGAGCAATGCACAACCCCACACACACAGCAATGCACCCCCCCACACACACACACACACAGAGCAATGCACAACCCCACACACAGAGCAATCCACAACCCCACACACAGAGCAATGCACAACCCCACACACAGAGCAATGCACAACCCCACACACAGAGCAATGCACAACCCCACACACAGAGCAATGCACAACCCCACACACAGAGCAATGCACAACCCCACACACAGAGCAATGCACAACCCCACACACAGAGCAATGCACAACCCCACACACAGAGCAATGTACAACCCCACACACAGAGCAATGCACAATCCCATACACTAGAGAGCGCTGAACAATCACAACAGAGAGAGCACTGGACAATCCCCACCGACAGAGAGCATAGCACAACTCTGACAGGAACAGCATTGCACAACCTCAACTGGGACAGCAATGCACAACCTCTCAGAAAGAAGACTGCACAGCTCCCACAGACAGAGCACACAAACCCTAGCAGAGTGCATTGTACAACATCTGCAGAGAGAGCACTGCAGACAGAGTACAGGGACAGCACTTGACAACTCCCTCCAACAGAGCACAAACAACCCCCACAAACAGAGCACTGCACAACCCTGACAGGAACAGCTGTACACAACCTCGACACAACCTCTCAGAGAGAAGACTGCACAACCCAAACAGACAGGACAATGCACATCCTTCACCGACAGAGCACTGCATAATCCCACTTCTCTGTGTTACAAAAATAGAAACATATAACATCTTTTAAGTGTTATAATTTTTTTAGAATTATCTCAAAAGCCAAATGATTTAGAGCTAGCCAAGTAAACTGCAACAATAAACATTGAACGTGAATCATTCAAAGCTGATAGTGGGTTAGTTGAAGTCATTTCGCTAAATGTTACCTAACGTAATGTGAGTGACTTTAGTTTAGTGCTACTGTGAATAATATTTCAGCCATATTTTGGCTTGTAACCCAAATGTGGGGGAAAAGACCAGTGCCATGCTGGTTTAGATATTTCCTACTTCAGTGAAGCCAGTTAACATGGATGTGCCACTGGCAAACCTTGCAACAATCTGGGATTCGAAACACACTATCACACTCAGTGGCAGCAATTCTGTTTTCCACACGCCTTTCCAGTGGTGACCCAACCTTAGACTCACTGCTTCCTTCAGTGGAATGGGAATAGTAAACAGCTGCAACAATACATTCAGTGTTATGTGAATCCCAATTAGATGTAAAGATCAAATGAGAGGCGTTGGCTGATTTATACAGATCAGCAGTGTTCACAATGCTAACTGAACAGTTTTTTAAAGATCTCACAGTTGGTCAGTATATGTTATGCATGAAAGAGTGTACACATGGTACTGAAAGCAGCTGAATGAGTTAATTTCAAGAATGATATTCACATATTGTATTAAAATGGAGAACTGACTCTTACATTGAGGGCTGGCAACAGAGCAACCAGTCCGTTATAACCTGCTGCCGGGTAGTTGTACATACTACAACACTCATGTGTACACCTCAAGTTAGGAATCCTTCCAGATATCTCATTTATGTCACTCATCCTGTCATTCATGATTCCCTCCATCCCATCAGTCATCTTTTCACTCCTGACTTCATCCTTCCACCAACCACTCTGTCAATCATGATCCCATCCATCTTATCAACCACCCTGTCAATCATGATCCCATCCATATTATCAACCACCCTGTCAATCATGATCCCATCAATAGTATCAACCACCCTGTCAATCATGATCCCATCCATCTTATCAACCACCCTGTCAATCATGATCCCATCCATCTTATCAACCACCCTGTCAATCATGATCCCATCCATATTATCAACCACCCTGTCAATCATGATCCCATCCATCTTATCAACCACCCTGTCAATCATGATCCCATCCATATTATCAACTACCCTGTCAATCATGATCCCATATGCATCCATCTTATCAACCACCCTGTCATTATGATTCCATCCATCTTATCAACCACCCTGTCATTTATGATTCCATCCATCTTATCAACCACCCTGTCATTTATGATTCCATCCATTTTATCAATCACCTTGTCAATCATGATCCCATCCATCTTATCAACCACCCTGTCAATCATGATTACATCCATCTTATCAACCACCCTGTCAATCATGATCACATCCATCTTATCAACCACCCTGTCAAACATGACTTCATCCATCCTGACAACCATCATTTCATTCATGACTAAATCCTTCATGTCAACCATGCAGCCTCTGTGACTTCATGCTTCCTCTCAACAGGATCCAGTCCATCCCGTCAGAAAATCATTCAGTTAAAGACCCCATCAATCCTATCAGAGCATCAACTGCCAACATGGCCACCAACCCAAACATGTAGACAGTACACAGAAACCAGGCAGAGGCAACAATGATGGATGTTAGAGCAAGATAGAGCTTTGTTAGAGAGGTCCCATTATTACTGTGAAACAAAGCTGCAGAAGTTACATTTACAGACTCATCTGATCCATCTCCTTTAGGCTGGGGCACATATGTTGTCCTTACCTATTGGGAAAATTTAAACAGAACAGGGTGAAAAAAACAGAAGTGATTAAAATGGAAGCAGAGGACTGAGCAGGTCGTCGTAACTCCCAACTCAATTATTTAAAAAAAGAGGCACAAAATCATACTTGGTGGATAAGTCATGGCTTCAAGTCTCAGTTTAGCCCAGATGATCGTCTTTTGTTGACACTCTCCTACTAGCTGACCAGAGGAAAACATAATGCATCCTTTTTGTAAACTGGTACAGATCCCACAACACCATCGAGAAAGTGGTAAAATGTAACATTAAAATAGACTACCAGTTGTCAGACTTCCATTTTTGTAGGTGGTGGCTGAGTGGGTTAGATCGCTGACTTTGTGTGCTGGCAATTAGGTGCCAGACCCTGAGAGTGTGGGTTCCAAACCCAGATGTACTAGAATCTGTACTTTACTAAGAAAGTGTAATCCCAAATGTAATGTTTCATTGAATGCTTCATTTGTACATTCCGAAAATATCAGGATAGTATCTTTAAATACTAATGTGCATTTTACCATAGCATATAATATGGTACATATGTGCAAAATATGACCATTGCAAGTGAATCATTGAATATCTGAAATACCCCACAATGTTCACAGCACCCTGTAGCATGGTGGGTTAAGTGGGTTAGCAGTCCAGCATCGCAGGGTTAAATGTGTCAATCACATGTAGTTTAATGCAGTAGCTTTTGCTATATGTTTTACAGCTGATACTCTGTGGCAATACCAACATGCAACCCATGCACGACCTACTGCTAGTCACTTGCTACACAGCTACCTCTCTCACAACTGGATTACCTCAGCAGGTGCCCCTTCACCAGAATAGCTTAAAAGGTAACAGAACAAGGTTAACTTGTACAACAGAGAGGCACATTTAACCCTACTCCACAGACAACTTCCATCACCTTATACAATCCTACCTTGGCCATTGTGATGGAAGTATTACCTTTACTGCCCTGTTAAAACCAGAAATTCTAAAATCGTCACCATTATGAAATGGTTTGCGATAAACAAAGAATTCTGGCTAAGGATCAGGTGTTACCATGATATTTTAGGGCTATTTTTCGTCCAAAGGAAATCTCAATTTTGAATTATGCTCTTGCATTCTGCTATAGTGCTAAATTTAGAAGAACTTTTTAAAAATGTCTCAAAGGACACAGGAAGACTTTGATCGTATCGACATTGAGACAAAGAACATAGACAATACAAACATAAGGTAAAATTTACACGAGTGTATGTACAGCTTAGAAAATTTGTCTCAAAATCAAATTATCTTCCTTGAACTAACAAAATAGACAATTTTATGAAACTCAGTTTGTAAAATCAGCCTGACAAACACATTCATGTAATATAGCACCAATAATGATACTGATCTCTCAGGACATAATGATGTCTCACCTCAACAGGAGGCGGCTCTGATATGAAGATGATGCCAATGAGCTGCATCACGATGTAGCATGCTCCCAGTATCAGGAACATCTTGGGTACTTTGTCCAACACCTCGGGCTGTGTGAAATAACTGAAGATGGAAAAGTGTTTCAAGTCAGAGGACCACATGGCTGATCACCTGTTGCCATGGAGACTAACAGTTTCACAAAGCTTATCATTTTCTGAAATCTGACCTGATTCAATATATACACAAAGAACTTAGTTAAGCACCCTGTGACATATCTCACGATTGAATGAGCCCTGATCTTAACTCTTTGGATCATATCTGAGGCATGATTGGTCATCATGTGCAACAAAGGGATCTTCCTGTACAGAACATGGCCCAATTGGAAGCTGCTTTACACGAGGAATGGCGTAGACTACCCCTTCAGACAATCAGGAGGCTGACAGGGGGTATGAGGAGGAGAGTGCTGGCTGTCATGCAGTCACATGGAGGTTACGCTCGGTAGTTACCTTGATTCGTGTAAGACATTAAAAATGGCATTTAAAATGTTCACATTCACCAATAAGTTCAACATTAAACATTCCAGGGCCATACTTGTACAAACATGGTTTTGTATGTAAATCAGTGTTATTTTGAAATCAGCAATTTTCATCATAAAATCAACGTGGATTCCAATCATCTTGTCGTTTTTTAAGGATCATACGGGTCAGAAAACTTCATGTTTTTCCATCGTGATCACCACAAGAAGTTTTATGTACGTGTTGTACATCCCGACCACTTACAATACACCCCTTAACTCTCACACACATCCCGATCACTTACAATACACCCCTTAACTCTCACACACATCCCGACCACTTACAATACACCCTTAACTCTTACACATCCGACCACTTACAATACACCCTTAACTCTCACACATCCCGACCACTTACAATACACCCCTTAACTCTCACACACATCCCGACCACTTACAATACACCCCTTAACTCTCACACACATCCCGACCACTTACAATACACCCCTTAACTCTCACACACATCCCGACCACTTACAATACACCCCTTAACTCTCACACACATCCGACCACTTACAATACACCCTTAACTCTCACACACATCCGACCACTTACAATACACCCTTAACTCTCACACACATCCCGACCACTTACACTACACCCTTAACTCTCTCACACATCCGACCACTTACAATACACCCCTTAACTCTCACACACATCCCGACTACTTACAATACACCCTTTAACTCACACATCCCGACCACTTACAATACACCCCTTAACTCTCACACACATCCTGAAGACTTACAATACACCTTAACTCTCACACATCCGACCACTTACAATACACATAACTCTCACACACATCCTGACCACTTACAATACACCCCTTAACTCACACATCCGACCTACAATACACCCCTTAACTCACACACACATCCCGACTTTACAATACACCCCTTAACTCTCACCCACTTACAATACACCCCTTAACTCTCACACATCCCGACCACTTACAATACAACTCTCACACACATCCGACCACTTGCAATACACAACTCTCACACACATCCCGACCACTTAAATACACCCCCTAACTCTCACACATCCGACCACTTACAATACCCCTTAACTCTCCACACACATCCGACCACTTACAATACACCTTAACTCTCACACACATCCCACCACTTACAATACACCCTTAACTCTCACACACATCCTGACCACTTACAATACACCCTTAACTCTCACACACATCCCTACCACTTACAATACACCCCAACTTCACACACATCCTGAAGACTTACAATACACCTCATAACTCTCACACACATCCTGAAGAACTCTCACACACATCCTGACCACTTACAATACACCTTTAACTCTCACACACATCCTGACCACTTACAATTTTAACTCTCACACACATCCGACCACTTCTTACACTACACTTAACTCTCACACACATCCGACCACTTACAATACACCCCTTAACTCTCACACACATCCCGACCACTTACAATACACCCCTTAACTCTCACACACATCCTGACCACTTACAATACACCCCTTAACTCTCACACACACATCCCGACCACTTACAATACACCCCTTAACTCTCACACACATCCCGACCACTTACAATACACCCCTTAACTCTCACACACATCCTGACCACTTACAATACACCCCTTAACTCTCACACACATCCCGACCACTTACAATACACCCCTTAACTCTCACACACATCCCGATAACTTACAATACACCCCTTCACTCACTCACACACATCCCGACCACTTACAATACACCCCTTAACTCTCACACACATCCTGAAGACTTACCATTCACCGCTCACACACACACACACACACACACATTATGAAGTAGTCCAATACACATCAAAAGAACTTAAAATACACCCGTAAACTCACACAATCATCATGAACGCATAACACAACACTTGACTCCCGTTACCTTCCCCCATCAGTTTCATCTATCTGAGGTTTCAAGTTGTTATGGTTGATGTACGCTAATCTGAACCTGGTCAAGAAGATGAAGGCACCACCCCCAAATCCGGCGACCACACAGCCACTGACTAGTCCCTTCTTCTCTGGAAGCCACTGGAAACATCGATGTCAACATGTCTAGCGTTGGTAAATCCCATTACAATTACATGCCACATTGCCACATTGATTGTTGCTGACAGTGGTGTGAAACAACAAACCCAAATTTTTTCCACAACACACTTCCCGTTATTTGAAAACGTAACTGACACTTATTGAATACAAACTTGGATGTTTCCTGACACTAAGCGAGAACATATACCCATCTTCAGGACACAGGCTATGGACATTAGAGAGACCAATCTTCAGGACACAGGCTATGGACATTACAGGGACCCATCTTCAGGACACAGGCTATGGACATTACAGGGACCCATCTTCAGGACACAGGCTATGGACATTACAGAGACCCATCTTCAGGACACAGGCTATGGACATTAGAGAGACCCATCTTCAGGACACAGGCTATGGACATTACAGAGACCCATGGACATTTCAGAGACCCATCTTCAGGACACAGGCTATGGACATTACAAGGACCCATCTTCAGGACACAGGCTATGGACATTACAGAGACCCATCTTCAGGACACAGGCTATGGACATTACAGGGACTCATCTTCAGGACACAGGCTATGGACATTACAGAGACCCATCTTCAGGACACAGGCTATGGACATTACAGAGACCCATGGACATTACAGAGACCCATCTTCAGGACACAGGCTATGGACATTACAGAGACCCATCTTCAGGACACAGGCTATGGACATTACAGGGACCCATCTTCAGGACACAGGCTATGGACATTACAGGGACCCATCTTCAGGACACAGGCTATGGACATTAGAGAGACCTATCTTCAGGACACAGGCTATGGACATTACAGGGACCCATCTTCAGGACACAGGCTATGGACATTACAGAGACCCATCTTCAGGACACAGGCTATGGACATTACAGAGACCCATGGACATTACAGAGACCCATCTTCAGGACACAGGCTATGGACATCACAGAGACCCATCTTCAGGACACAGGCTATGGACATTACAGGGACCCATCTTCAGGACACAGGCTATGGACATTACAGGGACCGATCTTCAGGACACAGGCTATGGACATTACAGAGACCCATCTTCAGGACACAGGCTATGGACATTACAGAGACCCATCTTCAGGACACAGGCTATGGACATTACAGAGACCCATCTTCAGGACACAGGCTATGGACATTACAGGGACCCATCTTCAGGACACAGGCTATGGACATTACAGGGACCCATCTTCAGGACACAGGCTATGGACATTAGAGAGACCCATCTTCAGGACACAGGCTATGGACATTACAGAGACCCATTTTCAGGACACAGGCTATGGACATTACAGAGACCCATGGACATTACAGAGATCCATCTTCAGGACACAGGCTATGGACATTAGAGAGACCCATCTTCAGGACACAGGCTATGGACATTACAGAGACCCATCTTCATGACACACGCTATGGATATTACAGAGACCCATCTTCAGGACACAGGCTATGGGCATTACAGAGACTCATCTTCAGGACACAGGCTATGGACATTACAGAGACTCATCTTCATGACACAGGCTATGGACATTACAGACACAGGCTATGGACATTACAGAGACCCATCTTCAGGACACAGGCTATGGACATTACAGGGACCCATCTTCAGGACACAGGCTATGGACATTACAGAGACCCATCTTCAGGACACAGGCTATGGACATTACAGAGACCCATCTTCAGGACACAGGCTATGGACATTACAGGGACCCATCTTCAGGAAACAGGCTATGGACATTACAGGGACCCATCTTCAGGACACATATACAATAGAACTATTTTCAGGACACAGACAATGGCCATACACAATTGGACACAGGCTATGGACAATACAGGACACTTACTTTCAGGACATAACAGGGGAACTATAGTTTATATAAGGAAACCTACCTTCATTGCACAGGCCATGGGCACTGCATAAGCTATACCGACACCCAGTCCAAACATCAGTCCGTACGTGAAAACAACGGCAACGAAGGAGTGCTGGACTGACACGTACGTCAACAGGACTCCGGCACTGGAACACCACAACAACAAAAACAGGTGTGTTTTTTTATAAATTCCTGCATTCTAAGGCTGACCGTTGACAGTTGGTTTTATTAAGTTTTAATCAAATTATCCCTGACAACATCTTATAAAAAAAATAATAGTAATGCAGCTTTACATGCAAGAAATGCACACTGTCAATATGTTAAATTCAGGGTCAACTGTATTCTGTCATACTGATGCTGAAACAAATGCATGTATACCCAATGTAGCCCATGTAAGTCTAGGATGTGTGGCAAGTCTAGATTAATGTCAACAGAGTTTCTTAAAATGAAGAAAGTCTCTGGCTCCTTTTATTGTATCTAGTTTAAATTAAAACCTATTTTTCTGTAAAACATGTTCATTTTATAGACTAGAAGAAAGTCTCTATCATATTTTAATTAAAAAACCTTTTTTTGTAAAATATATTCATTTCAGAGACTAGCTGTTAGTAAAGGTCAGCTACTATAAAGTCGTTTATACAGGTTGCTTCCAACGAGGTCTAAAACCTGGTCAGGGGAGCTTAAAATGGTGAACATGGTCAATTATAGAAACATGAACACCTGGGCCCACTTGCACAGAGCAATCTTAGTTACAATCAATCTTAGGCCCCTACAATCAACTTTACAATCGCCATACAATTGGCCTAATCCACTTGCACAAAGCCGATCTTAGCGCGATTGTAAGACCGCATGGATTTAAGATCGCGATCTTAGCTAAGATCGAACTCTTCAACGGTGGAGGTGCGAATTTCTTAAACTCGACTCCTGTCGACAGTTGTCTGCAAGTGTGCATAGCATACTGCGCAAATAGAGAGTGATACTGGTACAATACATACCTCCCTCAATCGCACTTTGCAGAATTTTCATGAAAAACATTCCCAGAAATCTTCGAATGAAACGTGGACGATAGCATATATTTTTCTACATTTTAACTGTCTTGATTTATGAACTGAGAATGTGATATTTCAACGACGGAAATACCTACCCATGTTTTATGAAAATATTGAACTGAGAAAAAATACATTCATAAATTTGGGTCTAGATTTAATGACTTAATAATTATGAAAATTATAATAATATATCAAATATCGACAATATTTCCTTATGATATAACTGCATGATTTGCCACTGGTTGTCAATGAGACATTGTTTAATGCACAGCTGTTTTTTTGGGGATTTTTGTGTGTGTAAAATCCTAAATATACCCTAGAAGTATTGGTTTCCTCACAATATAACAAGAAAATGTAATAGGACTACAGGAGTGTTGTAAAGAATTCATGACGGGGAAATACGAATGTCAAATAATATATCGAGAGAGCAGTTGTTAAATACTCATTCAGAGTCTGTTAATGATATGACCCTATTGTGTTGATAAATATTTTTCTAAAAGTGAAATTAAAATTGAATCTTGATTTTGCACGTTAACTTGTATCTAATTTTTGATTACTTTAATAATGACCCTAAACTGTTACTAGCCAGTAAAAGTCAAACCTCATGAGCATTGATCCGAGAAGCGTGGTGAGTCGGGGGCCGATATATCGGTTGATGACGCCCCCAAGGAACATGGACAGTCCCTGACCCATTCCTGACATGGAGAAGATCCACACACTTTCCCCATACTGCAGGTTACCGGGGCTGCTGTACTTCCGGATGTACGAGGTCAGGTATGGGTTCAGATTGCCTGCATCAAAGACATTACATGTAGACACACAAACAAGACTTGTGGTCGAATAGATCTGAGGTAAATAGACCCCCAAGATCCTCATGATAACCCAATGGAAAATCCGGGTTCAGAATAGGCTTCAAGGGACCTTAACAACCTGTGGGAAGTCCTGGTGGGAGAACTCTGAGAAACCTTCGGGTTGAGGTAGATCCCAGATATCCTCATGTAATCCTTAGGTGCTGTTGTACAAAGCTAACTTAGCGCTAAGGTGACCGTAACTCCCATACCATAACATAGACTGAAGGTAGTCTTAGCTCTAAGGTGACCGTAACTCCCATACCATAACATAGACTTAAGGTAGTCTCAGCGCTAAGGTGACCGTAACTCCCATACCTTAACATAGACTGAAGGTAGTCTCAGCTAAGGTGACCGTAACTCCCATACCATAACATAGGCTTAAAAGGTAGTCTCAGCTAAGGTGACTGTAACTCCCATACCATAACATAGACTGAAGGTAGTCTTAGCGCTAAGGTGACCGTAACTCCCATACCATAACATAGACTTAAGGTAGTCTCAGCGCTAAGGTGACTGTAACTCCCATACCATAACATAGACTGAAGGTAGTCTCAGAGCTAAGGTGACTGTAACTCCCATACCATAACATAGACTTAAGGTAGTCTCAGTGCTAAGGTGACCGTAACTCCCATACCATAACATAGACTGAAGGTAGTCTCAGCGCTAAGGTGACTGTAACTCCCATACCATAACATAGACTGAAGGTAGTCTGAGCGCTAAGGTGACCGTAACTCCCATACCATAACATAGACTGAAGGTGGTCTCAGCTAAGGTGACCGTAACTCCCATACCATAACATAGACTGAAGGTAGTCTTAGCTAAGGTGACCCGTAACTCCCATACCATAACATAGACTGAAGGTAGTCTCAGCTAAGGTGACTGTAACTCCCATACCATAACATAGACTGAAGGTAGTCTCAGCTTAAGGTGACCGTAACTCCCATACCATAACATAGACTTAAGGTAGTCTTAACGCTAAGGTGACCGTAACTCCCATACCATAACATAGACTGAAGGTAGTCTCAGCGCTAAGGTGACCGTAACTCCCATACCATAACATAGACTGAAGGTAGTCTTAGCGCTAAGGTGACCGTAACTCCCATACCATAACATAGACTGAAGGTAGTCTTAGCGCTAAGGTGACCGTAACTCCCATACCATAACATAGACTTAAGGTAGTCTCAGCTCTAAGGTGACCGTAACTCCCATACCATAACATAGACTGAAGGTAGTCTTAGCTAAGGTGACCGTAACTCCATACCATAACATAGACTGAAGGTAGTCTCAGCGCTAAGGTGACTGTAACTCCCATACCATAACATAGACTGAAGGTAGTCTCAGCGCTAAGGTGACTGTAACTCCCATACCATAACATAGACTGAAGGTAGTCTTAGCGCTAAGGTGACTGTAACTCCCATACCATAACATAGACTGAAGGTAGTCTCAGCGCTAAGGTGACCGTAACTCCCATACAATAACATAGACTTATGGTAGTCTTTGCGCTCAGGTGACCGTAACTCCCATACCATAACATAGACTTAAGGTAGTCTTAACGCTAAGGTGACCGTAACTCCCATACCATAACATAGACTGAAGGTAGTCTCAGCGCTAAGGTGACTGTAACTCCCATACTATAACATAGACTTAAGGTAGTCTCAGCGCTAAGGTGACTGTAACTCCCATACCATAACATAGACTTAAGGTAGTCTCAGCGCTAAGGTGACCGTAACTCCCATACCATAACATAGACTGAAGGTAGTCTCAGCGCTAAGGTGACCGTAACTCCCATACCATAACATAGACTGAAGGTAGTCTTAGCGCTAAGGTGACTGTAACTCCCATACCATAACATAGACTGAAGGTAGTCTTAGCGCTAAGGTTGTTTTGTACAACAGCACCCTGGTTGGTTATTCCTGGGGTCAGAATACTTCAGGGTGTTATCTAAGATTCCATATTAAGTTCCTTTACCGGGGAAAATGGGAAAATAGCTTTTCTCTGAAAAAGCAATTGAAACCAATTTCCCGAGGCCAAGGGCTTACGGTTCAAACAAAACCAAGGAGGGAGTTTTGATCAAACTTATGAACCAACCAAAGATATACTTTAGATATAATTTCAATATTTGGTATTCACTGTTGAAATCAACTGGGATGCGACTGGCAGACGATACCTTGCCTTGCACGCGCAATGCATGTGCTCTGCACGCGCTACCCATGTCCTGCACATGCACTGTCCGCACTACCTGTCTTGTGAGGAACGCATGGTTCATACTGACAAGCAATCACATTCTTCACAGTGATCCCTTGTAGCCTAGTGGATCCAGGCAATTCTGTAGAAAATCCCTGGGATTTCTTGGAAACTGCCTGTGGAGGTTTACTCGGTAAAGGGAAAATCTGACGAGACAACAGAGTGACGTCACTGGAGGTATATACATAAAAGACAAGTCACCTGAAGAAGGCCATTACATTAATTTACACTCTATTTTAAACACAAAAATGATGAATTATTTTAGTTTACCGGTATACATTTCAGTCATGGAATTGTCCCCTGTCGAAGCCCGCATCAAGCCCTGTGTTCAGTCAAATTAATGTTCACATAAATTCTCGGGACAAGTTGACACTGGTCCGGTTCAGTTCAAGATAATGTCAGTTCTATCAGATTCTATCAGATAATGTCAGTTCTATCAGATAATGTCAGTTCTATCAGATTCTATCAGATAATGTCAGTTCTATCAGATAATGTCAGTTCTATCAGATTCTATCAGATAATGTCAGTTCTATCAGATAATGTCAGTTCTATCAGATTCTATCAGATAATGTCAGTTCTATCAGATAATATCAGATAATGTCAGTTCTATCAGATAATGTCAGTTCTATCAGTTCTATCAGATAATGTCAGTTCTATCAGATAATGTCAGTTCTATCAGATAATGTCAGTTCTATCAGATAATGGCAGTTCTATCAGATAATGTCAGTTCTATCAGATAATGGCAAGGTTTTTGTGTAGACGAAAGCCAACAGGCAAACAGTATCTGTTGTGGGCAACGTGAGGGAGATAAATATGTCAGTGTCTGCAAACAAGCATGTCGGTCAGTGATCAAGTTAGAAATGATCATCAAGTGACTCTTGGTTAACATCGATAGAACTGATTGTAAAGGAAACCTTGAATGATGTTGTGTATTTACAACACCCCCGATAATCCCATGCAAGCCTATCCTCATTGGTGTGAGTAGAAGAACTCCTGTACAAATATTTGAGGTAATGCTGAATGGGGTTGAACGTCACTTTCAAGATTACATGACGGATATTGTGATGTGCATGACATTCGTGTGGCTGGTGGTATTTGTCCAGACAAATGTAAGTTTGATGGTCCTGCACCGAAAACCAGTCCAACTTTTATGCCATTAGAGCCCGACATATTGTAACAACTGGTGCTACCAGTCCTTACATCTAACGTAAGATGTAGCCAGAGGGAGGATTGAACAACCACCTTCCATTCACCCAAACATGTTGTATTATGAACAGAGCTTCTTTTCAACACACCCCATTTCATTTATCAGAATCTTTCTAAAGAGTGAGTGAGTGAGTTTATTTCTATGCCGCTTTTAACAATATTCCTGCAATATCCCAGTGGGGACACCAGAAAAAGGCTTCACAAAGACCGACTGGAAGTTGCCATTCCAGAATTTTCTGGATTAAGAAAAATAAAAAGAAGATTACGTTAATAAGAGGAGGGAACTGTTTAATGTCAGGTTATTGTCACAGTAACACACGTTTTCAAATGTTTTCAGTGAAGGCTTTAGTCATTATATACATTACAACATTACACTGACTTAACAGCCAGACCATCGGGCGTGCAACTTTTTAAAACTGACCGTCCCAGACGGTCGGGCAGGCGGTAGTTTGCAACGCTGATTGTACCCACGTGGGGAATTGAACCCAGATCTTTGGTGTGATGAGTGAACGCTTTAACAACTAGGCTACCCCTGTGCCCCTTTTGAAAAGAGAAATCCATCAATTGTAACTTAACTCTTGTGACAACACATCAGAGAAATGAACAAAAAATCGCCTCGGAGAACAACTTCACCTTGGGCAACAAAGACTTAAATTGATGTAGATTTTACAAAACTCCAGGGGCAGATGTACAGACAACAATTCTACATCTGCTTACACATCTGCCAGTATCTACATGAGTTGTGCCACGCTGTGACCTGGGTAGAGGTCTCATGGATGATTGCTTAAGGACTGTTATTTATGTAGTTTCTCTCTCTGACTGGAGAGAATGTCTTTAGATCGAAAGCTGGAATGTGACTGAAATCTTTAAATCCTTGAGTTTACAGATTTGTAAGCATTAAAGAAGGTATTTTGAAGGAGAAGGGTAAAAATGGTGATGCATTTGAAATACGTAAAATGTTGGCACAAACATCAAGAAAGAGAATGAAGGAGTGTGGCTTTAGGTCAACATAGAATACTGGACTAACATACTCAGTCAGTCGGATATATTCAGCTGATGACATTTGTAAAGAGGCAAATATGCAGAAGCTATTCAGGCATGACCTGGGCTGTAGGATCTATGATTTACGGATCATTACTTGGTACATTATGTGTAAATAATCAATGTTTCTCATGACTTTATCCATTGTCATTGTGTCCATAGTATTTGAGTAGCAGGCAAATGAGTCATCCTTACCTTACAGATGATATCCTTATCTCATCTATGTAGCATAGCGTTGAGTCACAACAGATGACATCCTTACCTTCTCAGTGTATCAGGGCGTGGAATCACCAGACAGATGACATCCTTACCTTGTCAGTGTAGCAGGGCATGGAGTCATCCCACAGATGACATCCTTACCATGTCAGTGTAGCAGGGCGTGGAGTCAACCCACAGATGACATCCTTACCATGTCAGTGTAGCAGGGTGTGGAATCATCCCACAGATGGTATCCTTACCTTGTCAGTGTAGCAGGGCATGTAGTCATCACACAGAAGACATCCTTACCGTGTCATTGTAGCAGGGAGTGGAGTCATCACACAGATGACATCCTTACCTTGTCAGTGTAGCAGGGCATGGAGTCATCACACAGAAGACATCCTTACCGTGTCATTGTAGCAGGGAGTGGAGTCATCACACAGATGACATCCTTACCTTGTCAGTGTAGCAGGGCATGGAGTCATCCCACAGATGGTATCCTTACCTTGTCAGTGTAGCAGGGCATGGAGTCATCACACAGAAGACATCCTTACCGTGTCAGTGTAGCAGGGAGTGGAGTCATCACACAGATGACATCCTTACCTTGTCAGTGTAGCAGGGCATGGAGTCATCCCACAGATGGTATCCTTACCTTGTCAGCTTGCTGGTGATGTTAACCTTACCTTACAGATAACATCCTTACCTTGTCAGTGTAGCAGGGCGTGGAGTCATCACACAGATGACACCATACTTTGTCAGTGTAGCAGGACGTGGAGTCATCACACAGATGACATCCTTACCATGTCAGTGTGTCAGGGTGTGGAGCCATCACACAGATGACATCCTTACCATGTCAGTGTAGCAGGGCGTGGAGTCATCACACAGATGACATCCTTACCATGTCAGTGTAGCAGGACGTGGAGTCATCACACAGATGACATCCTTACCATGTCAGGGTGTGGAGCCATCACACAGATGACATCCTTACCATGTCAGTGTAGCAGGGCGTGGAGTCATCACACAGATGACATCCTTACCATGTCAGTGTGTCAGGGTGTGGAGTCATCACACAGATGACATCCTTACCTTGGCAGTGTGTCAGGGTGTGGAGCCATCACACAGATGACATCCTTACCATGTCAGTGTAGCAGGGCGTGGAGTCATCACACAGATGACATCCTTACCATGTCAGTGTAGCAGGACGTGGAGTCAACACACAGATGACATCCTTACCATGTCAGTGTGTCAGGGTGTGGAGCCATCACACAGATGACATCCTTACCATGTCAGTGTAGCAGGGTGTGGAGTCATCACACAGATGACATCCTTACCATGTCTGTGTGTCAGGGTGTGGAGTCATCCCACAGATGACATCCTTACCATGTCAGTGTAGCAGGGTGTGGAGCCATCACACAGATGACATCCTTACCATCAGTCAGTGTCATCACACAGATGGCCTTGTCAGTGTAGTGGTGGAGTCATCACACAGATGACATCCTTACCATGTCAGTGTAGCAGGGCGTGGAGTCATCACACAGATGACATCCTTACCTTGTCAGTCAGTGTACATCCTTACCTTGTCAGGACCAGGAGTCATCACACAGATGACATCCTTACCTTGTCAGTGTAGCAGGGTGTGGAGCCATCACACAGATGACATCCTTACCATGTCAGTGTAGCAGGGCGTGGAGTCATCACACAGATGACATCCTTACCTTTGTCAGTGTAGCAGGGCATGGAGACATCACACAGATGACATCCTTACCTAGTCAGTGTAGCAGGCCGTGGAGTCATCACACAGATGACATCCTTACCATGTCAGTGTAGCAGGGTGTGGAGTCATCACACAGATGACATCCTTACCATGTCAGTGTAGCAGGGGTGGAGTCATCACACAGATGACATCCTTACCATGTCAGTGTGTCAGGGTGTGGAGTCATCACACAGATGACATCCTTACCATGTCAGTGTAGCAGGGCGAGTCATCACACAGATGACATCCTTACCATGTCAGTGTAGCAGGGTGTGGAGTCATCACACAGATGACATCCTTACCATGTCAGTGTAGCAGGGCGTGGAGTCATCACACAGATGACATCCTTACCATGTCAGTGTAGCAGGGCGTGGAGTCATCACACAGATGACATCCTTACCATGTCAGTGTGTCAGGGTGTGGAGCCATCACACAGATGACATCCTTACCATGTCAGTGTAGCAGGGCGTGGAGTCATCACACAGATGACATCCTTACCATGTCAGTGTGTCAGGGTGTGGAGCCATCACACAGATGACATCCTTACCATGTCAGTGTAGCAGGGCGTGGAGTCATCACACAGATGACATCCTTACCATGTCAGTGTAGCAGGGCGTGGAGTCATCACACAGATGACATCCTTACCATGTCAGTGTGTCAGGGTGTGGAGCCATCACACAGATGACATCCTTACCATGTCAGTGTAGCAGGGTGTGGAGTCATCACACAGATGACATCCTTACCATGTCAGTGTGTCAGGGTGTGGAGCCATCACACAGATGACATCCTTACCATGTCAGTGTAGCAGGGTGTGGAGTCATCACACAGATGACATCCTTACCATGTCAGTGTAGCAGGGTGTGGAGTCATCACACAGATGACATCCTTACCTTGTCAGTGTAGCAGGGTGTGGAGCCATCCCACAGATGACATCCTTACCTTGTCAGTGTAGCAGGGTGTGGAGTCATCCCACAGATGACATCCTTACCTTGTCAGTGTAGCAGGGCATGGAGTCATCACACAGATGACATCCTTACCATGTCAGTGTAGCAGGGCGTGGAGTCATCACACAGATGACATCCTTACCTTGTCAGTGTAGCAGGGCGTGGAGTCATCACACAGATGACATCCTTACCTTGTCAGTGTAGCAGGGCGTGGAGTCATCACACAGATGACATCCTTACCTAGTCAGTGTAGCAGGGTGTGGAGTCATCACACAGATGACATCCTTACCTTGGCAGTTTAGCAGGGTGTGGAGTCATCACACAGATGACACCATACTTTGTCAGTGTAGCAGGGCGTGGAGTCATCACACAGATGACATCCTTACCATGTCAGTGTAGCAGGACGTGGAGTCATCACACAGATGACATCCTTACCATGTCAGTGTGTCAGGGTGTGGAGCCATCACACAGATGACATCCTTACCATGTCAGTGTAGCAGGGCGTGGAGTCATCACACAGATGACATCCTTACCATGTCAGTGTGTCAGGGTGTGGAGCCATCACACAGATGACATCCTTACCATGTCAGTGTAGCAGGGCGTGGAGTCATCACACAGATGATATCCTTACCTTGTCAGTGGAGCAGGGCGTGGAGTCATCACACAGATGACATCCTTACCATGTCAGTGTGTCAGGGTGTGGAGCCATCACACAGATGACATCCTTACCATGTCAGTGTAGCAGGACGTGGAGTCATCCCACAGATGACATCCTTACCATGTCAGTGTGTCAGGGTGTGGAGCCATCACACAGATGACATCCTTACCATGTCAGTGTAGCAGGGCGTGGAGTCATCACACAGATGACATCCTTACCATGTCAGTGTAGCAGGACGTGGAGTCATCACACAGATGACATCCTTACCATGTCAGTGTGTCAGGGTGTGGAGCCATCACACAGATGACATCCTTACCATGTCAGTGTAGCAGGGCGTGGAGTCATCACACAGATGACATCCTTACCATGTCAGTGTGTCAGGGTGTGGAGTCATCACACAGATGACATCCTTACCATGTCAGTGTGTCAGGGTGTGGAGCCATCACACAGATGACATCCTTACCATGTCAGTGTAGCAGGGCGTGGAGTCATCACACAGATGACATCCTTACCATGTCAGTGTGTCAGGGTGTGGAGTCATCCCACAGATGACATCCTTACCATGTCAGTGTGTCAGGGTGTGGAGCCATCACACAGATGACATCCTTACCATGTCAGTGTAGCAGGGTGTGGAGTCAACACACAGATGACATCCTTACCATGTCAGTGTGTCAGGGTGTGGAGCCATCACACAGATGACATCCTTACCATGTCAGTGTAGCAGGGTGGAGTCATCACACAGATGACATCCTTACCATGTCAGTGTCAGGGGGGTCGTGGAGTCATCCCACAGATGACATCCTTACCATGTCAGTGTGTCAGGGTGTGGAGCCATCACACAGATGACATCCTTACCATGTCAGTGTAGCAGGGTGTGGAGTCATCACACAGATGACATCCTTACCATGTCAGTGTAGCAGGACGTGGAGTCATCACACAGATGATATCCATACCTTGTCAGTGTAGCAGGACCTGGAGTCATCACACAGATGACATCCTTACCATGTCAGTGTGTCAGGGTGTGGAGCCATCACACAGATGACATCCTTACCATGTCAGTGTAGCAGGGCGTGGAGTCATCACACAGATGACATCCTTACCTTGGCAGTGTAGCAGGGCATGGAGACATCACACAGATGACATCCATACCTTGTCAGTGTAGCAGGGCGTGGAGTCATCACACAGATGACATCCTTACCTAGTCAGTGTAGCAGGGTGTGGAGTCATCACACAGATGACATCCTTACCTTGGCAGTGTAGCAGGGCGTGGAGTCATCACACAGATGATATCCTTACCTTGGCAGCGTAGCAGGGCGTGGAGTCATCACACAGATGACATCCTTACCTTGGCAGTGTAGCAGGGCGTGGAGTCATCACACAGATGATATCCATACCTTGTCAGTGTAGCAGGACCTGGAGTCATCACACAGATGACATCCTTACCATGTCAGTGTGTCAGGGTGTGGAGCCATCACACAGATGACATCCTTACCATGTCAGTGTAGCAGGGCGTGGAGTCATCACACAGATGACATCCTTACCTTGGCAGTGTAGCAGGGCATGGAGACATCACACAGATGACATCCATACCTTGTCAGTGTAGCAGGGCGTGGAGTCATCACACAGATGACATCCTTACCTAGTCAGTGTAGCAGGGTGTGGAGTCATCACACAGATGACATCCTTACCTTGTAGCAGGGCATGGAGTCATCACACAGATGATATCCTTACCTTGGCAGCGTGGAGTGGAGTCATCACACAGATGACATCCTTACCTTGGCAGTGTAGCAGGGCGTGGAGTCATCACACAGATGATATCCTAACCTAGTCAGTGTAGCAGGCCGTGGCGTCATCACACAGATGACATCCTTACCTAGTCAGTGTAGCAGGGCGTGCAATAATCCCACAGATGACATCCTTACCTTGTCAGTGTAGCAGGGCGTGGAGTCATCACACAGATGACATCCTTACCTAGTCAGTGTAGCAGGGCGTGGAGTCATCACACAGATGACATCCTTACCTTGGCAGTGTAGCAGGGCGTGGAGTCATCACACAGATGATATCCTTACCTTGGCAGTGTAGCAGGGCGTGGAGTCATCACACAGATGACATACTTACCTTGGCAGTGTAGCAGGGCGTGGAGTCATCACACAGATGATATTCTAACCTAGTCAGTGTAGCAGGGCGTGGAGTCATCACACAGATGATATCCTTACCTAGTCAGTGTAGCAGGGCGTGGAGTCATCACACAGATGACATACTTACCTTGGCAGTGTAGCAGGGCGTGGAGTCATCACACAGATGATATCCTAACCTAGTCAGTGTAGCAGGGGGTGGAGTCATCACACAGATGATATCCTTACCTAGTCAGTGTAGCAGGGTGTGGAGTCATCACACAGATGACATCCTTACCTTGTCAGTGTAGCAGGGCGTAGAGTCATCACACAGATGACATCCTTACCTTGTCAGTGTAGCAGGGAGTTTAGTTTTACACCACACTCACCAATATTCCAGCTATATACCGGCGGTCTGTAAATAATAGAATCTGGACCAGACAATCCAGTGATCAACAGCATGAGCATCGATCCGATGACATGGTCAACCAAGCCAGGGTGTCTGACCACCCGATCCCGTTAGTCTCCTCTTACGACAAGCATGGGTTACTGAAGGTTCATTCTAACCCGGTGTCTACTTGAGGGAGTATGAGTGAGTGAGTTTAGTTTAACGCCACTTTTAGCAGTATTCCTGCAATGCCACATCTTGGGACACCAGCAGTGGACTTCAGCCATTGTACAAATGTGGGGAATCGAACCCAGGACTTTGGCGTGAGAAGTGAACATTTCAAACACAAGGCTACCTCAGCACCCCAATGTCTACTAGAAATCATTTTCAGTAGATATTACTGACATAGCGTTTATGTATTGTCTTGTATTAGCCAAGTGTATTTGACCAAAGACATGTTACTGAACTCAGGCTAGAGGCTAGGGGTACAGGCAGTTAACTCTTTACAACTGTTTATGGAAAACTCATTGCAAGGCAATATTTCATATTAAAACTAAAACCACATTTTGTATGTTGCATCATGGGGAGCAGCGTCAGATCTGGTGAAGCTAGTTATTGTACAGTGAAGCTGGTTATTGTACAGTGAAGCTAGTTATTGTACAGTTATTGTACAGTGAAGCTAGTTATTGTACAGTGAAGCTAGTTATTGTACAGTGAAGCTGGTTATTTTACAGTGAAGCTAGTTATTGTACAGTGAAGCTGGTTCTTGTATGGTGAAGCTGCTTATTGTACAGTGAAGCTGGTTAATTTATTGTATGGTGAAGCTGTTTATTGTAATGTGAACCTGGTTATTGTACGGTGAATCTGTTTATTGTACGGTGAAGCTGGTTATGATATGGTGATCCTGGCTATTGTATGGTGAAGCTGGTTATTGTACAGAGAAGCTGGTTATTTTACGGTGAAGCCTTCTGTGACTACTTGATATTCTGGTACATATATTTCAGTACATTCAAGATTACATCAATAGAAAGTTGCTGCAGCATGTACAATTATAAACATCGAGCCTCTTGGGCTTAAGCATGGCTGAAAGAATGAATGAAAAAATACATACCAGGACATTTATTTGAGTAAATTAATTGTGATAACTAATCACCTAATAATATTTTAGAGAAGATTATTTTCATGGGTGATATTTCTTTTATAGGTACTGTGAAAGTTGCAAAATAAAATTAGTAGGCAAACATTCACTAAATACTGATTGGATTAAGCAGGGCTATATGGTTCTTTCCAGAGTGCAAGCTGGAGATACAACCAGACAAGCAGTGATTGTACCGATCATGTACACACACTGAATCCTGCAACATCTGGCTGGCTGGCCACACATGCGGCAAGGACACCACAGACATATGGATCACTGACATATACGGGAAATAACATTAATTGTTCAGACATTATGCTTCAGCTAATCAAATGCACCATTCAATACATTGCTGCCCATTTACAACCTGCTTATCCTATTAGCTGACTATAACAGGGTTGATCTACCATATGTACACTACTTAATGAAGATTATCTAATTTATGCATTGGATTTCTCATATGATTAAATACATTTGCCACCTACATCAACGATATTATACATTGTATAGATCTGCTCCCTTGAAACAATTTCTCCCAAAACTTTTTGGAAATAATTTGTGTTAATAAAAGAATTCTTTATACAAATGGTTTGCTCATTTCATGCATGATGGCCCTCAAAATTTAAAAAAAATAAAAATGTCCACATCATTCAATTAATACAAACATACTGATATCATCTAAAATATCAATTTGCTCAATAGTCTGAAACAGTTTTAGAACTTTAGGCAAATGTATTATTTTGATCTTTATTCACTGAATATATTTTCATTTTTTTCTAGGTAGATCTATGTTTATGGTGGATGCATGCATAATAGTTTTAACTTTTATAGCTGTAGGCAATGCTAGGCATTATCCAAACAAAATACTGAACAATTTATTCCACGGAAGAAGGATGCGTTGCGTGTTTAGCCTTTATGCTTCATATAAATAAACTCGTATTCCAGCCAAGGCCTACACACCTTGGTGCAAAGACGTCTAGTTATATGCTGGACTACATCTAGGCCTAATCAATATGGGACTTGATTTCTCAACATAAGAAATACTTTAATCAGAGCCCTTCGGTAAAACATGATATCATTTCGACGCCTGCATCTGCTTCATATATTGACTGCATAGTGACATACGAAATGTCAGTCGGTGAAACATATGTGATCAGAAAAAATCTGTTGACCGACCCACTACTCTGGAGTCATATCAACAACAGGTGGACATCTGGCAAGTGACAAGCACACTTCAGATCGGATATCATAAAAGTCAATACAAATCTTACCGAACGTATAAACTGTTCCGAGAGTGAGATGCACCAGCACCCCACCCACTATCACAAGATATTTACGCCACCTGTCAGGTATCGCCATTCTTTACGACTGTCAACAACTTTAATGACTGATCCCTGTAGGGAGAAATCATTGTATGAAATTGACGCCGGCGTGTCACGTGGTTTTGAAGAGGGTCATATGACTGCGGGGAAACGTACAGTCACGGTTAAAAGGCATGAATCTGATATTGATCTACTTAGGACAATAATAAACACTTGTCAGCCTCTTCGGATTATATATACGGACGCAAATATTACATCACAACGAGCCTGTGAACACAGGGGCTTGTAACGCTACTCTAAAGAGACCCCGTCAGTGACAGCTATAGATCTATCTATATATAACTGGATGGCAGTTTTTAGCGTTATATGTACAAGCTCCTGCGCCTGTGAATGGCTCTTTTACACATCTCATTCAATACCTTGATTCGATTGACAGTGATATTTAAATTTAGTTTGAATTCGATCTAGAGATGCCCGTGTACAATGCGAACAAAATATTCCAATTTGACATAAATTTGATTATATATCATTGATTGATAACAACACATATTTTTACTCCTTGTTTTAAGCTGGATTTGTAAATTTGTTTTTTTAACATTATATATGTTTTGAATAATTATTGCATGTGTATGGGGTATTTCTGGACAGTAAGGAAGATTTTCTTGACCCGGGTACCAAATCCTGATCAACAGGTCCCTGTTATGAAAGCGGAGACTTATTACAAAGTATTACATTGTTCATACTATCATTCCGATATTAGCATTGCACATTCGGGTACAGCACATCACTAAGCATCTGAAAACCAAGGGACATCTAACCAATGTTGAATGTGCGAAATCAAATACATTAATGACTTCCTTTGTTCCCACCGGTGGCACCAACAGCGATATGGACAAGTCAATCGCGGTTGTAAAGAAAATACAGGAGAAATCCAAATGACACAATTTAATGAGAACATGAACTTGCCGATCTGTGTTTACGCTGGCAAGTAAAGCTGAAGTGAAACGAATGCATGTTTTTTTAAAACAAATGAATGTGTGTTTTAATAGGTTTGCATCCAATAAATCCCAGACAAGGTACAAACTGCAATGAGTGTGTACAATCGTACTTGAAGATGAAAAATCGTAATAAATACACCAGGTAGGCAGTAACAAAACATTCTTCTTCACAACAAATATCACTAAAATAACGTTTGATGACCTGACGGTTAAAACTATAAACTGTCAACTCCTGGACAGTAAAATCACAACACAATGGACAGTTTGTTTGCTAAATGTGAACAACTCTTTATAAAATGTACAGATTGATTTTTCGACGATTATTGAAAAAGTACTGACGCATTAAAGCCTAAACTCTGAATAAAGACCTAAAATAACTATATCTAAGAATTGACAGCAAAACAAATGTGTGTCTGCTGATGAGGATGTCATATTTCCTGTTGAAACGATCATATTCCGCGATCTTGTTTCGATACCCAGGAGGGTGCCCTCGCTTAACGCGCAATTGCAATAAATAGAGAGGGTGTCAAGCAATTACAGACAGATCTGTAACTTTCTAGATCCTTCTGCCAAATGTCAAAACCTGATATACTTGCAAAATAATGAAAATGCGAGAGAAAACGACCATTATTCTTGCGCCCCATGTTCTTCTTTCACTGTCCAGCGAGGAAATGGAGTTGATTTTTGGGCAACTCCACATTTCGCGTGGACAGCGCTTCCACCCTGTGAAACATGCATGCACTGGGTGTGATTCATTCAGTGAGGAAATAACCCCATATCACATACTCCACAGTGACTGAAATGCCCTTTAAATCTCCCACGTGCACAGGCTGCCCAGGACATCTTGCAGATCACCGCTGCCGATGTTGTACACCGACGTGGCAAGTGGTCAGCGTAGACCACACGTGCAACACATCCGGTGGAGTTGAGACACGTTGGTAAATGAGTCAATGTTAACCTTCTGGCGCCTCATAAACAGCTTTGGTAGAATACACCATGTGACCTGAAAGTGAGTCAGTGAGTTTGGTTTTACGCCGCTTTTAGCAATATTCCAGCAATATCACGGCGGGGGACACCAGAAATGGGCTTCACACATTGTACCTATAAGGGAAATGGAAGGGAATTCGAATCCATACAGGTCTGTAAACCGGGCTAAGAGGTAAGGTAGCGATCTGAACGTGTTTTGGATCTTCATCAATCTTTCATTTTAGCATATTGATATTATCACAAATGCCATTGTGATCAAACGCAAATGAGAACACGGGCGGACCTTCACTATATCAACTTTTATCACTATATACTGGATTTAAAAATAACCTCGTGTGCTTCTATAATAACTCTGTAGCTGTGAATTCAAAAGGGGATGTATGTATAGAGACTCGGTACTTATATCGGAAGGAAAAGTCATGTGCATCTCCGTTAAAGTCTATGTTTAAGTCACCAGGAGATCCGGAATACTCAGGTTGGTAAAGGTGTGACCACAGTGTTATCACCGAGGGAGGCAAGTCAGGCTTGTATCTCTGTATCACGATGTTCCATGCAAATCTCTATGTGTGTTAAGCAGATACGTATATGCTGGAATAGGACTCTGGCAGACAGCAACCCCGGATATCCCTTTTTATAAATAATTTGCTAATCTCATACATTTATCATATCTAATCTGAGACACAATCATAAAACCCTTTTTCTTTCTTCTTCTTCTTCTTCTTCTTCTTCTTCTTCTTGATGGTTGTCTAGTAGCAACTGGGATGCCTCCACCCTCAGCAAATCATTACTGTAGTAGTAACTGGGATAGAGTGGCACCACCAACACCGACACAGTGAGAAGGTGGGAATATCATATGCGTTCTGGAGGTGAATTAAATTCGCTGCTTTTTTGCAAGTCCACTTGAAATGTATTTTGGAAATACAAATGCTTAAAACAAGTTGACTTAGTGTCTTGTATTTGCAGAATGAGATGCTTAGTAGCATGTGTACAAAAATAAACTTTTTGGTCATTGCAAGATTCGAATATTTATGTTAAATTCGACAAATCAGTGGTCATTTCTGTTTTCTACTCGTTTTGTATATGTACACATTGGTCACGATAGCATTCAGAGAAAGTTTATTTCACCTTCAAAGCAAAATGTTTCATTTTCCTGAGTAAACATTGTTTTCTTCAGGCATCAGATTCGGCGTTATTGCCGTATGGTTTCACGTCTTATGAACATATCTGCACTCACATGGAAACATACAGTAGTTGTTGTTTGATCCGTTGCAGAACGGAAAGGCTGTCTATTTTGCCATGCATACATGCACTTTGAGTGGCATTCTTAGAAGTTGGAGAGTCAGATATCTGTATCGAAACGTCGCATCCGCTGAACAAAGATGCTGATCATTCATCAAGTTTGTCCTTATCTGCACTGTTGATGTTACACATATTCCACAGTGAGTGAGTGTACTTGATACACTACATCCCGCTTCTAGCCTAGGTCCTTACTTCAGGACACTCAAGTTGATCTCACACATGAACTTTCGAGAATACTTGCACCCACCATCGTTCCATAGAGGCTCCTTTTGTTGAGTGTGTGAGATCTGGACGCAGTTCTCCTGTCTCCACCTGAAGGAGTGACTCGGTTGGCCAGGCTCCCAAGCTGTGTAGACGAGCGGCGAACCATCCACCCACAGGAACGTGTTGGAGTGGAGCTGATCATGGAGACCTATCCACACTGTTAAACATACAAGATCATGAACTCTATAAACATTGGACATCAACAAGGCCCTACACTGTCATACACACAGGGTGTGAGCCCTATCTACACTGTCATACACACAGGGCGTGAGCCCTATCTACACTGTCATACATACAGGGTGTGAGCCCTATCTACACTGTCATACATACAAGGTGTGAGCCCTATCTACACTGTCATAAATACACACAGGGTGTGAGCCCTATCTACACTGTCATACACACAGGGCGTGAGCTATATCTACACTGTCATATATACAGGGTGTGAGCCCTATCTACACTGTCATACATACAGGGTGTGAGCCCTATCTACACTGTCATACATACAGGGTGTGAGCTATATCTACACTGTCATACATACAGGGTGTGAGCCCTATCTACACTGTCATACATACAGGGTGTGAGCCCTATCTACACTGTCATACACACAGGGTGTGAGCCCTATCTACACTGTCATACATACAGGTGTGAGTCTATGTATGTGACCCAGATTAAGAATCTTTTTCAGGAACGCATTCTTGACACCCCAGGCACACCCCATCCCCCAATAATGTCCCCACCCAAACTGCTGCACGATTGAGACATGCTTAGAATATACAATATGTGGATGTACACATTTCAACAAATATTCACTCAATAAAGATGACATGGATATTTTATCACAAAGTAGCAATTGTGTTTGTTGTGTTGTTGCCACATTGGATTTAAATGTTCCAAGAACAAAAGTTAATGACATTTGAGACACGTCAAACGTTCCCCATCCAAACTAAAACAAAGATGCCATTGTGTGAAATTCAGACAAAGTGCGAGAAAGTGAGTGAGTGAGTGAGTGAGTGAGTGGAGAAGGCATCAGTAGGGGTAGTTGGTGTTAGGAGATACAACTCTCATACATTCCTTCCGCCGTCTCTTATATAATTGTAGTCATGAGGATCTAGTCTGAGCAACCTGTCTGAGTCGTCAATGATTTGTCAATCGATCTCGAGTCGACAGTTTTCAATCACCAATCAATGAGCAGCAGCACCACCACATCGTCATCACCATCATCACCACCACCACCACCATCATCACCACCACCATCATCATCACCATCATCACCACCATCATCACCATCATCATCACCATCATCACCACCATCATCATCATCACCATCATCATCATCATCATCACCATCATCATCATCATCATCACCATCATCATCATCATCATCATCGATTCGACTATTTACAGTCGTCAATCATTTATCAATCAATCTCGAGTCGACAGTTTTCAATCACCAATCAATCAGCAGCAGCACCACCACCACCACCACCACCACCACCACCACCATCATCATCATCATCGACTCGATTATTTACAGAACGCAGCCATATAGCTGGAATATTGCTGAGTGCGGCGTAAAACTAAGCTCACTCACTCACTCATCATCACCTGTTTGATACTGCTTCATCAAGCTGGCGATCTCCCTATGTTTCGTCTCATCTTTAACCGTTACAAGATCGGCTCCTTTATTCCTGCAACTCCTCCTCGCCTTGAGCCACGGGGAACCACGTGTGTATATCTTCACACAGGAAAGGCTGTCTTCCAGGAATGTGTACCCTCTTTCTTGGCACATCTCTGAGAAGGATTTACCATTCCCACCAAACAAGGAGCATCGTCTGTTTGTTGTATTGTAGGTGTAGGATCTGCATGGAAGGACTCTTTGACAGTTGCTGATGCAGTTGATGTACGTGTCAACCTTGGTCAGCTTGGCCTGGTACGTCTTCAGGTTGAGGTGAGTCTTGGTACCACTACAGATATCATCGGAATATGCTTCACGAAATGATAGTAACAGTACTATCTCAAGAACAGATCCATATTGATTGATGTTCTGCGAGAATGAAACGATCACTAAATCATATCAGCATTGGGACATGATCGATAATGACTATAAAACCATATACGTTTTTTAAAATTTAAATTATTGGTGGCATTTAGAAGTGATGACCATGAAGAGGTACATTTATGGATGTCAGTTTTAGAAAACGGCCGATAAGGCATAATGGCTACTTGAAAGAATTGGCTAGTGACATATTTTTATAAAATGTCAAAACCATACACATAATCTAAATTATGGTAAAACATTCTCGTTGAATGGTTCTTAGAGGAAGGACATTTATAGATGACAGCTAATGTGTTCAAAGTCCCCAGGATTTCAAATGAGCTGAATCATTATAAATTAATGCCCCATATCGGATAATAACATCCCATGGACTAGTGAGACCAATTTAGCACATTCCACACTGTCACAAGAATTCCTTCACGGTGATATTTGGGGACCACTGACATATTAAATGTCAAGACTATTGCTTCCCGATGTATAACATATGGACTAAATTCTCTCCATTAAAACTCCATGTGTCCAACTCCGACAAATACATCAAATTTAAATTTAATTTTATTTTGCTACTATCGACAAATATAAGGCCATATTTGAAATGACAGTGAGGGTGTTATGAAAAGTGCCTGTAAAATATATGTGGGGAGTGTAGATCAATATCTGGCTTATCTGTCATGTTCGGACATACACGGGGGCGGTAGGGTAGTCTAGTGGTTAAAGCGTTAGCCCGTCACCCGGAAGACCGGGGTTCGATTGCCCACCTGGGTTCTATGTGTGAAGTATATTTCTCGTGTCCCCGCCGTGATATTGCTGGAATATTGCTAAAAGCGGCGTCAAACTAAACCCACTCACTCGGACATACATGACTGCCAGACCCCATACTGTTGACTAACCTGCGTTTGGTTACCCCTAGTATTATGAAGAGGGACACTTTTTATGGATACACAACTTCTTTATTACAATAGATGCAATGTTTCGGTGTGCATGTATCTGCTGACGTCTTCTACCATCTGTTAAAGCCTTGGTGTCTGTAAACATTGTTTAACACTATCGATACACAGCCTTCCCTGGCAGAACATAATGTTGGCCGCCTGTCTCAACGTGCTGTCCAAGCACAGGGTGAACGTTCAGTATGATAGATATTGTGTTCTTAGCACCGCACGGTATTGTAAATGTGCACCTCAACCACATATTCAAATACATATGTCAAAGGACGGCTGGTGTCTGTAAACTACAGTATCACAAATAACTCATATCATTGACTGTCTAGAAACATTTCTGCTTTAACCAATCGTTTTAAGGTGATATTTTGAACTGATATAACTTGTTTGAAACGTTTGGTAAAACTAAGTGAGAAAGAGTAGGTAATCCAGAATTTCAGGATTTGGCATTTAAAAGTTGAGTACCTTTCGCGGATAAAGATCACTTCCATAAAATCAATATCCGAAGTAAAAGACACACAAAGATTCCCACATCAAATCTACGTTTTTCGAATGGATTCTCAGTTATTGCGAACTACCTTTTTCTCCATGACATAATGCTAGTTGACACTTTCGAACGTAAACGTACGTTAAAGTTCCCAAAGATGCGTTTTCGCGCTGTGCAGTCGTTCCATGTACACACACCATCATTATAATGACGACATTATAACAATCAAACACTTATTTGGAAAAATATTTGAAATTTCATGTATCAATATCACCTATGCGTTTCTTTTTTGTCAGAGTATACCTGGGAAACTGCTGAGAGCAGCGTTAAACAGCAAACAAACAACACCTAACAAACGCATAATGCTGCAAAACGTCAAAGCCAGGAACAACCTCCTTCGAAACGTTCCGTTTGGCGTAGAATGGCAAATAAGAAACAGTTCCAAGGGGTCACTTGATGTTCAGTTATGTTAAACGAATGAAAGCTATTGTATGGTAAATGTCTGAGAAAACAATATGGCCAAAGTTGGACTACCTCCATGATGTCATCCAGGTGACAGATGGGGCACTTCGACAAGGAGGCATCCCAACGGGCAGGGTATTAGTTTGACTGATTTGCTTAGAGTAATAAATTGCAGCCTGTGCTGCAGTGTTGACCTGCCCTTGCATGTGTTTATGACTGATGCCACCTGTGCGACAGTGCACGCGTACTTACCCTCATACCTGCTGTCATCCATGTTTGATAGTGATCCATAACTCACACCGTGTCACACTACAGTTGACTCCGATATTAGCAGACAATTCCTAACATGATGTCAAACAGTGTATAAAAACGAAAAAAATAATCCCCTCACATTTACAGAGCACACAGAATGTATATGGGTGAAAATTTGCAAAAAAGAGGAATGGCGTTTTCTACTCTTATTTCTGCTTTCGTTACCATATTAAACATTTACTATCTGAGCAGTGTCCTGCTCTACTAACTTAAAACTTACCCTCATTGTTATTGTGCTAGCAGTGTAGTGGAGAGTTCACGAGATGCTGTCTGTCAGTCCACCTCCGTGTGCTCATGTGGGAGAGTATTGATCTGAGGCACCCGTCGCAAGTTGACGCCACTTTCTCACAAGACAATATAGTGCTTTGTCTCCAGTTGAGACCCTATACAAACAGGGTTATACCAAGTTAGGAGGGGGACAAGTTCTGAACGTATTCTGATAATTCTCCACAGACGTGTCCTACGGTTCCTGAGTTCCTGGTGTAGAAGGCTACCGTAGTGGACACAGAAGACATGACGTCATCACTTTTCCACAACGTTTGTTTAGATGTGTTTTGACTTTAGAACTATGTATTCTCACGCAGAGTTGCATACTACGCTAAATGCTTCTCAGACATCCGAAGCAATCAACTTGTCAAATGACGCAACAAACTTTAAACGTTTGAAGTCTTCACTGCTTTCACTTTTGTCTCTGGCTGATTGTTAGGAACGAAAGACTCATTCATGATTCAAATCATTTAATAACGTCAGCTAGGTCTGCTAATAAGCGACGTAAATCCTGAAATGATTAACCCAAAATGAAAATTGGTCATTCATTCAAGTTTCTCATGATAGATGCCTACTGTATTAACTATGTGACTAAGGCTCCATAATCAAATCATAGATTTCGTATCACCATTTCCTTCAGTGTGGCATTTGAAAGTTTCTTCACCTCTTGGACTCCACGTGCAAGATTCCCTCATGGTCACACTACCACTTAATGATGTCTGCCTGGCTGGCTGTAACGGTTAACCCTCTCAGATACATGACGACAACGAGGTTGGCAACTTGGCCCATTATCATCCTTACACAGTACCTAGTCACTGCGAGGTCCACATATTGCATGTTTGGTTCATATAGAGCCTTATATACGTAGAATATTGTATAGTATTCCCTGAAATTACTGAGAAAGTTGTTTCGGCAAATATCTAATACATGTATATAAACTATAGAAGTTTTACTTAAATGAATATGTTGACATATGATTCTAGTGTCTTTTTGAACAGTGCATTTGTACGTGTCTTTTCAGACCTCCTTGCCCTGCAATACACGACTGAATGCGCCTAGGTACACTACCGATGAAATCGTGTGACAGCGTATCGCAATATTCGACCACTTCTTTCTTCATGTGGGGCGGTAGGGTAGGTTAGTGGTTAAAGCGTTCGCTCGTCACGCTGAAGGCCCTGGTTCGATTCGTCACATGGGTACAATATGTGAAGCCCATTTCTGGTGTCACCCGCCGTGATATTGCTGGAATATTGCTAACAGCGGCGTTAAACCATACTCAGTCAGTCAGTCAGTCAGTCAGTCTAAACTTGAACAGTTTCTGTTCAGTGTAGCCCGCAGTGTGTTTTGTGTCGTTATCGTGCTGGAAAATATAATTATCTTCATTACAGTGTTCGGGCCGTTGGAAGGAGGTGATCATTGAAGACTTCAACATATCGTTCTTTCGTAAAACAATTCCAGTGAAAATACACAACGGGCGTCACCCCACGTGATGATATCCAACACCACATGTAAAAGTTCGGGCTATCTTTTGGGCGTTGGTACAAAGGTTTCACGGGGTCTTTTTTCAAAATTTTCACACAGTTCGGAAAAAGCCAGAAAGAACTTTCATGAGCAAAGAAAACATTATCCCAATCTTGATTTTCGTGAGTCCTACACCTACACTACAAGACTAAGTTTCTTTCTTTTTGTGCATCTTTCATCAGTGGTGAGAGAATTCCGCCCTTCTCCACCCAGTTAAGTCTTTGTAATTCTCGTCTAAGGATTTCATTACATACCTGAGGACGTCCTCTATAAATCATCTCATTTCTGATATTCTCAACGCATTTCAATTTGACCAAGTACTGAACTTCCTTGGCCTCCCTGCTCTTGTCTTGTGCTCAATCCCAACTCCTGACTGAATATTCTTCAAAATTCTGTATAATGTAGACAGAGGAATTTCATGTCTACCAGTTAACTCTTTTGCATGAGTCACACCCCTTTCAAAATCATCTATGCCATGTCAACAAAGCAAGCCATCAGCTACAGCAAAGGAGATAACTCTTGATGTAGTAAGGTTCATTCTTAAGACAACAAGAGTTGCCTCCCATATTGAGTACCTTATTACGTAATGTAACAAATATTTTAACATTCTATTATCAATATTAGGACCCAATGACTTTCTCAATAATTTCTGGAAAAACTGTACATAAACTTACAACATGCAAACTATCAAGGGTGTACTGTACATCGGAATTTTCAGGATTAGCAACCGTTTATCTTTGAAAGTGTGTAGTGCAGAGTTGTCAACCATGCCCGTTGTTGTTAGTTTGTTAATCCGTTAGTATCTGGTTCTGATTCTAAGTTTACTCACTGGTTTCAACAAAAGGGTCTTCATACAACACCTTGACAAAAAACAACCCATCCCCATCCCCTTCTTGTTACTGAGACGTTTCTCTCAGCAGTCTACGAGTCCTCTCTACACAGCCATGGGTGACTGCACCACATACTTACTTACCTGAAATCCAATCTGTGCGCCGCCCAACTAGGACATGTTTAACTAGTAAGTGGGTAATGCTTCAGTCGCTCTACCCGTCTACCCACACATAGCGGGCGAAGGGGGCTAGCTTTATTTGTACACTGTGGAGTAAGGCAGGGACATATTCTACTTCCTTGTCTGTCTGAGACACCGTTATACTGGTGTATGGGGGACACACGGGGATACCGTCCAGGATGAAGCAGGGGTGGATCCAGTGCTCCCTCCTTCTGACGCTGTGTCACATCTGCCTGACTCAAGGTAACCATGTTTTTATCGGTTCAGTGCCCAACTACGTAAACTACCTAGCAGAGGAAAGTATAAAAATGAAAATTGTATTCTACCCCTAACATATGAACACGTTTTTCGACCGATCGTTGCTGTGACCATACATTGATATGCTGCATAGGGATGTCGCCTATGATCCATATACAGCACCATTGATAATTATTTTGTTGTTTGTTGAAATCTTAGTCACGATCAAACATAGATATTTGGTTTTCTTCTGTCCGTCGATTTACCCGGATGACGTCGCCATTAAAGGATTCCTCGTTTGATACCCAATATAGAGTGTACCCATATGCTCTTTAGAGTAACACACCATTTAGGGATTGCAACCTGTTAACACAGAACGTTCCCAGGAAAAGTCTCGACCTTACACTGCTGTGTACTAAGAAAGAGTTGACCGTTTACCTCTCCACACATTGGCCATCACATGTGTATCAGTGATACGATGTTAAGGATATAAAGTATCAGTGATGTGATGTTTATGATGTACAAGAAGGGTGTACAAGTATCAGTGACATGATGTTAAGGATGTACAAGTATCAGTGATGTGATGTTAAGGATGTACAAGTGTCAGTGATGGGATGTTAAGGGTGTACAAGTATCAGTGATGTGACTGACTGAGTTTGGTTTTACGCCGCTTTTAGCAAAATTCCAGCAGCATCACGGCGGGGGATACCAGAAATGGGCTTCACACATTGTACCCATGTGGGGATTCGAACCCAGGTCTTCGGCGTGACGAGCCAACGCTTTAACCACTAGGCTACCCAAGCGCCCCATCAATGATGTGATGTTAAGGGTGTACAAGTATCAGTGATGTGATGTTAAGGGTGTGCATATTTTTTATTAGTGATATGCTGTTAAGGATGTACAAGTACCAGTGACATGATGTTAAGAGTGTACAAGTATCAGTGGTGTGATGTTAAGAGTATACAAGTATCAGTGATGTGATGTTAAGGATGTACAAGTATCAGTGATGTGATGTTAAGGGTGTGTATGTATTAGTGATATAATGTTAAGGGTGTACAAGTATCAGTGATATGATGTGATGGGTCTGCATGTATTAGTGATATAATGTTAAGGGTGTACAAGTATCAGTGATATGATGTTAAGAGTGTATAGTTATCAGTGATGTGATGTTAAGAATGTACAAGTATCAGTGAGGTGATGTTAAGGGTGTACAAGTATCAGTGATGTGATGTTAAGAGTGTACAAGTATCAGTGATGTGATGTTAAGGTGTACAAGTATCAGTGATGTGATGTTAAGGATGTACAAGTATCAGTGATGTGATGTTAAGGGTGTGCATGTATTAGTGATATGATGTTAAGGGGTACAAGTATCAGTGATGTGATGCTAAGGGTGTACAAGTATCAGTGAAGTGATGTTAAGGGTGTACAAGTATCAGTGATGTGATGTTAAGGTGTACACGTATCAGTGATGTGATGTTAACGATGTACAAGTATCAGTGATGTGATGTTAAGGGTGTGCATGTATTAGTGATATGATGTTAAGGGGGTACAAGTATCAGTGATGTGATGTTAAGGGTGTACAAGTATCAGTGAAGTGATGTTAAGGGTGTACAAGTATCAATGATGTGACTGACCGAGTTTGGTTTTACGCCGCTTTTAGCAATATTCCAGCAATATCACTGCGGGGGACACCAGAAATGGGCTTCACTCATTGTACACATGTGGGGATTCGAACCCGGGTCTTCGGCGTGACGAGCCAACGGTTTAGCCACTAGGCTACCCCACCGCCCCATCAGTGTTGTGATGTTAAGGGTGTACAAGTATCAGTGATGTGATGTTAAGGATGTACAAGTATCAGTGATGTGATGTTAAGGATGTACAAGTGTCAGTGATGGGATGTTAAGGGTGTACAAGTATCAGTGATGTGATGTTAAGGGTGTGCATATTTTTTATTAGTGATATGATGTTAAGGATGTACAAGTACCAGTGACATGATGTTAAGAGTGTACAAGTATCAGTGACATGATGTTAAGGATGTACAAGTATTAGTGATGTGATGGGTCCGCATGTATTAGTGATATAATGTTAAGGGTGTACAAGTATCAGTGATATGCTGTTAAAGGTGTACAAGTATCAGTGATGTGATGTTAAGAGTGTACAATTATCAGTGATGTGATGTTAAGGGTGTACAAGTATCAGTGATGTGATGTTAAGGATGTACAAGTATCAGTGATGTGATGTTAAGGGTGTACAAGTATCAGTGATGTGATGTTAAGGATGTACAAGTATCAGTGATGTGATGTTAAGGGTGTACAAGTATCAGTGATGTGATGTTAAGGGTGTACAAGTATCAGTGATTTGATGTTAAGGCTGTACAAGTATCAGTGATGTGATGTTAAGGGTGTACAAGCATCAGTGATGTGATGTTAAGGGTGTACAAGTATCAGTGAGGTGATGTTAAGGGTGTACAAGTATCAGTGATATGATGTTAAGGGTGTACAAGTATCAGTGATATGATGTTAAGAATGTACAAGTATCAGTGATGTGATGTTAAGGGATGTACAAGTATCAGTGATGTGATGTTAAGGATGTACAAGTATCAGTGATGTGATGTTAAGAGTGTACAAGTATCAGTGATGTGATGTTAAGAGGTGTACAAGTATCAGTGATGTGATGTTAAGGGTGTACAAGTATCAGTGATGTGATGTTAAGGATGTACAAGTATCAGTGATGTGATGTTAAGGGTGTACAAGTATCAGTGATGTGATGTTAAGGATGTACAAATATCAGTGATGTGATGTTAAGGGTGTACAAGTATCAGTGATGTGATGTTAAGGGTGTACAAGTATCAGTGATGTGATGTTAAGGGTGTACAAGTATCAGTGATGTGATGTTAAGGATGTACAAGTATCAGTGATGTGATGTTAAGGGTGTGCATGTATTAGTGATATGATGTTAAGGGGGTACAAGTATCAGTGATGTGATGCTAAGGGTGTACAAGTATCAGTGAAGTGATGTTAAGGGTGTACAAGTATCAGTGAGGTGATGTTAAGGGTGCACAAGTATCAGTGTTGTGATGATAAGAATGTACAAGTATCAGTGAGGTGATGTTAAGGGTGTACAAGTATCATTGAGGTGATGTTAAGGATGTACAAGTATCAGTGATGTGATGTTAAGAGTGTACAGGTATCAGTGATGTGATGTTAAGGGTGTACAAGTATCAGTGATGTGATGTTAAGGGTGTACAAGTATCAGTGATGTGATGTTAATGATGTACAAATATCAGTGATGTGATGTTAAGGGTGTACAAGTATCAGTGATGTGATGTTAAGGATGTACAAATATCAGTGATGTGATGTTAAGGGTGTACAAGTATCAGTGATGTGATGTTAAGGGTGTACAAGTATCAGTGATGTGATGTTAAGGGTGTACAAGTATCAGTGATGTGATGTAAAGGATGTACAAGTATCAGTGATGTGATGTTAAGGGTGTGGATGTATTAGTGATATGATGTTAAGGGTGTTCAAGTTTCAGTGAAGTGATGTTAAGGGTGTACAAGTATCAGTGAGGTGATGTTAAGGGTGCACAAGTATCAGTGTTGTGATGGTAAGGATGTACAAATATCAGTGAGGTGATGTTAAGGGTGTACAAGTATCAGTCATGTGATGTTAAGGGTGTACAAGTATCAGTGATGTGATGTTAAGGGTGTACAAGTATCAGTGATGTGATGTTAAATGATGTACAAGTATCAGTGATGTGATGTTAAGGGTGTACAAGTATCAGTGATGTGATGTTAAGGATGTACAAGTATCAGTGATGTGATGTTAAGGGTGTACAAGTATCAGTGATGTGATGTTAAGGGTGTACAAGTATCAGTGATGTGATGTTAAGGGTGTACAAGTATCAGTGATGTGATGTTAAGGATGTACAAGTATCAGTGATGTGATGTTAAGGGTGTACATGTATTAGTGATATGATGTTAAGGGTGTACAAGTATCAGTGAAGTGATGTTAAGGGTGTACAAGTATCAGTGATGTGATGATAAGGATGTACAAGTATCAGTGAGGTGATGTTAAGGGTGTACAAGTATCAGTGAGGTGATGTTAAGGATGTACAAGTATCAGTGATGTGATGTTAAGAGTGTACAGGTATCAGTGATGTGATGTTAAGGGTGTACAAGTATCAGTGATGTGATGTTAAGGGTGTACAAGTATCAGTGATGTGATGTTAATGATGTACAAATATCAGTGATGTGATGTTAAGGGTGTACAAGTATCAGTGATGTTATGTTAAGGATGTACAAGTATCAGTGATGTGATGTTAAGGGTGTACAAGTATCAGTGATGTGATGTTAAGGGTGTACAAGTATCAGTGATGTGATGTTAAGGGTGTACAAGTATCAGTGATGTGATGTAAAGGATGTACAAGTATCAGTGATGTGATGTTAAGGGTGTGCATGTATTAGTGATATGATGTTAAGGGTGTACAAGTATCAGTGCGGTGATGTTAAGGGTGTATAAGTATCAGTGAAGTGATGTCAAGGGTGTACAAGTATCAGTGAGGTGATGTTAAGGGTGTACAAGTATCAGTATCAGTTGTGATGATAAGAATGTACAAGTACCAGTGAGGTGATGTTAAGGGTGTACAAGTATTAGTGAGATGATGTTAAGGGTGTACAAGTATCAATGATGTGATGTTAAGAGTGTACAGGTATCAGTGAGGTGATGTTGAGGGTGTACAAGTATCAGTGATGTGATGTTAAGGGTGTACAAGTATCAGTGATGTGATGTTAACGATGTACAAATATCAGTGATGTGATATTAAGAGACTACAAGTATCAGTGATATGATGTAAAAGGTGTACAAGTATCACTGATATGATGTTAAGGGTGTACAAGTATCAGTGATGTGATGTTAAGGGTGTTCAAGTATAAGTGATGTGATGTTAAGGATGTACAAGTATCAGTGATGTGATGTTAAGAGTGTACAAGTGTCAGTGATGGGATGTTAAGGGTGTACAAGTATCAGTGATATGACTGACTGAGTTTTGTTTTACGCCGCTTTTAGCAATATTCCAGCAATATCACGGCGGGGGACACCAGAAATGGGCTTCACTCATTGTACACATGTGGGGATTCGAACCCGGGTCTTCGGCGTGACGAGCCAACGGTTTAGCCACTAGGCTACCCCACCGCCCCATCAGTGATGTGATGTTAAGGATGTACACGTATCAGTGATGTGATGTTAAGAGTGTACATGTATCAGTGATTTGATGTTAAGAGTGTACATGTATCAGTGATGTGATGTTAATCATGTACAAGTATCAGTGATGTGATGTTAAGGGTGTACACGTATAAGTGATGTGATGTTGATGGTGTACACGCATCAGTGATGTGATGTTGATTGTGTACTGGTATCAGTGATGTGATGTTAAGGATGTACACGTATCAGTGATGTTATGTTAAGGGTGTACAAGTATCAGTGATGTGATGTTAAGAGTGTACAAGTATCAGTGATGTGATTTTAAGAGTGTGCATGTATCAGTGATGTGATGCTAAGGGTGTACACGTATAAGTGATGTAATGTTAAGAGTGTACAAGTATCAGTGATGTGATGTTAAGAATGTACAAGTGTCAGTGATGTAATGTTAAGAGTGTACAAGTATCAGTGATGTGATGCTAAGGGTGTGGAAGTATCAGTGATGTAATGTTAAGGATGCTAAGTGATGGTGTGGAAGTATCAGTGCTGTAATGTTAAGAATGTACAAGTATCAGTGATGTAATGTTATGTACAAGTATCAGTGATGTGATACAAGGGTGGATCAGTGATGTAATGTTAAGGGTGTACAAGTATCAGTGATGTGATGTTAAGAGTGTACAAGTATCAGTGATGTGATGTTAAGAGTGTAGAAGTATGAGTGATGTGATGTTAAGGATGTACAAGTATGAGTGATGTGATGTTAAGGGTGTACAAGTATCAGTGATGTGAAGTTAAGGGTGTACAAGTATCAGTGATGCTACAGTATATAACAGGGTAATATCATGACTACAACATGTTATAAATTTATACCATTTAACTATTATGAAGTGGACTACCAGATAACGACCCTACAGGAGACGATAAGACAAAATAAGACCATTAACAGAACTTCACTATAACATAATTAAGATAATTACAATCTAACATCACAAGTGATAACCACTTCAGTTTATCATCACAGACACATGTGATATATTTATACAGTCCAAAATCAAATGGAAATTGCGTAATAACTGTACATGAACACGAAAAGATACAATAGAAATTCATTCGCCCGCTCATACAGCGCCCCAACAAACTCATCCACTTCCACAACCGAAAGCCGTTTACTCGAATAGACCCATGGCAGACAATAAACACCTTAAAGTATAATACTGTCATGTGTTTTTTATTCGAAACTGACAATTAATTTTGTCTAAATTAGTAAATTATTAGCAATTTCTTGCAAGTCATACTGGAAAGATTAACATATGTTCGGGTACCTGTATACAGAAACAAATAGCGGCGTCTAATCGGCGCAAGGGTTCCGTGATACTCATCTTCTGTGCATATAGCCACAAATAATACCATGAATGGGGCTTCTCAAGAGCAGGCGTCCGCTAGCCATTGAGTATAACAGACTACTGATTCCAGCAAGGGGTAAACAAGGGCACAACGTTTAATGTGTTGTGTTGGGAGGATGAACTGACTGATAGGTCTGGTCCACGTCGACATACGCTGTAACAGACCGAGCACATGATCGCTCTAGCGGCACGGTGAAACCACCCTCCATTGACAACAAACCATCTCTGTGTACCACAATACATCCTCTCAAGACTTTCAATACATTCGACCACGCCCAACATGGCTGGTGACATGCTCACTGACGTGAGTCGCCCCAGCCTATTTATTGTGTGCCCCCACCTCTTGTGTAGGACATGTATTTATATGTGTATGTGATGGTGGTATCACTCTGCAATAGTACAGCTGTATGTAGTCTCAATCAGATGTTGGAGGTGGGTAGCGAAGTAGTTAAAGCTCTCCACGTCACGCCGAAGGCCCGGGTTCGATTCCCCACATGGGTATAATGTGTGAAGCCCATTTCTGGTGTCCTCTGCCGTGTTATTACTACAAGTGGCGTAAAGCTCACTCACTCACTTACTCTCTCACTCACTCACTCAAACAGATAACAGCGATGGGTGGTGTTACACACCAACCATGATGTCGGGGTACGGTACATGTCATCATCCATGTCACTGAGTCTGACAACGTGACCATTACTGTTCGTGCATACGATCATCATAGGTCGGGGACAAGGTCTAACCTTGCGTCAAGATAGGGAGTTAAACATAGGTTGTCGGGGACTAGGTCTAAACTGGAATCTCCACAGGGAGATCAACATAGGTTGTCTGGGATTAGGTCTAAACTGGAATCTCTACAGGGGAGATCAACAGAGGATGCCGGGGACAAGGTCTAAACTGGAATCTCCACAGGGAGATCAACATAGGATGTCTGGGACTAGGTCTAAACTGGAATCTCTACAGGGAGATCAACATAGGATGTTGGGGACTAGGTCTAAACTGGAATCTCTACAGGGAGATCAACATAGGATGTTGGGGACTAGGTCTAAACTGGAATCTCTACAGGGAGATCAACATAGGATGTCTGGGACTAGGTCTAAACTGGAATCTCTACAGGAAGATCAACATAGGATGTTGGGGACTAGGTCTAAACTGGAATCTCTACAGGGAGATCAATATAGGATGTCAGGGACTAGGTCTAAACTGGAATCTCCACAGGGAGATCAACATAGGATGTCTGGGACTAGGTCTAAACTGGAATCTCTACAGGGAGATCAACATAGGATGTCTGGGACTAGGTCTAAACTGGAATCTCTACAGGGAGATCAACATAGGATGTCTGGGACTAGGTGTAAACTGGAATCTCTACAGGGAGATCAACATAGGATGTTGGGGACTAGGTCTAAACTGGAATCTCCACAGGGAGATCAACATAGGATGTCTGGGACTAGGTCTAAACTGGAATCTCTACAGGGAGATCAACATAGGATGTTGGGGACTAGGTCTAAACTGGAATCTCTACAGGAAGATCAACATAGGATGTCTGGGACTAGGTCTAAACTGGAATCTCCACAGGGAGATAAACATAGGATGTCGGGGACTAGGTCTAAACTGGAATCTCTACAGGGAGATCAACATAGGATGTCTGGGACTCTAGTCTAAACTGGAATCTCTACAGGGAGATCAACATAGGATGTCTGGGACTAGGGTCTAAACTGAATCTCTACAGGAGATCAACATAGGATGTCGGGGACTAGGTCTAAACTGGAATCTCTACAGGAGATCAACATAGGATGTCGGGGACTAGGTCTAAACTGGAATCTCTACAGGGAGATCAACATAGGATGTTGAGGGACTAGTCTTAAACTGGAATCTCCACAGGAGATCAACATAGGATGGACTAGGTCTAAACTGGAATCTCCACAGGGAGATCAACATAGGATGTTGGGGACTAGGTCTAAACTGGAATCTCTACAGGGAGATCAACATAGGATGTCTGGGACTAGGTCTAAACTGGAATCTCTACAGGGAGATCAACATAGGATGTTGGGGACTAGGTCTAAACTGGAATCTCTACAGGGAGATCAATATAGGATGTCGGGGACTAGGTCTAAACTGGAATCTCTACAGGGAGATCAACATAGGTTGTCTGGGACTAGGTCTAAACTGGAATCTCTACAGGAGATCAACATAGGATGTCTGGGGACTAGGTCTAAACTGGAATCTCTACAGGGAGATCAACATAGGGATGTCTGGGACTAGGTCTAAACTGGAATCTCTACAGGGAGATCAACATAGGATGTCGGGGACTAGGTCTAAACTGGAATCTCTACAGGAGATCAACATAGGTTGTCGGGGACTAGGTCTAAACTGGAATCTCTACAGGGAGATCAACATAGGATGTCGGGGACTAGGTCTAAACTGGAATCTCCACAGGGAGATCAACATAGGATGTTGGGGACTAGGTCTAAACTGGAATCTCTACAGGGAGATCAACATAGGTTGTTGGGGACTAGGTCTAAACTGGTATCTCTACATGGAGATCAACATAGGTTGTCTGGGACTAGGTCTAAACTGGAATCTCTACAGGGAGATCAACATAGGTTGTCGGGGACTAGGTCTAAACTGGTATCTCTTCATGGAGATCAACATAGGATGTCTGGGATTAGGTCTAAACTGGAATCTCTACAGGGAGATCAACATAGGATGTCGGGGACTAGACTTAAACTGGAATCTCTTCAGGAGATCAATATAGGATGTCGGGGACTAGACTTAAACTGGAATCCTTACAGGGAGATCAACATAAGATGTCGGGGACTAGGGTCTAAACTGGAATCTCATCAGGAGATCAATATAAGATGTCGGGGACTAGATTTAAACTGGAATCCTTACAGGGAGATCAACATAAGATGTCGGGGACTAGACTTAAACTGGAATCCTTACAGGGAGATCAATATAAGATGTCGGGGACTAGTCCTAAACTGGAATCTCTACAGGAGATCAACATAGGTTGTTGGGGACTAGGTCTAAACTGGAATCTCCACAGGGAGATCAACATAGGTTGTTGGGGACTAGGTCTAAACTGGAATCTCTACAGGGAGATCAACATAGGTTGTTGGGGACTAGGTCTAAACTGGAATCTCTTCAGGGAGATCAACATAGGTTGTCGGGGACTAGGTCTAAACTGGAATCTCTACAGGGAGATCAACATAGGTTGTTGGGGACTAGGTCTAAACAGGAATCCTTACAGTCAGATCAATATAAGATGTCGGGGACTAGACTTAAACTGGAATCCTTACAGGGAGATCAACATAGGTTGTTGGGGACTAGGTGTAAACTGGAATCTCTACAGGGAGATCAACATAGGTTGTCGGGGACTAGGTCTAAACTGGAATCTCTACAGGGAGATCAATATAGGTTGTTGGGGACTAGGTCTAAACTGGAATCTCTACAGGGAGATCAATATAGGTTGTTGGGGACTAGGTCTAAACTGGAATCCTTACAGGGAGATCAATATAGGTTGTTGGGGACTAGGTCTAAACTGGAATCCTTACAGGGTGATCAATATAAGATGTCGGGGACTAGGTCTAAACTGGAATCTCTACAGGGAGATCAACATAGGTTGTTGGGGACTAGGTCTAAACTGGAATCTCTACAGGGAGATCAATATAGGTTGTTGGGGACTAGGTCTAGACTGGAATCCTAGCAGGGAGATCAATATAAGATGTCGGGGACTAGACTTAAACTGAAATCCTTACTGGGAGATCAACATAGGTTGTTGGGGACTAGGTCTAAACTGGAATATCCACAGGGAGATCAACATAGGTTGTTGGGTACTAGGTCTAAACTGGAATCTCTACAGGGAGATCAACATAGGTTGTTGGGGACTAGACTTAAACTGGAATCCTTACAGGGAGATCAATATAAGATGTCGGGTACTAGACTTAAACTGGAATCCTTACAGGGAGATCAACATAGGTTGTTGGGGACTAGGTCAAAACTGTAATCTGCACAGGGAGATCAACATAGGTTGTTGGGGACTAGGTCTAAACTGGAATCTCTACAGGGAGATCAACATAGGATGTTTGGGACTAGGTCTAAACTGGAATCTCTACAGGGAGATCAACATAGGATGTCTGGGACTAGGTGTAAACTGGAATCTCTACAGGGAGATCAACATAGGATGTCCGGGACTAGGTCTAAACTGGAATCTCTACAGGGAGATCAACATAGGAAGCGGAGGACTATGTCTAAACTGGAATCTCCACAGGGAGATGAACATAGGATGCCGAGGACTAGGTCTAAACTGGAATCTCCACAGGGAGATCAACATTGGATGCCGAGGACTAGGTCTAAACTGGAATTTCCACAGGGAGATCAACATAGGATGCCGAGGACTAGGTCTAAACTGGAATCTCTACAGGGAGATCAACATATTATGCCGAGGACTAGGTCTAAAGTGGAATCTCCACAGGGAGATCAACATAGGATGTTGGGGATTAGGTCTAAACTGGAATCTCTACAGGAGATCAACATAGGATGTTTGGGGACTAGGTCTAAACTGGAATCTCTACAGGGAGATCAACATAGGATGTCTGGGACTAGGTCTAAACTGGAATCTCTACATGGAGATCAACATAGGATGTCTGGGACTAGGTCTAAACTGGAATCTCCACAGGGAGATCAATATACGATGCCGAGGACTAGGTCTAAACTGGAATCTCAACAGGGAGATCAACATAGGATGTCTGGGACTAGGTCTAAACTGGAATCTCCACAGGGAGATCAATATAGGATGTCGAGGACTAGGTCTAAACTGGAATCTCCACAGGGAGATCAACATAGAATATTGAGGATTAGGTCTAAACTGGAATCTCTACAGGGAGATCAACATGGGTTGTTGGGGACTAGGTGTAAACTGGAATCTCTACAGGGAGATCAACATAGGATGCCGGGGACTAGGTCTAAACTGGAATCTCCACAGGGAGATCAACATAGGATGCCGGGGACTAGGTCTAAACTGGAATCTCTACAGGGAGATCAACATAGGATGTCTGGGGACTAGGTCTAAAGCTGGAATCTCTACAGGAGATCAACATAGGATGTCTAAACTGGAATCATCCACAGGAGATCTCCGGGGACAACTGAATGGAGATCAACATAGGATGCCGGGGACTAGGTCTAACCTGGAATCTCCACAGGAGATCAACATAGGATATTGAGGATAGGTCTGGAATCTCTACAGGAGATCAACATAGGTTGTTGGGGACTAGGTGTAAACTGGAATCTCCACAGGAGATCAACATAGGATGCCGGGGACTAGGTCTAACCTGGAATCTCCACAGGGAGATCAACAACATAGGTGTAATGCCCACAGGAGATCAATATAGGTGTAAACTGGAATCTCTGGACAGGGGAGATCAACATAGGATGTTGGGGACTAGGTCTAAACTGGAATCTCCACAAGGAGATCAACATAGGATGTTGGGGACTAGGTCTAAACTGGAATTTCTACAGGGCGATCAACATAGGATGCCGGGGACTAGGTCTAAACTGGAATCTCTACAGGGAGATCAACATAGGATGTTGGGGACTAGGTCTAAACTGGAATCTCCACAGGGAGATCAACATAGGTTGTCTGGGGACTAGGTCTAAACTGGAATCTCTACAGGGAGATCAACATACGTTGTCTGGGACTTGGTCTAAACTGAATCTGTACAGGGACATCAACATAGGTTGTCGGGGACTAGGTCTAAACTGGAATCTCTACAGGGAGATCAACATAGGTTGTTGGGGACTTGGTCTAAACTGGAATCTCTACAGGGAGATCAACATAGGTTGTTGGGGACTAGGTCTAAACTGGAATCTCCACAGGGAGATCAACATAGGTTGTCTGTGACTAGGTGTAAACTGGAATCTCTACAGGAGATCAACATAGGTTGTCTGGGACTAGGTCTAAACTGGAATCTCTACAGGGAGATCAACATAGGATGTCTGGGACTAGGTCTAAACTGGAATCTCCACAGGGAGATCAATATAGGATGTCGGGGACTAGGTCTAAACTGGAATCTCCACAGGGAGATCAATATAGGATGTCGGGGACTAGGTCTAAACTGGAATCTCCACAGGGAGATCAACATAGGATGCCGGGGACTAGGTGTAAACTGGAATCCACAGGAGATCAACATAGGATGTCTGGGGATTAGGTCTAAACTGGAATCTCAACAAGGAGATCAACATAAGATGTCAGGGGACTAGGTCTAAACTGGAATCCTTACAGGGGAGATCAACATAAGATGTCGGGGACTAGACTTAAACTGGAATCCTTACAGGGAGATCAACATAGGATGTCGGGGACTAGGTCTAAACTGGAATCTCCACAGGGGAGATCAACATAGGTTGTCTGGGGACTAGGTCTAAACTGGAATCTCTACAGGAGATCAACATAGGTTGTTGGGGACTAGGTCTAAAACTGGAATCTCTACAGGGAGATCAACATAGGATGTTGGGGACTAGGTCTAAAACTGGAATCTCTACAGGAGATCAATATAGGGTTGTTGGGGACTAGGTCTAAACTGGAATCTCCACAGGGGAGATCAACATAGGTTGTCAGGGACTAGGTCTAAACTGGAATCTCTACAGGGAGATCAACATAGGATGTTGGGACTAGGTCTAAACTGGAATCTCTACAGGGAGATCAACATAGGTTGTTGGGGACTAGGTCTAAACTGGAATCTCCACAGGGAGATCAACATAGGTTGTCTGAGACTAGGTGTAAACTGGAATCTCTACAGGGGAGATCAACATAGGCTGTTGGGGACTAGGGAAACTGAATCTCCACAGGAGATCAACATAGGTTGTCTGAGACTAGGTGTAAACTGGAATCTCTACAGGGAGATCAACATAGGTTGTCGGGGACTAGGTCTAAACTGGAATCTGTACATGGACATCAACATAGGTTGTTGGGGACTAGGTCTAAACTGGTATCTCTTCACGGAGATCAACATAGGTTGTTGGGGACTTGGTCTAAACTGGAATCTCTACAGGGAGATCAACATAGGTTGCCGGGGACTTGGTCTAAACTGGTATGTTTTCAGGGAGATCAACATACATGTAGTTTGTCTGGGATTAGGTCTAAACTGGAATCTCTACAGGGAGATCAACATAGGTTGTTGGGGACTAGGTCTAAACTGGTATGTTTTCATGGAGATCAACATACATGTAGTTTGTCTGGGATTAGGTCTAAACTGGAATCTCTTCAGGGAGATCAATATAGGATCTCGGGGACTAGACTTAAACTGGAATCTCTTCAGGAGATCAATATAGGATGTCGGGGACTAGACTTAAACTGGAATCCTTACAGGGAGATCAACATAAGATATCGGGGACTAGGTCTAAACTGGAATCTCATCAGGAGATCAATATAAGATGTCGGGGACTAGACTTAAACTGGAATCCTTACAGGGAGATCAACATAAGATGTCGGGGACTAGACTTAAACTGGAATCCTTACAGGGAGATGAATATAAGATGTCGGGGACTAGACTTAAACTGGAATCCTTACAGGGAGATCAACATAGGTTGTTGGGGACTAGGTCTAAACTGGAATCTCTACAGGGAGATCAATATAGGTTGTTGGGGACTAGGTCTAAACTGGAATCTCTACAGGGAGATCAATATAGGTTGTTGGGGACTAGGTCTAAACTGGAATCTCTACAGGAGATCAATATAGGTTGTTGGGGACTAGGTCTAAACTGGAATCCTTACAGGAGATCATCAGGTTGTTGGGGACTAGACTTCTAAACTGGAATGTTGTGCACTAGGTCTAAAAACTGGAATCTCCACCGGAGATCAACATAGGTTGTTGGGGACTAGGTCTAAACTGGAATCTCTACAGGAGAGATCAACATAGGTTGTTGGGGACTAGGTCTAAACTGGAATCCTTACAGGGAGATCAATATAAGATGTCGGGGACTAGACTTAAACTGGAATCCTTACAGGGAGATCAACATAGGTTGTTGGGAACTAGGTCAAAACTGGAATCTCTACAGGGAGATCAATATAGGTTGTTGGGGACTAGGTCTAAACTGGAATCTCTACAGGGAGATCAATATAGGTTGTTGGGGACTAGGTCTAAACTGGAATCCTTACAGGGAGATCAACATAGGTTGTTGGGAACTAGGTCAAAACTGGAATCTCTACAGGGAGATCAATATAAGCTGTCGGGGACTAGGCTTAAACTGGAATTTCCACAGGGAGATCAACATAGGATGTCTGGGACTAGGTCTAAACTGGAATCTCTACAGGGAGATCAAGACAGGCTGTCGGGGACTGAATCAAAACTGGTGTTTCCAGGGGGTCTCGGTAATGTCTCGGTGGTGTTTACAGAGATGACTTATTGAGTGGCACCTGGGACTACCTTAATGTTTGTTCTCGGGTGTGCAACATTACCCCTGCAGCGCAGTAATCAACAATAGGCCTACAGGTGACGCTCCGTCGAGTCTCAGTCTATTTTCATAGTCATACAATCTAGCCGCTGGTTTTTCGTATGGTAGCTGAGAAGGGCCATCGTCATATCGATAGTACGATACTCCGATATTGTCACACGATATAACGATATTGCGATGGAGCCACAAACGAAAACCGATAAGGTACAGTAACAAAACGACATTACGACAGCACGGCACGGTGACAGCACGAGATGATGTGAAGGTAACTCGATAAGACAGGTTTCGCGCGTTGGATCCAGTTGGCCTCCATCAATTTTCTCTCCACCAATCGCTGACGGTCAAAATGTCAGTGTCATCATTTGATGGGATGGCTGGGATTTCTGATCACGTGTTCTGATAAGGCTGATTTCATGTCCGAGTTCTTCACCGATGCTTTGTGCTCTTTCATACGAGTACATACATAGAGAATACTACAAGAGGTCTCATAACATACGAATTATACGGTCACGAGTTTCGTATAATTCGTATGTAATGAGACCGAGTGTGGTATTTTATTTATTACCCACGTCTTACATGCATTAAAATTGACAAAATAGCGTAGTTTTGGTATTGTTGTGGTTTCATAAAGGGTTGCGGAGAATTTTGTTCTGACGTACACTTTTGCATGACGTCACACTGTATTGACGTCACTACGCCATTTCTCGTCTGTCCCCTTTGTAACCGACGTCACGATGCATGTCAGTTGTCATCGCCTCTCGTACAGCCTCCTTCAGTAAACTACTCCGTAGCACCGCGTTTCTTGGTTTGCAATTGCTTCACTCGGCTAACATCACTGGTGGAAACATTGCGTTTATGTTTTTCGACGCATATAATGTCTCAGTTAGACTCACAATAAACAACTACACGGCAACGTTCGCAATGTTTACATTCCCACAATGCATCTAAGTTGTAGAATGAATGAATTCACGTGTTTGTTATGAATGAACAAGTAGTTCCGTCACAACGTGACCTAACTGAGAGGTCATCGGTTATCCAATCAAATCGTTATAATCTCAGGTCAAGTCGTTACGACACAGGTCAACGCGATACGATACTCGTGTGCCGTACGAGATGAGTATGCAACTACCCATACGTTGACCACGTGGGTAATAAAGGCCTGTCTGTTTCACCTGCAAGAGCATAAACATACCGCTACATGTCCATAAAGCATCTATCACAAGGCAGAACAACAACACGAGATGGCATGGCGACAACAACTTGACTTGGCGACCAGACGAGTCGACATGGCGATTGCGTGACGACTACGTGATTGCACGATATGGCGGTAACACGACACGATATGGCGGTAACACGACATGGTATGGCGGTAACACGACACGATATGGCAAGACCGAGACATGACATGGCTGTTAGTATATTGCGATTAGTATTTATCATCCAAAACTGACTCCCACAGTAGACAATGACCTCACAAATGATGTATTTGATATTAGAAGACTCTTGGGTGAAATTCTCTTTATAGGCCTATCGATAACAAACATGGCGGTAACGAGACATGCGCCGTGTGTCTCGCATCTTCCGTATTTTCCTTGAATACAATAACAGTCCTGTCGTAATCGTACGCCTTTCAAACACAGAGAAGAATGTGAAAAAGAAGTTGTCAGTTTGTCGTCCCGTGATAGTCAAGGCCTCTGTACGGGACACAATGAGTGTATTTATCCCAGGCGAGTGATAAAGTACCTGTTTTGAACCATTGTTATAACACCAAGGTCTGTTGTTGCAGCTTGTTTTGTAAAACAAAACGTTGACGTTAAAATATGTAGTATTTGTATAGTAAGTATGATATGATAGAAGTTAGATTACTCACTCGGAACTGGTGATTCCGGAAGTAGTATCATCAGATCAAGATTCTCCAGATGTCCCATTCACGTATTACCCTCACGGGTCGTAACATCATTTATCTGTCTAAGTTGTTGTGACTAGTTTTACATCTTTTAATGTGTGTAGTGTTACATCGTTTAACATTTTACTCTGACACTACGATGGCGGGGTCGGCACTTCTGACACTGCCCCCTTAATGGGGAATTGGACCCGGAAGGAGCCACCAGTTTGTTGACATCTATGTTGTGTATCACCAGGGTAACCTAATGGTTAAAGCGTTCACGCGTCACACCAAAAAACCCGGGTTCCATTCCTCACTTCTGTATATTATTTTAACGCATTTCTAAACTCACTATAACTCGCTATAACACTATAACAATCATCTTAAGGCTGATATTCCCCTTATCTCATAACAAGCTGACATTAGCGGATGGCCACAAAAATACAAATTGCTTGCTTAAAATATTTCCAATAAAGATTTATTTTAAACCCATACAAAATATCAGCAGGGAAGCCGCCATAAGACGTGCAACACTCAAAGCTTTCCCTACACTGTTGTTGAGGTAGAAGCGCAGTTGTACCAGCCGTCTCTCTGTTTACAAGCCGCTGTGGGTTTCAGGGAACAATACTTTGTAAAGGTGTGGTCTGTATAAGTGTTTGCATTAAGTTGTCTTGAATAAAGGTAAAAACACCGGGTCAACCATCACAGGCTCTCTCAGCTGAATGTCACGTGACAGTGAGCATTATCCACGTATTTTGAGTTCAATGCTTCAATGGTATACTGTACACAGTAAATCTATCACAGAGTCATAGTGTAAACACATCCATGTACTTCAGTGATTATTATCATCATACAGATCACTTCATACACACAGGAGCGTTGGGGCAGCCTCGTGGCTAAAGCGTTTGCTCGTGGTGCAAAGACCAGGGTTCGATTCTATATATGGAACCACGTGTGAAGACCATTCATGGTGACGCCGCCGCTTGAAAGTTGCTCAAAATGGAGTGTACCACACTTACTCACTCACTCACTCACTCATGCACACCCATGAAGCCCTAAGTTTCAGGAAGCCCCAAGCCCCACCCACTTGGGGCGGTGGGGAAGCCAAATGGTTAAAGCGTTCGCTCGTCACGCCGAAGGCCCGGGTTCGAGTCCCCGCATGGGTACAATGTGTGAAGCCCATTCTGGTGTCCCCAGCTGTAATATTGCTGGAATATTGATAAAAGCGGCGTAAAACTAAACTCACTCTCTCACAGATTCAGGTTGTTATGTGGGTGACTTGGACAATACATGTCATCGTATCCCAGCTGCGTATATCGACACTCATGACGTCATTCTGTGAATTGTCTGGACTAGACGATTGACAGACAGCCATCAAGTTGCATGCGTCTGTGTGCAATCAAAAATATCACTAAATGTATATTTATTGTGACTACGACAACAAAGGTTAGACCTGGTTCACCCATCTTAAAGAATGTAACAACCGTTTTTCATTGGAGTGTTTTCATCTCAAAACCAGCCCTACTGAATTTGTGATTAAAAATTGAACGTTATTGTCGAGCGCCGTGTTATCGGAACACCGAACTGTAATCCCTGTTGAATGCAATTGAGTTATTTAATTGTGAGTGCACATGTTTTGATTGTTTGCGACACAGAACACATGGGTGAGGTGCTGTGTAAACTATTCAGTGCTGCATGGACAAGCTGATACACGTGCACAGAAATAGTACATGCAACTATTCAAACATACGTCTGGCTCTAACCTTAGTGCGGCCAGCTCGCGTCCTGTTTGCGACGAGGTATTGTTTTAACGATTAGACAAAAGGTTTCTCCGCGCGACTGTGACGCGAACACGAACACACAGCGCGACTAGATATCAGGAACCCGATCCACAAAGTGTTTGTAACGTTACGACCTGTCGTAACTCTATACGTTATCATAGGCTCACGAATGTCGCAACGCTTGTGGACGGGCCCTGGTCGTATAGTGCGCCACTACAGTGCAACATGTCCAACCAATATATTGATAAACTGTCCACATAGGTTCAACATTAACAGAGATCAGCTCGAGATCGTGAGATCTACTGTAACATCAGTTCGGTATTGTTTGATACACCTTGCTCCAGATAACGCATGAGTGCAGGTATAGAATCACTTACCTGAAAGCAATATGACAGAGGACGTGCTCGGCGGGATGTACATGTTTATAGGTGGTTGACGAGCCGTGACGTGGATAGCAGCTTATGTCAGATACACGTTAATGTCAGGTACTGGGACAGTCGTGATTAAAGGCGGAATATAAGGTCATATTGACATCATCAATGACTGTTTTACGTCATATTGACATCATCAATGACTGTTTTACGTCATATTGACATCATCAATGACTGTTTTACGTCATACTAACATAATCATTGACTGTTTTATGTTATACCGACATTAACAATGACTATTTATTGATTGTGTCATATTGACACCATCACTGTTTTATGATTGTGTCATATTGACCGACATTTTTATGATTGTGTCATATTGACACACTGTTTTATGATTGTGTCATATATGTTTTATGATTGTGTCATATTGACACCATCACTGTTTTATGATTGTGTCATATTGACACCATCACTGTTTTATGATTGTGTCATATTGACACCATCACTGTTTTATGATTGTGTCATATTGACACCATCACTGTTTTATGATTGTGTCATATTGACACTATCACTGTTTTATGATTGTGTCATATTGACACCATCACTGTTTTATGATTGTGTCATATTGACACCATCACTGTTTTATGAATGTTCAGTGCCATTTAGAAAGTGGTCAAATGTAACATATGTTATATTTGAGATTACACTTTCGTAGTAAAGTGCAGATTCTAGTACTTTTGTTGGGTTGAGTCCCATTCGGACTTGAACTCACACCCTCAGAGCCAGGTACTTAATCGCCAACAAACAAAGTCTGCCGCCTAACCCGCTCAGCCTGCGCGACTTCCACAAAAATGGATGTCGGACAACTGCTAGTCTAGACTGCGGATTTTATGTATCCCTCTCATAAGTGTAAATTGGCATGGCTCTCACGACCGAAAGCTATGATTACACAATGCCATTTAGAAAGTTGTCAAATGTAACATATATTATATTTGGGATTTACATTTTCTCAGTAAAGTACAGATTCTAGTATTTTTGTAGGTGCCTGATTCTGAGGGTGTGGGTTCGAATCCCAGATTTGACTCAACCAACCAACAGTACTAGAATCTACACTTTACTTAAAAAATGTAATCCCCAAATATAGCATATGTTTTATCACAGTTTTATGGTTTGCTTCATACGGGCCTGATCAGTGCTTGTTTTCAGCAACATAACTGCATTTATCATCATCCTACCATGACACGGAATACAAGCTGATAATACCAAGTTTCAGGTCAGATGCTGGAATCACAAGGATATCCTCAGCTGGATGTGGCGTGTTACTCCAGCTGTACATCTACACACTATACCTGCACATGTAACATGCTACATCCTCCTTGATGTTCTCAGTTACTTCCCTTGATTTCAATCATCCTCATCGGTTTTCAGTAATGTTGTAGTAATGTGTTTCTTTATCATTGATCCTAAAGTAGAGTAAATCGGAGGAATATAACCACCACCCACCCAAACCACAGGAAACATACATGTCAACTCTGTCTTCATCGTACATCCCGTATTCATCTCCGGTATGTTATCCTATATATGCTGTGCTATAGTGGTCAAACACCTGCCCTCTTACTTACACCCCTGATTTACGATTTATTAATAACAGTCGATAGTGAAACCCCCCACCCCTACCCCCCCTCTCGCTGTTTCATGTTAAGATCTGTGATCATGCATGCATATTCGCGAACTATATGACAAACGAGGAGAGAGTTGACGTCAAGTCATTACAGTCACCTTTACCTTTGTAGCTGGCGATCGATAAGCTCTTTCTTCGAATCTTGTCCCAATTTGTTTTTTCGGGTTGCAAAACAGCCAACGCCTTAGCAAAGCTTTCAAAACGATTTCATAGTCTATCTGAGGAAATTCCTCCACTTGTCTAATTTGTGACAAAAGAGACATTCTATTCACAACAACAAACCATAGCCTAAAGTAGTGTCTATATGACAGTGTACACCTACACATTAATATCAGACCTGTGAAGATCCGGGGTAGAATAGGTCTTCAACAACCTATGCTTGCCATGAAGGGCGACTATGCTTGTCGTAAGAGGCGACTAACGTGATCGGGTGGTCAGATTTGCTGACTTGGTTGACACATGTCATCGGTTCCCAATTGCGCAGTACGATGCTCACTGCCATATAGCCATATAGCTGGAATATTGCTGAGTGCGGCGTAAAACTGAACTCACTCACTCATACATATCAACCTGGCGGAGCAATGTTTACAGTGATGGCATCAGCAAAGAACATTCTTATCTAACCTAAAATCTGGCATTATATGTATTTTCCGGCCAAACGCATATTTCATGAACATTAGGGTATCTGTCCTGAGCTAAAGTTACATCTAGAGGATGCCCTCTTATTCCCTTCCTATAATTAAGGGGAAATCACCACAAGACGTTATCACTATTCTGGCATCAAGGCGGCTCCGTTCTGGCATCAAGACGGCCATATATTCTGGGTTCAAGGCGGCTCCGTTCTGGCATCAAGGCGGCTCCGTTCTGGCATCAAGGCGGCTCTATATTCTGGGATCAAGGCGGCCCTATATTCTGGGATCAAGGCGGCTCCGTTCTGGCATCAAGACGGCCCTATATTCTGGCATCAAGACGGCTCCGTTCTGGCTTCAAGACGGCTCTATATTCTGGGATCAAGGCGGCCCTATATTCTGGGATCAAGGCGGCTCCGTTCTGGCATCAAGACGGCCCTATATTCTGGGATCAAGGCGGCTCCGTTCTGGCATCAAGGCGGCTCCGTTCTGGCATCAAGGCGGCTCCATTCTAGCATCAAGGCGGCTCCGTTCTGGGATCAAGGCGGCTCCGTTCTGGCATCAAGGCGGCTCTATATTCTGGCATCAAGGCGGCTCCGTTCTGGCATCAAGGCGGCTCCGTTCTGGCATCAAGGCGGCTCCGTTCTGGCATCAAGGCGGCTCCGTTCTGGGATCAAGGCGGCTCCGTTCTGGCATCAAGGCGGCTCCGTTCTGGGATCAAGGCGGCTCCGTTCTGGCATCAAGGCGGCTCCGTTCTGGCATCAAGGCGGCTCCGTTCTGGCATCAAGGCGGCTCCGTTCTGGCATCAAGGCAGCTCCGTTCTGGCATCAAGACGGCTCCGTTCTGGCATCAAGGCGGATCCGTTCTGGCATCAAGGCGGCTCCGTTCTGGCATCAAGGCGGCTCCGTTCTGGCATCAAGGCGGCTCCGTTCTGGCATCAAGGCGGCTCCATTCTAGCATCAAGGCGGCTCCGTTCTGGCATCAAGGCGCAAGATCGGAATTGATCAGTATCGATTTACGAACATGAGATTCAATATCTTCGTATTCCCGCTCATTTCTTCATTTGCGTGAGAGTAACAAATTGGATTTTATTCACAAGCTGTTTTACCCTTCTTCGTGCACATGCTATTGTTTCCTAACATTTCATCACTTTTCTTTACTTTCAGGTTTTGAAAGCAATACCCTCTTTTGGTGTGAAGGTAACACACTTTGGCATACCAACAACACTATCGGCTGGCTCTCAGGAGATACATCCATCAATCCTCAAAAGGTGACTTTCGGAAAAACTGTGTTTGCATCCATATCTTTCCTGTACAGGAACAACTATCTGCTGTTCGGCGAGAAGGGCAGCGGTACAATCTTCCTGTACAGGGACACGCCCGATCGTGTTGCTACTTACACCCAGGTCGGCACATCAGAAAAAATAGGAGAACTTGCCGTTGATTGGGTGAACTTCAATGTATACTGGTGCGACAGTGTCTATTCGTGGATTGGCTTGCAGGCCATAGCACGTGACCTGAGCAGGATCTCCTACAATGACAAGCAGCGGATTATTGTTGAGAAGTCCCTTGAGACGCCTTACGGTATCGCGGTGTCCCCTGAACACAGGTACGTTTAGCACTACATTCAGGAAAACTGTGTTAGGTTGTTTGTTGCCTCAGCAGTATATTCCAGTTGTGTGTAGGTTGTAATTCATCGAGTCGGAATTGGCAACACAGAGACCGATATTATGAACACCGATACACAACGTTCTGCAGTTATTTAGTCACAGACACTGAACACTCGATCCATTAAACCGCCTTTTACAACGAACTGACTGCTCGGAATCAGTGGGGTTTACTGTAGTCCCGATGGGGTAAACACTCTGAAGCACTGAGCAAGTGCGTGATCTGGAAAACCCTCATGTTTATTATGTCGGTATTTATAAAAACAGAAAAAAAAGAAACGGCGCTTCACATAAATGTTTAAAAAAAAGTAAATTTTCTTCGGAGGTTCGAGGTGCATGTCAAAACATATTCAGTATGGAATCGACTAATGATGGACAATTTGCACATATAGTTGTATATTTGTATAGTTTGGATGTTTGAGAGCGGGATGCTCACACGTCTGGTTTATTAATATGAATATGATATACCATAAAATTTACATCACTTTATAAGAAACACAGTTACCTTTTCCATTACGGTAGAGAACTAAAACCATAGCAGAGCCATGTTCTCCATAGACCACATGCACATAACGTCTTCAGGAAGATTTCAGATGTAACAAATGTGAACCTTTTAGATTGCACTTTCTTGGTAAGGGTAAGAACTCTAGAATGGTATTCTAACCCTCTCTGAGAGTAAGGCATCTCCAGCACACACAGTGAGCAATGACAGCAATGAGGTTTATAAACCAAACTGATCATGATTTCAAATTATCTTTGTTTGGTTTTCTGTTTTGGAAAAACATATTTGACATCACCAATGCACTTAAAAACTTATCTTTATTTAACGTCAACAGTTTTATTTTCTGGACTGACCATGGGAGCAAGCCCCGGATAGAACGAGCGACTTTACAGGGCAAACAGAGACGGCCGCTCATCTGGACGGGGCTACAACGTCCGATGGCGATCACCGTCGACCCACAAACCACGAAGTTGTTCTGGATCGACCATGCACGTGCCACCTTGGAGACCTGCAACTTTGAGGGTGAAGGTCGCCGGGTTGTACTACAACGGGTGGGCTACAGACTGACGAGTGTGGCGGTATTCCAGGTACGACAATGTCGATGTGAAATATCAACGACAGAACAAAAGTATCAATCGATTGTTTACCCAAACAGATTCCATGCGTAAAGGAAATTGTATGAATGGATCTCTGAAAATCATCGCATATACACCAGCGTATCACATAGAATGGTCAGCCAATCGCAATTATACAAATTTGAGTGAAACCCCTCTGAGCCGGACATAGGAAGTCCAGAATTGCTTCCTATTTGATGGCTATAACTGGAAACGTGCTAATATTAAAAACCACATACAGTGAACTGCTTTAATTCAATTTTTGCGGTCTATCCAGTCACAGTCCGGCTTTACGGGGTTGAGTAAAGTAAGTTAGCCATATATGTTAAGGTTAGGTGAAAACAGTAGTAGTTCTGCTTTGTTTAATGCAAATATTAATTTAATATTTGATTCTGGACCAGACAAACCAGTGGTTGATGACATAAGCAAATGCTCATGCTTTCGGGAACCGCAATACGTAGATCCCGCACTTCACCCGTCCGGGTCCACTTGGTCACCTCGCACAAATAACACAGACAGGATTCAACCCTCAATATCCAACATGTAGTTCTATATGGTAATGGAACTGAAATACAGTTATCCCAGGGCATATAAGCCAAGTGTAGGGGTGTCAATTGTTGTGAAATTATAGATGGAGGCAAGAGAGAAGCCGAAGAAACTACCAAAATAGAGACAGAGACTTATTGACTCAGTTGGGTGTAAGGTCGGTGTCGGATATCACTACCTGTCGGTTGAATATTTCGGGTCTATCACTACCTGTCGGTTGAATATTTCGGGTCTATCACTACCTGTCGGTTGATTATTTCGGGTCTATCACTACCTGTCGGTTGATTATTTCGGGTATATCACTACCTGTCGGTTGAATATTTCGGGTATATCAACGCCTGATCAGTTGATTATTTCGATATATCAATGCCTGTCAGTTACATATGTTGGATATTTTACAGGCCTCATAGTGGATTATTTCGGATATATCAGTGTCTGTCAGTTACATATGTCGGATATTTTACAGGCCTAATAGTTGATTAGTTCGGATATATCACTAGATGCCGGTTGATTATTTCGGATATATCACTGCCTGCCAGTTGTTAGTTCGGATATACCGAGGCCTGTCAGTTGGTAGTTCGGATATATCACTGCCTGCCAGTTGTTAGTTTGGATATCGAGGCCTGTCAGTTGTTAGTTCGGATATATCGTGGCCTGTCAGTTGTTAGTTCGGATATATCACTGCCTGTCAGTTGGTAGTTCGGATATGTCGAGGCCTGCCAGTTGTCATTTCGGATATATCGAGGCCTGCCAGTTGTTAGTTCGGATACATCGAGACCTGTCAGTTGTTAGTTCGGATACATCGAGGCCTGTCAGTTGTTAGTTCGGATATATCGAGGCCTGCCAGTTGTTAGTTCGGATATATCATTGCCTGCCAGTTTTTAGTTCGGATATCGAGGCCTGTCAGTTGTTAGTTCGGATATATCGAGGCCTGTCAGTTGTCAGATCGGATACATCGAGGCCTGTCAGTTGTTGGTTCGGATATATCGAGGGCTGTTAGTTCGGATATATTACTGCCTGCCAGTTGGTAGTTTGGATATCGAGGCCTGTCAGTTGTTAGGTCGGATATATCGAAGCCTGTCAGTTGTTAGTTCGGATATATCGAGGCCTGTCAGTTGTAAGTTGGGATATATCGAGGCCTGTCAGTTGTCAGTTCGGATATATCGAGGCCTGTCAGTTGTTGGTTTGGATATCGAGGCCTGTCAGTTGTTAGTTCGGATATATCGAGGGCTGCCAGTTGTTAGGTCGGATATATCACTGCCTGCCAGTTGGTAGATCGGATATCGAGGCCTGTCAGTTGTTAGTTTGGATATATCGAGGCCTGTCAGTTGTTATGTCGGATATATCACTACCTGCCAGTTGTTAGCTCGGATATCGAGGCCTGCCAGTTGTCAGTTCGGATATATCGAGGCCTGTCAGTTGTTAGTTTGGATATATCGAGGCCTGTCAGTTGTTAGTTCGCATATATCACTGCCTGCCAGTCGTTAGGTCGGATATATCACTGCCTGTTAGTTGTTAGTTCGGATATCGAGGCCTGTCAGTTGTTAGTTCGGATATATCGAGGGCTGTTAGTTCGGATATATTACTGCCTGCCAGTTGGTGGTTTGGATATCGAGGCCTGTCAGTTGTTAGGTCGGATATATCGAGGCCTGTCAGTTGTTAATTCGGATATATCGAGGCCTGTCAGTTGTAAGTTGGGATATATCGAGGCCTGTCAGTTGTTAGTTTGGATATATCGAGGCCTGTCAGTTGTTATGTCGGATATATCACTACCTGCCAGTTGGTAGTTCGGATATCGAGGCCTGTCAGTTGTCAGTTCGGATATATCGAGGCCTGTCAGTTGTTAGGTCGGATATATCGAAGCCTGTTAGTTGTTAGTTCTGATATGTCGAGGCCTGTCAGTTGTTTGTTCGGATATATCGAGGCCTGTCAGTTGTTAGTTCGGATATATCGAAAATTGGAACTGACGCACGTCGTCGAACTCTACGAGAAAGAAAAAAAGAAACTTCGAATCAGGGATTTGATAACACGATGATTGATTTCTTGTAACCTGTTTTAAAGGGGCGCAACTCTGTACAGCTGATTAAGCGGGGGGTCATCTGTTTCCGGATACAGCAAATATTTAACTCTGAAACTATAGGTACATTTGGTATAGTCACGGCTCCGTCCTTCCCGTACTGAGTTGTCTGATACGCGAAAACATACCACTTCTGTTTCAGGAGCATCTCCTGTTTACGGAAGCAAATGGTAAATCCATAAATGTTGTGAACAAGGACACGGGCGTGACGTCAGCACGTATGTTGCCCTTCACCTATGAACCTGTGGGCGTGGCGGTGTTTTCGGCGTCCCTGCAGCCCTTTACGCAAAGTAAGTCGTAGCATTTATGGTATATACTTTATAACATGTTTGTATTGTACCATTCAGAGGGAGGAGTTGATTTGGAAACTCGAACACAGCCACTGGAACCAGATGACGTCAGCCAACATCATCACATAGCGTGTGTATTTTGTCTTCTTTTACTTGGACACGGAAGTGACGTCATGGCATCCCACGCTCGTCTAGCAAATGATGGCTTTTCTCTCCGTTAGATTTGACGATTAACATCGTGCCAACAACTCGGTCACAAATTGGAGCTGACTATTTGTCTGAAAAGAATTAAGATATTACATTCGATAATCCATTTTATTCTGTCTTAAAATTTTCAATACCGGTATGGATTTGTTTTTCCTACATTAAATATGTTTTCTTGTAAAATATGTAAAATGGAAATGATGCTAACTTGTATGTTGAAGGCATAACCACACCCGGTGCTAGCCGTACTATTTATTTCCTTTATATTTTTGTACATGATTCATTTTGTGGTACTAGTATCACAAATGCCATCGTAAATATTGTGAAATTAGTCCAGGATCTCACAATTCGATATGGTTTTACAGATATCTTGAAATCGATCTTGTGATGTCAATAAATACATTTTTCCTACATGCAACAGAAAATGAGCAATCAGTCAACAAGTTTGTCTCACATCTCTCACATTTTAGGTAATTTCCCATATATTATTTATGAATTTCTTTTGTGCTCGTTTTATTACGCATTCCAACTAATTATATCTTTGAAAAAGCGAAATACGACACCTGGTTGATATAGCACTCTTTATAGGCTTAATTAAGTGATGATCTTTTGCGAAGAGGTATTTGATATCACAACCGCAAATAGATTTGTTGATGTATATTATTGCCACTATCACAAGACGAATGATATAAATCATTTGAACTGTAAGATATTTTTGAACGAATTTCGATCGGTATCAAGAAATAGCCTTTTCGATATAAAAGCCTGATTTTCCAAAATAAAAAATGCCATTTGAAATATAATTTTATATAAAAATACATTGGTAATATCACACATTCATTTTATGATATCATCAAATTTCTGATCGTCATTGAAATCATTTTGACATCATAAAATCGATCTGGTGATGGAAATTCAGTTTGTGATATCAACAACATGGAAGATAAAAGTCTTACTTGCTTGAACAGCAGCATCGCTGCTGGTGGCGACTCTTAATGCCACAATTCAAAGATGTAGTTGTCACTGCTACATTGTGGGTTAAATAGGTGACTCGTCTCAGTCACGTACATGGGAAGCCATCCTTGGCGTTATCCGTAAAGACATGACTCAACTAGGTTCAATTCGGCGTAGCAAGCGTCACTCATCCAGATCAATGACTCATTGTGTTGCAGGTGACTGTGACAGTCAAGGATGTAGCCATATCTGCGTTGAGGAACAAGTGGCGCCACCTGTCTCTGTGAAGGGGGCTTCACTCTCGCCGCTGATCAGAAGACGTGCACAGGTCAGGTTTATCTCTACAACCTGGAGAGATCTGAACCCTCTTTAAATCGTGGGCGGCTGGGTGCCTGCGTGGCAGAGTGGAGAGGGGTAGGGTGCTATGAGGTTGCAGGGTTGATCTGGGTGCGGCGGAGGGGCGTGGTGGGATGGGGTGGGTTTCGGTGCTGCGAGGGACGGCGCTGCAGGGTTGAATGGGGTGCGAGTGACTGTGGCGTGGCGGGATGGGGTGTGGTGGGGTGCTGCGAAGTGTGCCGAACCATGGATTAGCAAATCACAATAATCATCCCTGGTTCATTAACGCGGAAGCTGATATCTGCAGAAAAGTACTTCATTTTTAGCCCCAGGCATTTCAAATATAGTACAAGTACTATTGGGATTAAAGCTTAGTTTGCCTGACATAGCTCGAGATACACACTGATTTCACGACCACCGACGAACCTGACGACTACCGACCCCGTAATTCGCCACTTACGACAAGAACGGGTTGATGATGACCAGTGCTAACCCATACACGGTATACGTTTTGCAGCAGCTGCACCCACGACGCTATGGAAAGGCATCATCTACTCCAACCGCAGCGACATCTGCTCCATTCCCGTCACCACGATCAACAGCCATCCGTACGTTATGGCGGAGGTCACGTGTTTTGCTTCCGGCGCAAACATAACCTTCATTGCTCCAGATGTCCAGTCGTCTGCAATTTACTATTCCTCGGGAAACTCTGTTATGAAGAAGATCATTGGTGCTTCTGTTTCAATGGTCACAACAACGACCAACGAGATCACAGGTAACGCATAACTTAGATGTATAGAATATATTGTGTTCATCAAGCAAGATGGCATGCTGATCTTGTCTGCTGACCCGGACAAATTGATGAATCTTCGAGTGAAATGTTTAGATTGAGATTAACTTGTTTACAAGAAAAGTCATGGTCTCTGCATTAAGTATTTACTTATTATTGTAAGAGGAAACGGAAACTGTCGATGCAGACTGAATGTAGTACAATCCTAAAATGAAATTTAGTCACAGAAAATATATAAATATATTGTTTTCTTAAAGAAATATTATATAAAGATTTATACCATTACCAGGTTTAGTGCTGGACTACACTACAAACACCGTCATCTGGTCAGAACGGAGCGGAGGCACCATTGTGGCTCGTGGCACAGCTGCCAACTCAAGGTCAAGGACGTTATTCGGAGGGTTGGACTCACCTGCAGATATCACACTCAACTCTAAAGACCGGTGGGTAAAACTGACTCAGTGACTTCCCATTGACGGCGTGTCGCTGCAGCGAATCCTGGAGTCTTATCATTTGTTTAGCAGAGGTCATGTCAGAGGTCATGAGAAATATCCTACATTTTGTCTTGTCTTGAGCAAACAGAAAATAGTTAAACATAGAGATTTTTTCTGGGTTACATCTTCTTTTTATTCTGGTATTAAGATGTAACCCAGAAAAAAACTCTATGTTCATCAAATATCATCTTCTAAAATGCCAATCAAGCAGAAAATAGTTAATTCTTGTCCAATGTCCTTGAAGGTTGTTTGGGTCAGCATCGTATAGTGGATTATAAGTGGATAGCTATCTCCGACATTTTGATCAAGTCTTGTCTCGTGTCCATAAAAATGAATTGAGACAGCGCCAGGTCCTGATAGTGGATAGCTATCTTCGACTGTTTGATCAAGTCTTGTCTCATGTCCATAAAAATGAATTGAGACAGCGCCAGGTCCTGAGCTATCTTCGACTGTTTGATCAAGTATTGTCTCATGTCCATAAAAACGAATTGAGACAGCGCCAGGTCCTGATAGTGGATAGCTATCTTCGACTGTTTGATCAAGTCTTGTCTCATGTCCATAAAAATGAATTGAGACAGCGCCAGGTCCTGAGCTACCTTCGACTGTTTGATCAGGTCTTGTCTCATGTCCACAATATGCTTTGTTTCAGCATTCTCTACTGGATATCATCTTTTGGCACTGGCCGGATAATGAAGGGGGGCGTAGACGGGGGGTCGGCATCTGAGATGGTCGGGGACCTCAGCAGGCAGCCAGTCAGGATTACGTTTGACCGTCATATGAACAGGTTCGTACATTGGGTCGGGGAGCAGATCTTTTCTTGAACTTTTAAACAAAGAATAATCATGTATTAATATCAATCACACGTTCTCTTTGTGTTTATTACACTTGAGTTGAACAGGGTCGATCAGGGTAGTCTGGTGGTTAAAAAGTTTGCTCGTTGCGCCGAAAACCCGAGTTTGATTTCACAAATGGTGAACATATTTGTGGTATCCACTGAAGTAATGTTGTAATAATGCTGAACGGGAGGTAACCCACACATACGCACATAGTTGAAAGTATCACAATACTATTGTCAAACCAGTGCGCAATGTCTTCACAGTTGCTTTTTTGCAACTAAGTTCGGCAGACCGTCATACGTGTTACCATGACACCAAGTGTTCCTCTCTTCTGTTCTGATGGTCAACTGTCTGTTCTTGTAGATTATACTGGACGGAATCCGGCCAGGTGGGGACAATCAGTGCAGACGGGAGCGGGAAGAGGACATACCCGTCAGACACTCTACATCAGTACACCGGGGTGACGGTGTTCAAGGTAAGTCTTTAAAATATTTACCTGAATACCCCGGGATTGAAGGTTCAAGGGAGTTACTGTCTTTAGGTAACTCCTTTAGATGTGCAAAGGGTAAATCAGAGAGCGTTCTTGTTTAGAAAATGTGCTTCTAAACTGTGTCATTTAATAATGATAAAATACGGTTCCTCGATTTGCTGTATGTTTGCAACTTCAAAGAGGTGAAAATAATACTTTTTTACAAATATTTTCAAAAATGTTTTTTTATTTAACTTTATCCCTCAGTTGCAATTTACAACAAGGTACTTAGGAAAAACTGTTGCCTCTCTACTGAAGTGAAATGACAATTGATCATACATTATCATATAAATAAAATATAAGTGCTGGTGCATTTGAATGCTGTCTGTGAGAGGACCTTGTTAATAAACAAACATATTATTTCATGCTGTATTACATGGCTTTGCGTGTTACACGACCTTGGGTGTTACATGATCTAGGGTGTTACATGGCCTTGTGTGTTACATGATCTAGGGTGTTACATGGCCTTGCGTGTTACATGACCTTGGGTGTTACATGATCTAGGGTGTTACATGGCCTTGTGTGTTACATGACCTTGGGTGTTACATGACCTTGGGTGTTACATGAACTTGGGTGTTACATGAACTTGGGTGTTACATGATCTAGGGTGTTACACGACCTTGGGTGTTACATGATCTAGGGCGTTACATGACCTTGGGTGTTACATGATCTAGGGTGTTACATGATCTAGGGTGTTACATGACCTTGAATGTTACATGAACTTGGGTGTTACATGATCTAGGGTGTTACATGGCCTTGTGTGTTACATGACCTTGGGTGTTACATGACCTTGGGTGTTACATGAACTTGGGTGTTACACGACCTTGGTTGTTACATGATCTAGGGTTTTACATGACCTTGGGTGTTACATGACATTGGGTGTTACATGATCTAGGGTGTTACATGATCTAGGGTGTTACACGACCTTGGGTGTTACATGATCTAGGGTGTTACATGACCTTGGGTGTTACATGATCTAGGGTGTTACATGATCTTGGGTGTTACATGACCTTGGGTGTTACATGATCTAGGGTGTTACATGACCTTGGGTGTTACATGACCTTGGGTGTTACATGATCTTGGGTGTTACATGACCTTGGGTGTTACATGATCTAGGGTGTTACATGACCTTGGGTGTTACATGACCTTGGGTGTTACATGACCTTGGGTGTTACATGAACTTGGGTGTTACATGAACTTGGGTGTTACATGATCTAGGGTGTTACACGACCTTGGGTGTTACATGATCTAGGGTGTTACATGACATTCTAGGGTGTTACATGATCTAGGGTGTTACATGACCTTGAGTGTTACTTGGGTGTTACATGATCTAGGGTGTTACATGGCCTTGTGTGTTACATGACCTTGGGTGTTACATGAACTTAGGTGGGTGTTACATGATTAAAGGGGTGTTACATGACCTTGGGTGTTACATGACCTTGGGTGTTACATGATCTAGGGTGTTACATGATCTAGGGTGTTACACGACCTTGGGTGTTACATGATCTAGGGTGTTACATGACCTTGGGTGTTACATGATCTAGGGTGTTACATGACCTTGGGTGTTACATGACCTTGGGTGTTACATGATCTTGGGTGTTACATGACCTTGGGTGTTACATGATCTAGGGTGTTACATGATCTAGGGTGTTACATGACCTTGGGTGTTACATGATCTAGGGTGTTACATGACCTTGGGTGTTACATGATGATCTAGGGTGTTACATGATCTAAGGTGTTACATGATCTACACATGACCTTGGGTGTTACATGACCTTGGGTGTTACATGACATTGGGTGTTACATGACATGATGGGTGTTACATGATCTAGGGTGTTACACGACCTTGGGTGTTACATGATCTAGGGAGTTACATGACCTTGGGTGTTACATGAACTTGGGTGTTACATGACCTTGGGTGTTACATGATCTAGGGTGTTACATGATCTAGGGTGTTACACGACCTTGGTTGTTACATGATCTAGGGTGTTACATGACCTTGGGTGTTACATGACATTGGGTGTTACATGAACCTGGGTGTTACATGATCTAGGGTGTTACACGACCTTGGGTGTTACATGATCTAGGGTGTTACATGACCTTGGGTGTTACATGATCTAGGGTGTTACATTATCTAGGGTGTTACATGATCTTGGGTGTTACATGATCTAGGGTGCTACATGACCTTGGGTGTTACATGACCTTGGTTGTTACATGACATTGGGTGTTACATGACCTTGGGTGTTACATGAACTTGGGTGTCACATGAACTTGGGTGTTACATGATTTAGGGTGTTACATGATCTTGGGTGTTACATGATCTTGGGTGTTACATGACATTGGGTGTTATTATGAACCTGGGTGTTACATGATCTAGGGTGTTACACGACCTTGGGTGTTACATGATCTAGGGTGTTACATGACCTTGGGTGTTACATGATCTAGGGTGTTACATGATCTAGGGTGTTACATGACCTTGGGTGTTACATGATCTAGGGTGTTACATGATCTAGGGTGTTACATGAACTTGGGTGTTACATGATCTAGGGTGCTACATGACCTTGGGTGTTACATGACCTTGGGTGTTACATGATCTAGGGTGTTACATGACCTTGGGTGTTACATGAACTTGGGTGTTACATGACCTTGGGTGTTACATGATTTAGGGTGTTACATGTCCTTGGGTGTTACATGACCTTGGGTGTTACATGAACTTGGGTGTTACATGATCTAGGGTGTTACATGATCTAGGGTGTTACATGACCTTGGGTGTTACATGATCTAGGGTGTTACATGTCCTTGGGTGTTACATGACCTTGGGTGTTACATGATCTAGGGTGTTACATGATCTAGGGTGTTACATGACCTTGGGTGTTACATGATCTAGGGTGTTACATGATCTAGGGTGTTACATGACCTTGGGTGTTACATGATCTAGGGTGTTACATGACCTTGGGTGTTACATGAACTTGGGTGTTACATGATCTAGGGTGTTACACGACCTTGGGTGTTACATGATGAACTAGGGTGTTACATGATCTAGGGTGTTACATGACCTTGGGTGTTACATGAACTTGGGTGTTACATGATCTAGGGTGTTACATGACGTTGGGTGTTACATGATTTAGGGTGTTACATGGACTTGGGTGTTACATGAACTTGGGTGTTACATGACCTTGGGTGTTACATGATCTAGGGTGTTACACGACCTTGGGTGTTACATGATCTAGGGTGTTACATGACCTTGGGTGTTACATGATCTAGGGTGTTACATGACCTTGGGTGTTACATGAACTTGGGTGTTACATGATCTAGGGTGTTACATGATCTAGGGTGTTACTTCACCTTGTATGTAACGTTTGTGTTGCATACAGAACTACCTTCTATGGGCTGCCATCGATAAAGATGGAGTGAAGATAAATGTGTCGGTCATCAGTGGGGACGGTCTGGAGGCCCAAACACCTTTCAGCGTGCCTGGGATGACCCACGTGACGGACATAGTGGCCTACGACACCGACGACAATCCTGCCGTAATAAGTAAGCCGGCTATCTTTCCATACAGCCTCTGCATTCACTGTCTTCACGTTGTATTCCTATGGGACGGTGACGTGAACGTCATGGCGATGTTTCGAGATATCACCAGCGTCTTCTATGTGACCATGTATTGAATGGGTTCCCCGGGGTCAATGTTTCGAGATATCACCAGCGTCTTCTATGTGACCATGTACTGAATGGGTTCCCCGGGGTCAATGTTTGGAGATATCACCAGCGTCTTCTATGTGACCATGTATTGAATGGGTTCCCCGGGGTCAATGTTTGGAGATATCACCAGCGTCTTCTATGTGACCATGTATTGAATGGGTTCCCCGGGGTCAATGTTTGGAGATATCACCAGCGTCTTCTATGTGACCATGTATTAAATGGTTCCCCAATGTTTCGAGATATCACGAGCGTCTTCTATGTGACCATGTATTGAATGGGTTCCCCGGGGTCAATGTTTCGAGATATCACCAGCGTCTTCTATGTGACCATGTATTGAATGGTTCCCCGGGGTCAATGTTTCGAGATATCACCAGCGTCTTCTATGTGACCATATATTGAATGGTTCCCCGGGGTCAATGTTTCGAGATATCACCAGCGTCTTCTATGTGACTATGTATTGAATGGGTTCGCCGGGGTCAATGAACGTTCATAGTCTACAACTGTCGCAGTTCCGTTAGCATAGACTTACTAGTGCCGTAACTATGTTCTTCAGTTGACACTTGCGGGTGTCGTAAAGCTACGAGCTCTTTGTTTATCGGAGGCCATCATCCTACATCATGTGGGGGAAGTCAGAGTCAGTGAGTCAGTTTAGTTTTACGCCGCTTTTAGCAATATTCCAGCAATATCAGGACGGTGCACACCAGAAATTGCCTTCACAGATTGTACCCATGCGGGGAATCGAACCCAGATCTTCGGAAAATCAGATGTACTTATGGGCAAAAATGTGAGCAACATGCAGGACATGGTCAGACCATAGCAAAACAATGTGAATTGTTTCTTACATACTTATTCAGCATAGCAGACAGTGTTACCTTCAAATGATCATTTCTGTTAGACAAGTCTTACATAACGTAATGTTGAATTTACTCATCTACTTGATTGACGCTTATTTCGTCGTTGCAATCAGGATCTGAGGTATCCTGTGTATTGTTGTAAATAGAGCGGTCGTATGTTGCAGATCCTTGTGACGCGGACAACGGTGGTTGTGATCACCTCTGCCTTCCTGTGCAGGACACCTTCAAGTGCTACTGTAACTTCGGCTACAGATTGCAGTCGAATCAGAAGACGTGTCGCTCATGTATGTCCTTAGAGAATCATCTCAGACTAGTCCCTACTACAGCAGTGTCATGTGGTATTAATATGTTACACAAACCAGAAGATGTAGGTACAATTTGAACATTTGAAGATGAACTCCCCACGCCAAACTGAGTTGAGTTGAGTTGGGCTTTACGTCACATCGGCATTATTCTAGTCTGCATTAATAAATATTGTAAGTACAGAGTCAAAATGAGTTTCATTTCAAAAACATATATTCATTACATTGTCATTTAAAGACAGAAAAAGTCATAGCACTAAATTTAGAAGCAGGCAATTTGTTAGTCACATTACACAGTTATAATTTATGATACAGATCAACTTCCCTCAGGTAGTTCACTATCAGATGAGCGCTCACGCGGGAGAACAGATCTTTCAGATTTGTTGCAATGTGAGTCCCTTGCAGACGATAAGTCCACACAGTCAAGCAGAATATGCTTGATGGTGAAAACCATATTGTAAGAGACACGCATGGGTGGTCCATCCCCATCCTTTTTCAGCAGATAGCCATGTGTAAACCGACTAAGGCCAATACGACATCGTCGTAAAATTACCTCATCACGTCTTGACTGACAACCCAAGTAGGTATAACCAATTGTTGGCTTCAATTCATACAGTTTATTTATTCCTACTTGAGTGTCCCACCTTTTTTGCATGATGTCCCGAGTATAGCTTTTGATAGTGGGTTTGAAATCACTGTACGGGATCAGCAGTGGAGATAAGGGCTTGTCAAGAGCTGCTTTAGCTGCGCTGACTTCGGCGATGCTGGCTGGGGCGGGATCAGTCCGAGATTGTTTAGAATATATACTAATAAATTACGTGTGTTCCAAAATACTGGAACAAACATTATCCTTAGGTTTGCGAACAAAAATATACTTATCTCATTTTTGAGGATTAAATCATTACTTTTGTGAACAATAAGAATCAATGATTACACAATGCAGAATTAACACAGGGGAGATTAATGAAGAAGACAGTCTAACAGTTTCTACCTGTTGTGAAGCACGAACACTCCACGATAAGTGCTGTCCTGTTGTTTGCAGTTGTTGTTCAGAAGGACTTCTTCTTGGTGCTGGACGAGACCACCATGAGGATCCACCAAGTGGCCGAGGCAGACGGCGCCGTGCATACCGTCCCCATTCTGAAAGACAACAACATCAGTGTCATCACGTTCGACGTGAAGCTGAGGAAGGTGGTGTGGTACGACGCCAGGAGACACATCATCAAGAAGGCGAATCTGGACGGGTCAGAGGAAGACACTGTCATCAGTACTGGTACGTTATGCAGCGTCCATAGTGAACTTGTGGGAATCAGAGCAGCTATACACTAATGTACACTAAGAGGTCACCAGCAAGTGCTTCCAGTGAAACTCATTGAATGAGTGAAGACGTATTGCGGTGCCTTAGGCCCGAACCTTTCGCAGTTTGATCACGAGGAATAGCTATATGGGCAGACCACATGCGCTGTCCCGAACAGAGTAAGATAAAGCTAAATCGTAATTATGTGTGTTTCGTCAATAAAGTAAACGTCGAAGAGGAGTAAACGACTTTTCATGATCATTCACACAAAGACGGAGTAGGAATAAGTACTACAAAACATTGTGCTTACAAATAAAGCATTTGATGTATAAAAATATTCCTCTCTTCTAACTCCTCTCTTTTCGGGCTTTCTTCCCACATTAGACTAACACGCCCTAGCTGAAATACAGTTTCAACATTAAATCATCACTAACTCTTAGTAATAGTATGATGGTCACGTGTGACAATGTACTAAGCATAAATTGATACTTTCCAGTTGGTGTTAACAACGAATGTGAAGATTTATGTTAAATTTGTTGAAACGGTTCGTGTATTCCTCTTTAGAAACGCAGACTGTGAAGGACATGGAGATTGACCCCTCTACAAGCAACATCTTCTACACTGTGTCGTCCCCCCTCGGCGGCGGGGCAGTATATGTTGTTACACATGATGGCGTCACGACCAGGACGTTAAGAAGGACCACAGAGAACCCTGGGGCGATAACTCTCTACCCCAGATCAGGGTAAGTACTGACGGCAGTACAAACAGTGTGGCTTGTTCATGTGTGATCTCTTGTTGTATTTGACCTCAGGGATACTCCAGCTCTGTGAGGACGGAATTGGCATAGGGCTGTAAATAACCGTGTCTATCAACCCATGCATCGATGTTATGATACAGGATCTCGGCCATGTTCTTCAAATTCACCCAACAGAATTTTGGGTCAGCGCTATATCCTTCGTTGAGTGTGGAGTATGGTATTGAAATGCGTTGAAGGTACAAACCCGTCTGGTGATATGTAATATGTTTAAAACAATTGACTGATTATTTAATATTTGTAGACTGCTTGTATGGGCCGAGGGTTCTGTAATCAAAATGGCAGACATGAGCGGAAGTGGCGTATCAACGTTGAGTCTATCAGGCCTCACGACAATCAGCGACCTAAAGATTGATCCTGACGGTAGGTGTTCTGTACCACCATACATCAAGTAAACTGTAAATGGGTTCTTTGTCTCACTTAGAAGGAACTGCAACTGTGAACTGTTACTTGGGGGATATTACATGACGTCATGGAGGTATATCAGCAGATCTGTCTCCTCTGTGTACCAACACCTAAACTTAGATGGTTTGGGAAAATATCCTTTTCATTTTATGCAGCAACATTGTGGAATGAATTGCCTGTTGACTTGAACAAAATTGAAAATCTCTGCACTTTCAAAAGGACTTTAAAGACCTTCCAGCCTTCTAGCAACACAGCCTAATCTTGCCCCTAGTTACAAACTTTGTAAAAACCAGTAGACTGTTGTTAGCGCTGTGAGCATTCACCCAGTGAATGGAGTTTAGCGCATTATAAATACACTTATTATTATCAACAAAGAATTTAGCGAGACGAGCAAATTGTTCACTTTAATATCTGAAGGATGTCAACTCTTCTTGTAACTTATTTATTTCCATGCAAGAAATGACAACGACGTGAGCGGATGACCTTGATATCTTACGTGAACTTCAACTCCCGGTGTTTCAGGAACAACTTTGTACGTCGCGGACTCCGACGGAGACAAGATACACAGCATCAACCTGCAGACTCGATCACAGAAGGAACTGCGTAAGAACAACCAAGAGTTTCCGGTGGCCCTAGCGGTAAAGGGAGATAACCTGTACTACATCGACAGATCTGGGAGGTAGGCTGTGCCACCATACATTGTGACTAAGATGTCTTCACAAATTCAGAAACATGTTAATTCCTATATCTGTGATTCTAAATAAAACCGTGATATGAAAGGATTTCAAAACATGTATGTACAAAACAAATGCGAATAGTTTAGATACATTAATCGCCATGTTTTACATTGAAAGGAGTATAAAAGCTATCCACAAGTCTACTGGAGTTGGAAGGTCTCCCGCATCTGATGCTGCAGAGTTTGGGTATCTCATCTCTCTGTACGACTACAACGACGACGACCGCTTGGGTATGTATTGAGCCTCAAATCTCAAGTGTCTCAATGCACGGGTTAGCGGTAGCCTCAGCACCCCGTGCATGCTTAAGAGGCGATGAACGGGATGAGGTTTAGACTCTGTGAGCTGGTTCTCTGCAGGTCCTCATACCCCAAGTACGTGTACAGATCAATGCTCATGATATCGATCACAGGATGGTTTGGTCCGCTCTTTGGTTGCCGAAACAAAAGAACTGCAATGTTGGATGATGTTCTGTCGTGCAGAGTATCGGTATAGAGTATCATTCCATTAACATGTATTGCAGGTACATGATAGCATTTTGTACAACACGACCTGTATAATCAAGGTCAAGACCTCCTCGTTACATCCCCACCTGACCAGGTATCCTTGCAACTTGTACCAAACATTCAGTCACTTACCATTGGTTACCATTTAGTTACCAACAGTAGAATTTCCCCCACAACATTGTCTTTACCATCGTTGATCCTTCCGGTAGTTAGAGTTATTCCCCTTTGACGGTTGAATACTTTGCAGCGTATTGTGCAATATGGCTTTGTAGGTTCGTGTAATGTATCACGTAATTCTACATGGAGGAACAGACATATCTCTGACAGTTGCCATGCTGTAATGTATGCGGTTTGTATAATACAACCTCTGTTGAACCTCCCAGACACACCGTGGTAAACAGTATCAAGGCAGCCATGGTCTAGAGGCCAACAAGGGGGCGATGGCGTATACTAAGTCTTGTGTTCATTCCAGTAAACAACAGGTGTCTTGCCAGCAACAGCGACTGCAGCGCGATATGTCTGCCCACCACTTCCGACAGGGTGTGCGCATGTGCAGACGGAACTGACTTGCAAGACGACAGGAAGACATGTGTTAGAGGTGGGCAACAATCTAGATATCAATTTGTTTGTCTCAGCGTAGGTAAAACCGTCCTTCTACCACATACACGCGGTGCCATAAGCTATGTGGCACGACGCTGGAACCGAATAGGTACATGTGAAATATAGACGGTGAAGACATGCGTGAAGCGTAAGTTATGGCTTGGATAAATCTAGAATATTGTATATTTTGGACAGTGCCACTCGTTATGTTAAAAGCGTCAAAGAGTTGATTATTGCCACATATTTGTTATATTACACTCAAAGGATTAGCAGGTTTTGTAGAAAACAAGTCTGTAAAATACAAGATTAACACTTGACCAATAAAACAGAAATATGCTGCTTCATTTTATTTCAACAGCCGCCGTGTGTCCTACATCTATGAAGAATGGAGCACTGACACAAGGCTGTAACCCATATCCCAGCAGGGTGTGCGGATATACGTGTAATGTCGGATACAGGTCGAACTTCCCCTCTCGGATCTCCTGCACGGCGAGTGGACAGTGGAACGTTTCTCAGGAGCTGCTCTGTACAGGTAAACACGGAGTATATATGTGACTGAGGGAGGTTTTACGCCGTTTTGAACAATATTCCAACAATACCACGGCTGGGGACACCAGAAATGAGCTTCTCATTATGCACCAGTCAATCGAACCCGGGTCTTCGGTGTGAGGAGAGGAGGCTTTAACCACTGAGCCACCCCTTCCCTGTAAAGGGACGTTCCTGCCACCACTGACTGAGCAGAGGGGCAGTATGCCACAGTTGTGTAGAGACAGATATTTCTATTCCTTGCCGTGTATGTTATTATAAGGGTAAGGCTATTCTTGAGGGCAATTATCATTTGCAAAAGTCCGAAGTCTTCCATTCCAGTTGAAAAAGACCGAGGGCTTCTGCAAATGATAATGTCCTAAAAAATAGCATTACCGTTATTATTGCTAAAATACATGGAATTTGTGTTGAAAAGAAAAAGGAAACAATGAAGGAATTTGACTGTAAATTTACTCAAAACCAACTTCTGACGGGGTTGACTGACCGAATGCAATTGTGTCATCGAACAATTCAAGTTACGTCACGACAGAACGTGACGTTATTCGACCTTGGCCTTTGACAAGACCATAACCTGCAACATGTCAAACTGTGTCAGACAACGCCAGTTGTCAGTGTTCGGTTTTGGTCCAACAACAACTTTAACAGTGCAATTGTAAAGGTTAGCACCAGCAAGAAAGCCAATATTACCGCTATTTAAAGCGGGAATTCGGGTTGCTTTGACAGGTTTGCCCCAGAATATCTGTCAGTCGAAAGCCAAAGTCGAATGAACCGACCCACCCACTATGACGTCACTTGCGACAGAACTGATAGTGGCCCGTCGTTAAGGTTGAGCGGTCCAATATCATTTGCAGCGGCCCGCAAATTTCTTATAATTCCATGTGTTTTAGCTATAATGTCTCTTATTCATCTTGTTATATTCATCTTTGATTTCCAAACATGTGTGATGTACAAAACATCAGAGATTATTGCACTAGCAAGAATCATATCACTGCAAATCTTATCAGGCCTCTTGCGAAGCACTGAAACAAAAAAGTTCAATCTCCAGGTATTGATTAGTGATTAGCGATCACCGATTGGCAGACTAGGTAGGAACATTTGTGTCAAAACCCTGCGGAGATTTAGGATCGCTGTAACTATTCGCTTCCATTTGAAAATGGAATATAATTACATTATCAACCCGAAGAAGTGAATCTGCTTGTTAAATGAGTAACTTGAATGTCTTTGTAGAGTTAGTAACCCAGCCCAAGTCTTCAAATACAAGCGCTGTCATCGGCGGGTGTGTTGCAGCAGTCGTTGTAGTCATCATCATCATTGCCGTCATCATATACATCAGAAGGTAGGATTTTCTTGTCAAAATCACACTCAAATCAACCTTGATTTATTCCAAATCTATCACTCTGGTTATTAAACGGTCCATATATCTGGACGAAGCAGATTATCTAAGTCGTGTGTATGTCAGTATTTCTCCACTAATCGTTCTGCCTGTTTGACTGAACCCCATGTTGACGATGTTTTGTTGTTAACGCTGTCCTCGTTCTTCTGTGTCAAGGCGAGGAGCTAGCGAACGACATCCGGGGCTCTCAGCTACGTGGTCCACCGAGCCAATCATAACAGTGACCAAGCCAGAGGAGATGTACGATGAGATTGGTCCTTCCGACGATACAATGAATAGATACATTTCCTTTCGAAAAATCAGCCCTAATCCTGAAAGGAAAAACTTTGCTGACGGCTCTTTGACCGCGAACCCTCTGTACGGATCGAGTTCTCAAAGAAAAAACTTTGCTGACGGCTCTGAGACCGCGAACCCTCTGTACGGATCGAGTTCTCAAAGAAAAAACTTTGCTGACGGCTCTGAGATCGCGAACCCTATGTACGGCACGAGCAACCGTCTGCCTGTCCCTGCCCCACGTCCCGCGTCCAGCTTCACCCCAAACACTAGGAGACGGATGATGAACAACGAGTCCCCCGTCCCCGACTACGACACCCCCCGATCCGAGTCTGGCTCCTACCTTGACCTTACCAATTGCCAAGAGACGGGGCCAAGAGCTTAGACCGTTCCAGTTGTCATGGAGATGACAAATAAACATAGTTAACAGACATCTCACAATTGAAAATGCGCACGTTACCTGTTTCATCTGTGTGGTCAATAACAACAGCAGTGTGGACACAGGTACAGCACGATCTCCAGGGTGCGGCGAAGTCCGACCTTACCGACCAGGTTTTGTCGCAGGGTGCAACGTATCAAAGACACATTCAATGTTATGTAACCCAGTTAAACACTGTAAAGTCAATGTTTCATGGTCCGTTCATTTTTCCGTTTGTCTTGAAGCACCAACTGGTAATTTTAATAAATTTTTTAACAAATAATTAACCACTCAACCCACTCTGGGATCTCATTATCCCTTATACTCACATTCCTCACCACTGGTTTCTCACTAATTAATCCCCAACCACCTTGGCTTCTGCCTAATTAACTTACATTCTCTAATTGTCATGGTAATCCCACTCATCTCATTTTGTTATCTTCAGCTCATCATCATGTCATTGTAGCTCATCATGTAACTTTCTTTGATGTTTGTTTCCCCACCTTTGTTATTGTTATCGTATTATCTTATCTTGTATATAAACTGGTGTACCCCATCATTCCCCCATTTGCTTGAAAACGGTATAAAGAGCCTATACTGAAACGTCGCTATTGTTAAAATACAGAAGTTGATGATCCATAAAGTTGTGTCCACCGAGCCAATCATAACAGTGACCAAGCCAGAGGAGGTGTACGATGAGATTGGTCCTTCCGACGATACAATGAATAGATACATTTCTTTTCGAAAAATCAGCCCTAATCCTCAAAGGAAAAACTTTGCTGACGGCTCTTTGACCGCGAACTCTCTGTACGTATCAAGAGTTCTCAAAGGAAAAACTTTGCTGACGGCTCTGAGACCACGAACCCTATGTACGGATCGAGTTCTCAAAGGAAAACTTTGCTGACGGCTCTGAGACCGCGAACCCTCTGTACGGATCGAGTTCTCAAAGGAAAAACTTTGCTGACGGCTCTGAGACCGCGAACCCTCTGTACGGATCGAGTTCTCAAAGGAAAAAACTTGCTGACGGCTCTGAGACCGCGAACCCTCTGTACGGATCGAGTTCTCAAAGAAAAAACTTTGCTGACGGCTCTGAGATCGCGAACCCTATGTACGGCACGAGCAACCGTCTGCCTGTCCCTGCCCCACGTCCCGCGTCCAGCTTCACCCCCAACACTAGGAGACGGATGATGAACAACGAGTCCCCCGTCCCCGACTACGACACCCCCCGATCCGAGTCTGGCTCCTACCTTGACCTTACCAATTGCCAAGAGACGGGGCCAAGAGCTTAGACCGTTCCAGTTGTCATGGAGATGACAAATAAACATAGTTAACAGACATCTCACAATTGAAAATGCGCACGTTACCTGTTTAATCTGTGTGGTCAATAACAACAGCAGTGTGGACAGTGTCGTCGTGGGCGATGTTCGGTGTATGTGTCGGCGAAGGTGGAGCGAAGACAGACACAGGTACAGCACGATCTCCAGGGTGCAGAGTCCGACCTTACCGCCATTTTGTCGCAAGCAACGTTTCAGACACACGTTCAACGTTATGTAACCCAGTGTAAACAATGTTTCATGGTCAGTTAATTTTTCCGTTTGTCTTGAAGCACCAACTGGTAATTTTAATAAATATTTTATCACTACGTTTATGTAACGTCAATCTTGTTGCAAAGTTGCTCCGTCATTATGAACATTCTGTGAACATTGTGGACAATACAACATGATTTGTTTGAGTAGCATTTTAGAAGTTGCTGGTATAGAGATGACACAACTTTATGGATGATCAACAACTATATTTTAACAATAGCAACGTTTCGGTATACACTACAAAGCAAAAAACAGCCTAAAGGTGTGGTTTACAACATCAGCTGCGACTGTGGCAGCAACGTGCACTACATTGGTGAAACATCCAGACCACTCAACATACGCATCAAAGAACACAAGACATCCACAACACAAGACAGACACAACACAAGACATCCACATCCACAACACAAGACATCCACAACATAAGACATCCACAACACAAGACATCCACAACACAAGACATCCACAACACAAGACATCCACAACATAAGACATCCACAAGACATCATCACAAGACATCCACAACACAAGACATCCACAAACATGATTACACCACAACACCAGCCTCCAAATTGGCATCCACAAATTTCATCAACACAACATCAACTTAGACACATGTTAAACACTCTAAACACTTAACAACACTGATTACACTCAGCGGAAATTGGCCGAAGCATTACAAATACGACATTTTAATCCCTCTATTAACAGAGATCAAGGCTATTACATCCCCTCAGCCTCCATCACCTAATCCACAAATAATTAACCACTCAACCCACTCTGGATCTCATCATCCTTCATACTCACATTCCTCACCACTGGTTTCTTACTAATTACTCCCCCCACCACCACCTTGGCTTCTGCCTAATTAACTTACATTCACTAATTGTCATGGTAATCCCACTCATCTCATTTTGTTATCTTCAGCTCATCATCATGTCATTGTAGCTCATCATGTAACTTTCTTTGATGTTTGTTTCCCCACCTTTGTTATTGTTATCGTATTATCTTATCTTGTATATAAACCGGTGTACCCCATCATTCCCCCCATATGCTTGACAACGGTATCAGAACCTATACTGAAACGTCTCTATTGCAAAAATAAAGAGGTTGATGATCCATAAAGTTGTGTCATCTCGACAATACAAACTGTGATAATATCGAAGGAACACTTTACCTACGCATATATCAAACTCAATGATGTGTTCTTAAATGACATTGTGAGTTTCTTCAGTGACAAGTTAATGTGCATATGTTATATTTGTGAGTGTTGATGTTACTTATACACAATAACGTCATGCATAATACCGCACAGCTTAAACATAAGCCCGAATCAACCACAGATGGTCTACACGTGCTGCACGGGTCCATAAGCGACTGCTCGCGATGTCCGCGCCCATGCAGGGGAGGATGGAGGAAATGATATGAATTTTCTGATGAACATATATAACGTAGTGTAAATGAAACATATTCTATATCTACACAATTTAGTAACGCGCGTCGATTATGGGACAGACGATTAGGATACATATATACTGAGGGAAACAAATAAGGGAACACCACTTCATGACACTGATCCTTTATTTATTCTCAGATTTCCTCCCTCAGCGCTATTCAAAGCTGGTGATGAAAACTGGAAAACATTAAAGCAACACTTGAAGTTTCCAGTGTTCCCTTATTTGTCTCCTTCAGTATATACCGCAAATGACCGTAAATAATCTGGGTCCATTACCTGATGAAACAGATTTGTTTTTACGGAAAACCCCTGCAGGCAAAACACATCTTACGACGCAAATATAGTTTAGACTTTACTGTTCTTTACTGTCTATTTGATAAGAGTATATTTCAATACGTACTGCAGTTCTTGCTGCACAGTATCCGGAATATAAAGGCACGCTTAACTCATGTCATACTGTTCATAATAATATTTACATGTTGATATTGCATTATACCTTAAATATATGTCTGTGATAGATACATGTACACATCATTAGTGCACCGTTGAGGAACATGTGCTATAGTATAGTCATAACGCGTTAGCGAGTCCGTGTACGTGACCTGATGACACAAGCAATATTTCGGACACATAGTAAATGAGTTGGTTTTATGCCGCTTTTACCAATATTCCAGCAGCATCACGTCTATGGATACAAAATTGGGCTTTCTTGTGTCAACAGGAGAAATTGAACCCTGACCTTCGAAGCGTCAAACGAACGCTTTAATCACCAGGCCACCAGTTCACCGCCTCTCATCCATATAGCGAAAGGTGATTTGTCAGTATTCATTAATCACTCCCCAAACCACTCTTATGCTAGTTAAAATGCCTTGTGCATGTTGCCACTACGATTCAGCTGTGTTTTGTACATATCGTTGTAAATATACTTGATCTGTGACATATAATGTGTTGTCTGATGCGGATTGTCCTTGTGTTTCCTTGTATATGTGTATGGAATAAGGTGTTACTTGCACACATCAAAATTTTCAAATAAAAGTTTTGTTTGAATGTTGAAGTTGTAGTATTCAAAGGCAGAATATCCATTGAAAACACCTTTCAAAACATTATGTCCCAAATTATCCAAACCATCCAACACTTTCATTTCATGGCCATCACGGTTGTTCAGTTATTCCATTGTTCAGTTCCCATCACGGTTGTTCAGTTATTCCATTGTTCAGTTGCATAATCTGTTAACTCACGATGTCCATTCCACTGCTTATGGTTATCAAGACCCATCATACTGCTACTAAGGTGGAAGTCAGATAATCACATTTTGTCTTTTTGTGTCAGTAAGGCCCCTTGTCAGCTATTCAGATATCATCCACAATAACATGAGCATCTTCCAAACAATTAGGATTTCTACTCTAACATATTTTGGATGGTGTCAAAGCGTGTGCCACACAAGGGTATAAAGACAGAAGGTGCTTATGTTGAATGGCTTTCATGGGTTCCAGTCGGAGGTAGAATACACAAACTGCAAAATAGGAAGCACAGCTCCAGTAAATAATTCTGTCCTGGCCAAATTCTGACTGCCTAACAAGTTGATCATGAGAAGGATCATGAGAAGGCTTCCATTATATGCAAGCATCACTGCATTGATTGTGTTATCAAAGAGCTGGTATGTCAAGTGAGGAAATGTCTTAAAATCATGCATTGATACATTGAACATTTGACTTGATTGTAAAACCTGACATGTCCAGTAATGGTACTTTAGTCAGAAACCGCCTCCGTGGTGTAGTGGTTAGAACGTCCACCCGGAGAACAGAAGGTCGCGGGTTCGATCCCCGACCGCGTCATACCAAGAGACGTTAAAATATGGTACTTGTTGGTCCCTGCCTGGCGCTCGGCATTAATGGGTACAACAAGGACTGGTCGGCTCGGAGTCAGTATAATGTGTCTGAGTGGGGTATTCATCTTTCACTGCGGCATGGTATCTCAGTGGGCTAGCACTATAAAACCAGCTTAAGTCTGGGCTAGTACAAGCAGCCTGACATACATATACACACGCATGCACGTCGTCATATGAGCGAAATATTCTCAAGCACGACGTTAAAACCAAATTTCACCTCACCTCACTTTCGACAAATACATTTCATACCTTGACACACTCTCATCTCGGTATATTGAGCATATCTGGTTAATCTGGACGATGTTACTATGAATGGTATTATCCAGGTTAGCGAGGGGTCACTGTGTTGAGATAGTGTAAAATCGCCGTGTACTCAGCACTTCTTTACATCAACATAGAGCAAGAGTGGAAACAAAGCAAAGTCGCTGTTGATATTTATTCATTTCAAGACAAGACCTTCCATATTGATATTCGCCATCGTGGATTTAACATGGTGTGAAGATGGAGGCAGAATGAATGAGTGAATAATACAGAGTTCGAACAGCCACCTTTCCTGAGACAAATCTAGCAATTTTAAGGTAACACGAGGTAACCACAAGGATGACTTATATTCTAAATATATTCAATGCGTCTGACACTTAACTGAATGCTTTGTCCAGTTAGCACCATGGCGTAGCACAAACGAAAGGCACGAGACATTGTTACCATGACAACCGCCGATTAATTATCTGATGAGTAAACAGGGAAATGTCCTTCATGTGTACTCCACGATGCAGATGCTTGTTAGATTAAGCCTTGGCCATATCCTCGTCATCCTGTTTGCCCTTGACCTTGGCGGTGAAGGCCACGTAGTTGAACATGCCCTTGGAAATAGGGGCCTCCTTCCACGTCTGTTTGATCTCCTCCTTCGTGAAGTTGTCTCCCATGTTCTCCAGGAGATCCTTGATGTACTCCTCGGGCAGCACGCCCTTGCCCTCCTCGTCAAACATGGCGAAGGCGCTACGGATGGTCTCCTCGCCGTCCGTCCCTCCCATCTTCTCCCCGAACAGGTTGAGGAAGGTGGTGAAGTTCAGGGGACCAGGGGCCTCCTTCAACATCTCCTTCAGCTCGGAGTCGGCGGGCACTTTGCCCAGGTTGCCGTAGATGCTCTTCAGGTCGTCTATTTCGATGACGCCGTCCCTGTTGACGTCGATGAGGGCGAAGGCTTCCTTGAACTCCTGCACCTGAGACTGACGGAACATGGAGAACACGTTCTGGGGCGCCATTGCTGGATGAAGGAGCTGTGGGCAGACAACGTCAGACTTCTAAACGTGATGGAAGTGGGAATGGTTGGGACAGAGGAATTCTTCTCAATATATGTTGGAATTGGTTATCACGTGACTTTAGGTACGCGGTATCACGTTACGAACATCCCTCTGTTCACGGGACGTCACGCGATGATGGTGTAACGTCTCATGCAGCGGGAAGCTGCTCGTGCACGTGGACCCCATGTAGTGTCACTTCTCCAAACTAATTGCCTGGTTATGAGCATCGACTTTACCTCGGATGTGTAATCAAACTGGTTCGAAATATTACGACTGAAACAAGTCATATTTACGTGTGTATTTCCTATCACGTTTCTGCTTATTCTTGACAGTATGTGTCGGTACATGTGTTTTAACACTGTTAGCGTTTTCTGTTATAATCTACACAGTGAAATGATACATGTTGTAGTTTCAGGGAAATTTCATGTTCATAGCATGCCAGTAAATATTACATTCAGGTCAGGGGAGGACGTTCAGCAGAGGGGAAAGGCGATGTGTGAAATTCACAGAGCGCGAGATACCTAGACTGGATCATGCAAATTCCACATTAATATTTTCTGCACAATATACTCAAATAAATGTAAAGCGAGTGTGTAAAATATTATGACTTAACTAGTTCTCATAATTTAAAACATCGCAATTTGAAGTGACGCTTAAGTTAACTTTTTTTTCAAATTGAAACATTCCATTAATTAGTTTAAAGCTACATCTCAGTCTTCACCTAATCCCCCCTCCCTCCATTCTCTTGTAAAATCTCACCAACACACACGTATGCGTCTCCTCCCCTCCCAAACCCCCACACCCATCGCACACACGTGCACATATCCTTTCCAGCCAGATGCCTATACCTACTTCTGGGATGGCCACAGTGCAGTGGTGATATTGATGTACCCTGTGGTGCCACGCCTGGGAGTAAGCCGGCTAATTAACATTAAAATAGACTGGATTCACCCCATGTTTATCTTCATATATCTTGTTATTCTACTTACATAAATGCACATATATCCTGCATTTACGTATCTTATTGTTCCGCTATTCATACCTTTATATTAAACATAAATCAATTTAATTCTAGGTTAGAAAATGACCGCAAAACGTTGTACTTTGTTATTGTAGTGGATTCAGGTATGTGCGATATCTGGTTATAAATGTTGTTAGATGAGGTTAGATGAGGTTCCCACCATGATATACTTGACCTGCGACAACGTATATCCTATGGTCTTTGGTGACAATGATGACGTCATCATTCCTGGTGAGGCGTTGTACTTTGCTCATAATATCAGTCACCGGTCTGTCTGGTCCAGACTTTATCATTTACACGCTGCCTTCATGTATCTGGAATATTGCTGGAAATGGCGTGAAACAACAAATATACAATGTTGATAGTGATATCATACGTTAGTTGAATGTGAGCTAAATGGTTTGACGAGGAACTGACTTTCCCTCTTTAGTGCTATCCATTCAGTTCACTGTCAAGTGAATGAATCTGGGTAAAGACCTAAATAAACCGTCTGTGTAAGGTATTGTAAATAGTCACTGCTTCTACTGCCCCTCGACCCAGTGTGACGTTTCATGTGATCTTAACAGTATCAGATAAAACACTGGTAGTGCATGTTTTAAGATAGGCAACGTGAGGTAAAACGGTGATTTTGAGATGAGTGCAATATACTGCACTTCTATACTGCAAGCTCCATGAGATACCAAGCGGCAGGTGCATGGATACTACACTCAGACACAGTACTGCGATGACGAACCGACTAGTCCTTGTTTTTCCCCTACATTGACGAGCGTCGGGCACGGTAGTGAGTGAGTGAGTGTACTTTTACGCCGCACTCAGCAATATTCCAGCTATATGGCGGTGGTCTGTAAATAATCGAGTCTGGACCAGACAATCCAGTGATCAACAGCATGAGCATCGATCTGCGCAATTGGGAACCGATGACATGTGTCAACCAAGTCAGCGAGCCTGACCACCCGATCCCGTTAGTCGCCTCTTACGACAAGCATAGTCGCCTTTTATGGCAAGCACACGGGTTGCTGAAGACCTATTCTACCCCGGATCTTCACGGGTCTCGGGCACGGTAAATTGATGTAACATATTGTCACTTATCTTGGTACGACGAAGCCGGTAATCAAACTGTTGACGTCCCAGTCTCGGTCAGATTTCAGTTGGTCATCCCCAGTGTAAGTGGTGACACATTCATTTTACAATTCTGACGAGAGACCGGTTAAAGACAGGTTCGTTCGCTACTTCAACACATACATCTTTTATCTAAAATTAGAGCCTAGTAACAATACGTATTCCTGTCAAGATAGCCGGCATGTTCAGCAACAGTTGTATCTTGTAGTTTGAAGAAAAGAGAACCTGAGATCAATGTAACATAACACTCCATCGTCATCAAAGTCGTCATTATCACCGTCATCATCATGTTCCTACCATGAGATCAATGTAACATAACACTCCATCGTCATCAAAGTCGTCATTATCACCGTCATCATCATGTTCCTACCATGAGATCAATGTAACATAACACTCCATCGTCATCAAAGTCGTCATTATCACCGTCATCATCATGTTCCTACCATGACATCAATGATTGCTACGTGTTGGCGTGTATGCATGTAGTGTATACATAATTCGATACCACTTCCCATGTATAAACCATTCATACCATAAAATTACAGAAGCATTTTCAGATAATGGTTATCTCGGAGTCGTGTTGACAATCGTGAAATGGTGGCAACTGTTAAAACTCATCCAGCGAAACCATGAGTCCTGAAGCCAGCAAGTAACTTCAAAACAATACCAGCTGTGATTCCCGTTCTGCTCAGGACATTAGTTCTAGTGTTATAACTACCACTTACAGCATGTGAAGAAAACGATCTAGCGCCATCTAGGTCGATAAATCTTGATGGGATTAGACAGCTCTTGGAATGTTGTCTTGATGACTGTCTCACATAATATATATGTTTGTTTGCTGACTAACCCATCACTCAGCGTCATTTCATCTGAATGAGGACAGTGTGTCATATTTGTAAAAATACGTATATCCATGAACCACGGGGAGTGTTTTTTAATAAACTTGATTGATTGATTGATTGTTAATAATCCAGTGTGCACCAGACAGCCCAGTGATTGGCACTATGATCGTCTCTCTACGTAATACAGAGATAACCAAGCAAGTTTTCGAGTCTCACCACCCGATCCGTAAGTCTCCTCTTTGAACAAGGGAAGCTGCCCTTTATGACAAGTATGGGTTACTGAAGACTAGTTCTAACCCTGATTTCCTCTCGTCTTACCTAGCAGCGATACAGTGCGACCATCTTCAGCGAACCAAGCTATCAGGAAGTATTTCGACACTTATTTTCTAAATTTTCTTGCACGCTGATTTGTATATATACTATGGAATCCGAGAAGGGACATTGTCGCGTTGTCGCATTGTCGCCCTCTCAAAAACAAGTAATATGAGGCAAAATAAACCAAAATGCGACAACGCGACATATCACCAATTCGTCGCATTGTCGCGATGTCGCGTGTCGCGTTTTGAAAAATATTTTTTTCATTCCTCCAAAGGGCGACACGCGACATAGCGACAATTTTCAAGGTCAAAATACGTCGCGTTGTAGCATTGTCGCCCTATCTAAGATGCGTAAAAAAAGCCTAAAAATTGACTAAAACGCGACACGCAACAATGCGACATATTGAATGTGTCGCATTGTCGCGTTGTCGCCCTTTTCTATTACCGGTGCGCATGCGTAGAAAGTCAATTACACTACGCATGCGCAGCTAAAGTTATACTCTCTATCACACTTCAGTGGTCTTTTGTTACCTCCAATGGTTTTAAAATGACGTAGTACTCGTAATGGTAATGGGGGCTGCTTTTCTTGAACCTAATGGACATTTTTCATTGTTGCTTTGAAAATTATTTTATATATTGTAAATGTATTTAGCCAATCAAGTGTGTTTTAGCAGCAACACAAATTATTAGCGCTACTATTCATTTTAATGACGGCACACGGTGGCCCTGTCATTCAAGGCGAGGCAATTTGCTGTGCAGAGTTGTGTCTCTTAGTCACACCAGAAAACTATGATCATAGGTTCGAACCCCAGCACCATACACATTCATCACTTTGGAACCTGTGAAGATCCGGGTTAGACTGTGCCTTCAATAACCCATGCTTGTCGTAAGAGGCCACTAACGGAATCGGGTGGTCAGGCTCGCTGACTTGGTTGACACATGTCATCGCTTCCCAGTTGTGCAGATCGCTGCTCATGGTGTTGATCACTGGGTTGTCTGGTCCAGATAATATTTAACAGACCGCCGCCATATAGCTGGAATATTGCTGAGTGTGGCGTAAAACTAAACTCACTCACTCACTCACTTTGGACATTTCACCGATATCAAGCTCACAGGTTGTGAAAAAACATCAGGTGATGTCCTCGAATGGGTCACTATGTTCGACAGTGTCGCTCCTGACAGAGTTTCTTGGTACAGTCCTGTCCGACGCTGATGAATTTGTCCCACACCTGCCTCTGTTCAGCCAGCAGTGGATGGATACCAGGTAGAATGAGATGGTAATATCACTTAACCATCCTATGTCGGCTTTGAGCGTGATATTCTTCTTGGGAAAACGCCATACAAATGGACTGTTATAATTATGATATTAGAAACGATGAAATCACTTGGCAGAGCTGCGTACCCTGGAGTGCCAGAAACCAACCAATGCGACAATGCGACAATGCGACATATATTTTGTCGCATTGTCGCGTGTCGCGTTATAGTCATATGTTATAATACATACTATACTCAATATTTTAACAAAGCGCGACACGCGACAATGCGTTTTAGGCTGTTTTTAAACACCTTATATAGGGCGTAAAAGGCGACAACACGACACATTTTGACCTTGAAAATTGTCGCTATGTCGCGTGTCGCCCTTTGGAGGAATCGAAAAAATATTTTTCAAAACGCGACATGCGACATCGCGACAACGCTACAAATGGGCGATATGTCCCGTTGTCGCGTTGTCGCGTTGTCGCATAGTCGCGCTTTGGTTAATTTTGCCTCATTTTGCTTGTTTTTGAGAGGGCGACAACGCGACAATGTCCCTTCTCGGATTCCATAATATACTTCATGTTGGCATTCCATGTGAGTTTCGAATCAACAAATATCTTGGCACCATTATTGATCGAAGCTCACATGGAATGCGAACACAGAGCACACTTCAAGAATTGATTGTTAGCGTGTCTTAAGAAACTTATTCCTGATAATAAAATACTCTTCATATGTTTAATACAATATATATAATATATTGTTTCTCGGCGTGTCTTAAGAAACTTATTCTTGATAATAAAACACAGAGCACTCTTCATATGTTTCCTAATAAACTTAATATAATAAAATATATATATATATATATATATATATATATATATATGTATAGAAATATTGGATATATATACTGAGTCAAAAAGAAACTTCACAGAATGTAATTTGAAAAATAATGAATAATGTTTCTCTGATGATACATCTATGTATCCGAAATGGGATCCCTATCTTCGACTCTAGAAAACTTGAGCAAAACCCACTCAAACCCATCCATTCGTCGTGCAAATGACGTGAGTGCCAAATCAGGTTTTGCACGTGCAGGCGAGCAAGTGATCTTCGCATCGACGTTTTCTTCATATGAACGTGTTTGCATTGGCCTCACGAATTGAAAACACACTTTATACCACAGTTCTAACGGTACTTGAAATGCCACGATTGTCAAATGTGTAACGTGAACATGCCGTTGGCATGTTGCAAGCGGGAAGATCAGTTATTGACGTCGCAAGAGCAATGGGATGCAGCCGTCGTTCTGTGTATGACTTGCGAGGTCGTCTACAAACAAACTGGCACCACTTCTGATCGCCCAAGGTCGGGTCGTCCACGTGTGACGTCACGAGCAGAAGACCGTCAATCGTCCTACGTCACCTTACGTGACAGATTTCTGCCGTCTACACGAACCAAGGCTGAGATGTTTAGAGGTCGACTGTCCCTCACAGACCATTCGAAATCGGTTGCGGGCTGCCAATCTCCATTCTGAACGTCCATATCGTGGGCCAATATTGACGCTGTTTCATCAACGTCAACGTCTGCTGTGGGCCCAACGTCACCTCCGATGGACCCAGAGAGACTGGAATCGAGTCGTCTTAGCGATGAATCCAGGTTTACCCTCAGATTCGCGGACGGCAGGCATAGAGTCTGGAGACGACGTCGTGAACGGTATGCCCAATGTTGTGTACAGGAAGTCGACAGATTCGGGGGCGGAAGTTGCATGGTGTGGGGTGCTTTCTGTGGGAAAAACCGTTCCCGACTTCTGGTCATCCGTGGAAACCTCACAGCTGCTGCTTACCGCGACCAGGTGCTCACCCCTGAACTCGTTCCTTTCATGGCGGCTCATGGCCCAGGTCTACAGTTCCAGCATGATAATGCTCGGCCGCATACCGCGATGTTGACACGCAATTGCCTTCGAAACGCTGGAATCAACGTCATGGACTGGCCATCGAGGTCCCCTTACCTTAATCCAATAGAGCACGTTTGGGATGCACTTGGGAGAAGGCTTCGTGGTCTTAGGAACCAACCTCAGAATTTGCAGGAACTTGGCGCTGCCTTGGAAGAGCAATGGCGCAGAATCCCCAACCACGTGTTCACAAGCATCAGGCAGTCGATGAGGAGACGGTGTTTGGCAGTGGTGAATGAGCGGGGCGGCCATACACGATATTGAACTGAGAAATTTCTCATTTTTATTCTTGTGACTTGACATTCTGTATTTCCATGTGTTTGAACGGCGGTGTAACCTAATGGAACTGATTATGGCACTGTCAGTGTATCGAGTACATCACACAGATCTCAGCAATGAAATAATAACAATTTAACCATCTTACCATCTCTTGTTCTTTTATAGTGCCCTGAAGAAAGAATGTGAAGTTTCTTTTTGACTCAGTATACATATATATATATACATATATATATATACATAAATAAAAACAGAATGCCTTTTTCTCCAACATGTTACGTTCTCTCCAACATGTTACGTTATATCATTCACAACCAGCTTTTCCCTTTATATCCTGTATGAACTATCTTACTCTAAATCATGTTAATTTAAAAATAAATATGTTTTTTTTGCATCTGACTGTGGATAAAATTAAGAAAATTAGAATGGTTTCAGCTAACTGTAGAGGCCTAGCTGACACTAATAAAAGGAAAGAAGTTATGAATCTATACAGGAAAAAATCATATTCAATAATTTGTTTGCAGGACATCCATGTGGCTAAAGAAGATGTAAATAAAATTAAAATGAATGGGGTTTGCAAAGTATAAGTGCACCCTTTAGATCTAACTCTAGAGGGGTGGCTATACTCTTTAATAATGACATTGATCTTACCATACACAGAACATTAGAGGATGAAAATGGTAATTATGTTATTGCTGATATAACTGTTGACGATAAAAGATTCACCCTTACAAATCTCTATGGACCTAACATTGATGACCCAGATTTTTATCTAAAACTTTTCAACAATATTTGTAATTTTGATAATGAATCCATAGCTATTGTAGGGGATTGGAATTGGTCATTGATCCTTCAGTTTATTTGGAAAATTATGAAAATATCAACAATCCTCAGGCTAGAAATGTTGTATTAGACAAAATTGAATCCCTTGATCTTATAGATATTTGGAGAGAACTGAATCCTGATTTAAGAAAGTATACCTGGTGGAGAAACAAGTCTAGACAACAAGCAAGGTTGGACTTTTTCTTAATTTCACAAGACTTGGTTAATATTTCACTTGATTCTGATATCATACCTGGTTATAAAACAGATCATTCAGCCATTAGCTTTACTTTTCAAACACTATCAACCAAGAAAGAGGGAGGGGTTATTGGAAATTTAACACTTCCTTACTCTTACATCCTGAATATGCTGATTTAGTAAGATCAATCTTGAGGGATACAATTGAAGAATATTTAGATACTGAACATAATGGTGAAAATGTTGATGATTCGGATATTAAATTGAAGATTGATGATAGCTTATTCTTGGAAACTTTTCTGATGAAAGTAAGAGGAAAATCAATCTCTTTTTCATCTTTTCTCAAAAAGGAAACAATAAATAAGACCAGTGAATTGGAAATTAAAATCAAAGACTGTGAAGATGATATTAGAAAAGATTTCCAAAATATTAAAGAATCCCTACTATCTGACCTTACAAAATTAAAATTGGAACTACAACAAATTAAAGAAGAATCATGAGCAGGCGTCCGCTAGCCATTGAGTATAACAGACTACTGATTCCAGCAAGGGGGTAAACAAGGGCACAACGTTTAGTGTGTTGTGTTGGGAGGATGAACTGACTGATAGGTCTGGTCCACGTCGACATACGCTGTAACAGACCGAGCACATGATCGCTCTAGCGGCACGGTGAAACCACCCTCCATTGACAACAAACCATCTCTGTGTACCACAATACATCCTCTCAAGACTTTCAATACAGTCGACCACGCCCCGACATGGCTGGTGACATGCTCACTGACGTGAGTCGCCCCAGCCTATTTATTGTGTGCCCCCACCTCTTGTGTTGGACATGTACTTATATGTGTATGTGATGGTGGTATCACTCTGCAATAGTACAGCTGTATGTAGTCTCAATCAGATATGGCGTCACGACAGGGAGTTAAACATAGATTGTCGGGGACTAGGTCTAACCCGGCGTCAAGACAGGAGTTAAACATAGGGTTATCAACATAAGTTGACGGGAATTTAGGATTAGGTCTAAACTGGAATCTCCACAGGAGATCAGCATGGGTTGTCGGGGACGAGGTCTAAACTGGAATCTCTACAGGGAGATCAACATAGGATGCCGGGGATTAGGTCTAAACTGGAATCTCTACAGGGAGATCAACATAGGGTGTCGGGGACTAGGTCTAAACTGGAATCTCTACAGGGAGATCAACATAGGATGTCGGGGACTAGGTCTAAACTGGAATCTCTACAGGAAGATCAACATAGGATGTCGGGGATTAGGTCTAAACTGGAATCTCTACAGGGAGATCAACATAGGATGTCGGGGACTAGGTCTAAACTGGAATCTCTACAGGGAGATCAACATAGGATGTCGGGGACTAGGTCTAAACTGGAATCTCTACAGGGAGATCAACATAGGATGTCGGGGACTAGGTCTAAACTGGAATCTCTACAGGGAGATCAACATAGGATGTCGGGGACTAGGGTCTAAACTAGGAATCTCTACAGGGAGATCAACATAGGATGTCGGGGACTAGGTCTAAACTGGAATCTCTACAGGAGATCAACATAGGATGTCGGGGACTAGGTCTAAACTGGAATCTCTACAGGGAGATCAACATAGGATGTCGGGGACTAGGTCTAAACTGGAATCTCTACAGGGAGATCAACATAGGATGTCGGGGACTAGGTCTAAACTGGAATCTCTACAGGGAGATCAACATAGGATGTCGGGGACTAGGTCTAAACTGGAATCTCTACAGGGAGATCAACATAGGATGTCGGGGACTAGGTCTAAACTGGAATCTCTACAGGGAGATCAACATAGGATGTCGGGGACTAGGTCTAAACTGGAATCTCTACAGGGAGATCAACATAGGATGTCGGGGACTAGGTCTAAACTGGAATCTCTACAGGGAGATCAACATAGGATGTCGGGGACTAGGTCTAAACTGGAATCTCTACAGGGAGATCAACATACATCAACATACATGTAGTTTGTGTGGGACTAGTTCTAAACTAGTAACTCTACAGGGAGATCAACATAGGTTGTCGGGGACTAGGTCTAAACTGGAATCTCTACAGGGAGATCAACATAGGATGTCGGGGACTAGGTCTAAACTGGAATTCTCTACAAGGAGATCAACATAGGATGTCGGGGACTAGGTCTAAACTGGAATCTCTGCAGGGAGATCAACATAGGATGTCCGGGACTAGGTCTAAACTGGAATCTCTACAGTGAGATCAACATAGGATGTCGGGGATTAGGTCTAAACTGGAATCTCTACAGGGAGATCAACATAGGATGTCGGGGACTAGGTCTAAACTGGAATCTCTACAGGGAGATCCACATACATCAACATACATGTAGTTTGTGTGGGACTAGTTCTAAACTAGTAACTCTACAGGGAGATCAACATAGGATGTCGGGGACTAGGTCTAAACTGGAATCTCTACAGGAGAGATCAACATAGGATGTCCGGGACTAGGTCTAAACTGGAATCTCTACAGGAGATCAACATAGGATGTCGGGGACTAGGTCTAAACTGGAATCTCTACAGGGGAGATCAACATAGGATGTCGGGGACTAGGTCTAAACTGGAATCTCTACAGGGGAGATCAACATAGGATGTCGTCGGGACTAGGTCTAAACTGGAATCTCTACAGGGAGATCAACATAGGATGTCGGGGACTAGGTCTAAACTGGAATCTCTACAGGGAGATCAACATAGGATGTCGGGGACAAGGTCTAAACTGGAATCTCTACAGGGAGATCAACATAGGATGTCGGGGACTAGGTCTAAACTGGAATCTCTACAGGGAGATCAACATAGGATGTCGGGGACTAGGTCTAAACTGGAATCTCTACAGGGAGATCAACATAGGATGTCGGGGACTAGGTCTAAACTAGTAACTCTACAGGGAGATCAACATAGGATGTCGGGGACTAGGTCTAAACTGGAATCTCTACAGGGAGATCAACATACATCAACATACATGTAGTTTGTGTGTGGACTAGTTCTAAACTAGTAACTCTACAGGGGAGATCAACATAGGTTGTCGGGGACTAGGTCTAAACTGGAATCTCTACAGGGAGATCAACATAGGATGTCTAAACTGGACTCTACAGGGAGATCTAAACTGGAATTCTCTCTACAAGGAGATCAACATAGGATGTCGGGGACTAGGTCTAAACTGGAATCTCTACAGGGAGATCAACATAGGATGTCCGGGACTAGGTCTAAACTGGAATCTCTACAGTGAGATCAACATAGGATGTCGGGGATTAGGTCTAAACTGGAATCTCTACAGGGAGATCAACATAGGATGTCGGGGACTAGGTCTAAACTGGAATCTCTACAGGGAGATCCACATACATCAACATACATGTAGTTTGTGTGGGACTAGTTCTAAACTAGTAACTCTACAGGGAGATCAACATAGGATGTCGGGGACTAGGTCTAAACTGGAATCTCTACAGGGAGATCAACATAGGATGTCGGGGACTAGGTCTAAACTGGAATCTCTACAGGAGAGATCAACATAGGATGTCGAGGGATTAGGTCCTAAACTGGAATCTCTACAGGGGAGATCAACATAGGTTGTCGGGGACTAGGTCTAAACTGGAATCTCTACAGGGAGATCAACATAGGATGTCGGGGACTATGTCTAAACTGGAATTCTCTACAAGGAGATCAACATAGGATGTCGGGGACTAGGTCTAAACTGGAATCTCTACAGTGAAATCAACATAGGATGTCGGGGATTAGGTCTAAACTGGAATCTCTACAGGGAGATCAACATAGGATGTCGGGGACTAGGTCTAAACTGGAATCTCTAGGACTGACTGAGGAGAGATCAACATAGGATGTCTTAACACATTGTGGGGACTAGGTCTAAACTGGAATCTCTACAGGGAGATCAACATACATCAACATACATGTAGTTTGTGTGGGACTAGTTCTAAACTAGTAACTCTACAGGGAGATCAAGATAGGTTGTCGGGGACTAGGTCTAAACTGGAATCTCAACAAGGAGATCAACATAGATTGTTGGGGATTAGGTCTAAACTGGAATCTCAACAGGGAGATCAACATAGGTTGTCGGGGATTAGGTCAAAACTGGAATCTCTACAGGGAGATCCACATAGGTTGTCGGGGACTAGGTCTAAACTGGAATCCTTACAGGGAGATCAATATAGGATGTCGGGGACTAGGCTTGAACTGGAATGTCCACACGGAGATCAACATAGGATGTCTGGGACTAGGTCTAAACTGGAATCTCTACAGGGAGATCAACATAGGTTGTCGGGGACTAGGTCTAAATTGGAATCTCTACAGGGAGATCAAGACAGGCTGTCGGGGACTGAATCAAAACTGGTGTCTCCAGGGGGTCTCGGTAATGTTTCGGTGGTGTTTACACTTATTGAGTGGCACCTGTGACTACCTTAATGTTTGTTCTCGGGTGTGCAACATTACCCCTGCAGCGCAGTAATCAACAATAGGCCTACAGGTGACGCTCCGTCGAGTCTCAGTCTATTTTCATAGTCATACAATCTAGCCGCTGGTTTCTCGTATGGTAGCTGAGAAGGGCCATCGTCATATCGATAGTACGATACTCCGATATTGTCACACGATATAACGATATTGCGATGGAGCCACAAACGAAAACCGATAAGGTACAGTAACAAAACGACATAAGGACAGCACGGCATGGTGACAGCACGAGATGATGTGAAGGTAACTCGATAAGACAGACATAACAACGTATGATATGGATTTACAAAACGACAGCTTTGGCAGCTTGACTCCTGAGAGTTTCTAGGACTTCAGTCCTGTCCAACAACGAAGCACATGTGATACATGTGGTCTCACCTTAGGCAAGTGAGTGTGTTCAAAATTGCCCCTGTTCAACCAGCAGAAAATGGGTACCCGGTTGGATAAAGTCATGTGACTGTAACGTTTTAGTGCCTAACACAGGCAGCTTGGGTTATCCGGGGTAATAAAAATAATCAGATTCTGTCCAGCGAGCAACTAGTCAGATGGATACAAGGGACTATATAAATGAATTATTATTATTTTTATTATTATTTTTATTATTACAACTTCTTTAATGTTTACATCACGACGTTTTTGGGCTACGTCCCCACCCTTCATCAGGTGAATGACAGAACATGATTACGAGCAAAATATATAACATGTGCAGGTGGCCAGTGAGATGGAATGAAAGATTGAGATGTACAGAGTTCAAAGCCATTAAACGGCATGTTTATGCAATAGATTGGATTGGTATGTACGGATTGTTTATTAAACGAAAATGATATGCATACATTGATTGAAAGCCACTTATGAAAACAGTGATATGAAAACACATATCAAAAGTGACAAGCCCCATTCATGGTGTTATTTGTGGCTATAAGCACAGAAGATGAGTATCATGGAACCCTTGCGCCGATTAGACGCCGCTATTTGTTTCTGTATACAAGTACCAGAACATATGTTAATCTTTCCAGTATGACTTGCAAGAAATTGCTAATAATTTACTTATTTAGACAAAATTTATTGTCAGTTTCGAATACAAAACACATGACAGTATTATACTTTATGGTGTTTATTGTCTGCCATGGGTCTATTCGAGTAAACGGCTTTCGGTTGTGGAAGTGGATGAGTTTGTTGGGGCGCTGTATGAGCGGGCGAATGAATTTCTATTGTATCTTTTCGTGTTCATGTACAGTTATTACGCAATTTTCACCGAATATTCACCGGACAACCCGCTTCCAAGCTCCGCGAACCTATTTCACTGCGCATGTGCTATGAGCGCAGCCCAGCTGTTGAACCCACTTCAATTCCCCCAAGCGCTGGGGGAAAGTTAGTGAATCGTTTGAACTACGATTTCGCGCGGGTTTTTCAGGGCGTTATTTTTCTTTTCAACTTTATAAGTTGAATTTGCATTTTTGATGATTTGTTTCGGTAAATCCATACCGAAAGGTATCAGAATCTGCAAAGTTGTGTTTTACGTTGCATGTGACCTTTAATGTTGATAAACTAAACAAAATTCACCTATTGTAGCATAGAGCCGGACACAAATATATCACACGTGCACAAGAATAAATGTAAATGTGAAAAGAAGACACAAGGCTTCAAGTGTTTATCATTTCATCCATGTGGTTGACAGATACAATAACATAATAAAAATCAGGAACAGTTCCTTTACTGTGTATGTCTGGTATCACGTATTCATTGCTGTGTGTGCAGTCTCCAAACAAAATGTCCAGCCAACCTGAAGCAGCCATATCCCTGATGCTGATAGCGTTGCTTCAGTGTCTGAATCTCTTCAGAGACAGAGTAACAAACCTGTCGTATTCCTTCATGGGCAAACACGTGACAAAACACATGCGTACACAACGACGAGTGCCTCAAGCAAAACGATACCTACACCAAGTCTAATGAATGAAAGCAGTGGTCATTGTGGTCATTCCAACTGTGAAACACACGTAAAGCGTCTCAGTGTTTCAAACACTGACACCATGGCGAACGGTTTATATGACTTTCGACAAAACAATGCGGTAATAATGTAACACAAACTCAAACCACTGTGCTACTAATAAGTATTTCAATGGTTGATCCTTTCGTTTGTTAAGACTCGACAGTTGACAGTCTCCTGCCCCTGGTTAGCATGTCATGCAAGGCGACGTCTCTGCATAACAAGCGCTGGGGCGTTTTGATGTTTTTTTGAACTGAATAGCAAGGCTTGTACTTTCCTTCTAACTGTCGGGGAAAAGGAAAATTAAAAGGGAATCTTTTGAAGCAATTTGAGCAGTAAAGCTCATATGGCAGCCTGCTAAAAGTCAGTTGGACAAAAAAAACATCAAGGGGTCTTATGACGCGAGGCGACGCGACTTTAATAAACCTTATATAATTATGGTGGTGGTGGCACGATAGTAGTTGTTGCCGGAGATGTCACTGACGACGTTACCTGCGTGGAAGATGGTAAAGATGATGCAGTGGTTGTGCCAGTCGTCGATTGGGTAGTAGTTGTTGCCGGAGATGTCAGTGTTGAAGTTGATTGCGTAGATGACGCTGATGATGGAGTGGTTGTGGCAGTTGTCGATTGGGTAGTAGTTGTTGCCGGAGGTGTCAGTGTTGAAGACGACTGCGTAGAAGACGCTGATGATGCGGGGGTTGTGGCAGCCGTCGATTGGGTAGTAGTTGTTGTGGGAGGTGTCACTGTTGACGATGAATGCGTGGAAGATGGTAAAGATGATGCAGTGGTTGTGGCAGTCGTCGATTGGGTAGTAGTTGTTGTGGGAGGTGTCACTGTTGACGATGACTGCGTGGAAGATGGTAAAGATGATGATGATGCAGTGGTTGTGGCAGTCGTCGATTGGGTAGTAGTTGTTGTGGGAGGTGTCACTGTTGACGAAGTCTGGGTGGAAGATGGTAAAGATGATGCAGTGGTTGTAGCAGTCGTCGATTGGGTAGTAGTTGTTGCCGGAGGTGTCAGTGTTGACGTTGATTGCGTAGATGACGCTGATGATGCAGTGGTTGTGGCAGTCGTCGATTGGGTAGTAGTTGTTGTGGGAGGTGTCACTGTTGACGAAGTCTGGGTGGAAGATGGTAAAGATGATGCAGTGGTTGTGGCAGTCGTCGATTGGGTAGTAGTTGTTGCCGGAGGTGTCACTGTTGACGTTGATTGCGTAGATGACGCTGTTGATGCAGTGGTTGTGGCAGTCGTCGATTGGGTAGTAGTTGTTGTGGGAGGTGTCACTGTTGACGATGACTGCGTGGAAGATGGTAAAGATGATGCAGCTGTTGTGGCAGTCGTCGATTGGGTAGTAGTTGTTGCCGGAGGTGTCAGTGTTGACGTTGATTGCGTAGATGACACTGTTGATGCAGTGGTTGTGGCAGTCGTCGATTGGGTAGTAGTTGTTGTTGGAGGTGTCACTGTTGACGAAGTCTGGGTGGAAGATGGTAAAGATGATGCAGTGGTTGTGGCAGTCGTCGATTGGGTAGTAGTTGTTGTGGGAGGTGTCAGTGTTGACGATGACTGTGGGTGGAAGATGGTAAAGATGATGCAGTGGTTGTGGCAGTCGTCGATTGGGTAGTAGTTGTTGTGGAGGTGTCACTGTTGACGAAGTCTGCGGTGGAAGATGGTAAAGATGATGCAGTGGTTGTGGCAGTCGTCGATTGGGTAGTAGTTGTTGTGGGAGGTGTCACTGTTGACGATGACTGCGTGGAAGATGGTAAAGATGATGCAGCTGTTGTGGCAGTCGTCGATTGGGTAGTAGTTGTTGCCGGAGGTGTCAGTGTTGACGAAGTCTGGGTGGAAGATGGTAAAGATGATGCAGTGGTTGTGGCAGTCGTCGATTGGGTAGTAGTTGTTGTGGGAGGTGTCACTGTTGACGATGACTGTGTGGAAGATGGTAAAGATGATGCAGTGGTTGTGGCAGTCGTCGATTGGGTAGTAGTTGTTGTGGGAGGTGTCACTGTTGACGATGACTGCGTAGAAGATGGTAAAGATGATGCAGTGGTTGTGGCAGTCGTCGATTGGGTAGTAGTTGTTGCCGGAGGTGTCAGTGTTGACGACGACTGCGTAGAAGACGCTGTTGATGCAGGGGTTGTGGCAGTCGTCGATTGGGTAGTAGTTGTTGCGGGAGGTGTCACTGTTGACGATGACTGCGTGGAAGATGGTAAAGATGATGCAGTGGTTGTGGCAGTCGTCGATTGGGTAGTAGTTGTTGTGGGAGGTGTCACTGTTGACGAAGTCTGGGTGGAAGATGGTAAAGATGATGCAGTGGTTGTGGCAGTCGTCGATTGGGTAGTAGTTGTTGCCGGAGGTGTCAGTGTTGACGTTGATTGCGTAGATGACGCTGTTGATGCAGTGGTTGTGGCAGTCGTCGATTGGGTAGTAGTTGTTGTGGGAGGTGTCACTGTTGACGAAGTCTGGGTGGAAGATGGTAAAGATGATGCAGTGGTTGTGGCAGTTGTCGATTGGGTAGTAGTTGTTGCCGGAGGTGTCAGTGTTGACGTTGATTGCGTAGATGACGCTGTTGATGCAGTGGTTGTGGCAGTCGTCGATTGGGTAGTAGTTGTTGTGGAGGTGTCACTGTTGACGATGACTGCGTGGAAGATGGTAAAGATGATGCAGCTGTTGTGGCAGTCGTCGATTGGGTAGTAGTTGTTGCCGGAGGTGTCAGTGTTGACGTTGATTGCGTAGATGACACTGTTGATGCAGTGGTTGTGGCAGTCGTCGATTGGGTAGTAGTTGTTGTTGGAGGTGTCACTGTTGACGAAGTCTGGGTGGAAGATGGTAAAGATGATGCAGTGGTTGTGGCAGTCGTCGATTGGGTAGTAGTTGTTGTGGGAGGTGTCACTGTTGACGAAGTCTGGGTGGAAGATGGTAAAGATGATGCAGTGGTTGTGGAAGTCGTCGATTGGGTAGTAGTTGTTGTGGGAGGTGTCACTGTTGACGAAGACTGCGTGGAAGATGGTAAAGATGATGCAGTGGTTGTGGCAGTCGTCGATTGGGTAGTAGTTGTTGTGGGAGGTGTCACTGTTGACGAAGTCTGGGTGGAAGATGGTAAAGATGATGCAGCTGTTGTGGCAGTCGTCGATTGCGTAGTAGTTGTTGTGGGAGGTGTCAGTGTTGACGAAGTCTGGGTGGAAGATGGTAACGATGATGCAGTGGTTGTGGCAGTCGTCGATTGGGTAGTAGTTGTTGCCGGAGGTGTCACTGTTGACGAAGTCTGGGTGGAAGATGGTAAAGATGATGCAGCTGTTGTGACAGTCGTCGATTGGGTAGTAGTTGTTGTGTTGACGTTGAGGTGTCAGTGTTGACGTTGATTGCGTAGATGACGCTGTTGATGCAGTGGTTGTGGCAGTCGTCGATTGGGTAGTAGTTGTTGTTGGAGGTGTCAGTGTTGACGAAGTCTGGGTGGAAGATGGTAAAGATGATGCAGTGGTTGTGGCAGTCGTCGATTGGGTAGTAGTTGTTGTGGGAGGTGTCACTGTTGACGATGACTGCGTAGAAGATGGTAAAGATGATGCAGTGGTTGTGGCAGTCGTCGATTGCGTAGTAGTTGTTGCCGGAGGTGTCAGTGTTGACGTTGATTGCGTAGATGACGCTGTTGATGCAGTGGTTGTGGCAGTCGTCGATTGGGTAGTAGTTGTTGTTGGAGGTGTCAGTGTTGACGAAGTCTGGGTGGAAGATGGTAAAGATGATGCAGTGGTTGTGGCAGTCGTCGATTGGGTAGTAGTTGTTGTGGGAGGTGTCACTGTTGACGATGACTGCGTAGAAGATGGTAAAGATGATGCAGTGGTTGTGGCAGTCGTCGATTGGGTAGTAGTTGTTGCCGGAGGTGTCACTGTTGACGACGTCTGCGTAGAAGATGGTAAAGATGATGCAGTGGTTGTGGCAGTCGTCGATTGGGTAGTAGTTGTTGCCGGAGGTGTCACTGTTGACGATGACTGCGTGGAAGATGGTAAAGATGATGCAGTGGTTGTGGCAGTCGTCGATTGGGTAGTAGTTGTTGCCGGAGGTGTCACTGTTGACGAAGTCTGGGTGGAAGATGGTAAAGATGATGCAGTGGTTGTGGAAGTCGTCGATTGGGTAGTAGTTGTTGTGGGAGGTGTCACTGTTGACGAAGTCTGCGTGGAAGATGGTAAAGATGATGCAGTGGTTGTGGCAGTCGTCGATTGGGTAGTAGTTGTTGCCGGAGGTGTCACTGTTGACGATGACTGCGTGGAAGATGGTAAAGATGATGCAGCTGTTGTGGCAGTCGTCGATTGGGTACTAGTTGTTGCCGGAGGTGTCAGTGTTGACGTTGATTGTGCAGTGGTTGTAGCAGTCGTCGACTGGGTAGTAGTTGTTGCCGGAGGTGTCACTGTTGACGTTGATTGCATAGAAGACGCTGATGATGCGGGGGTTGTGGCAGTCGTCGATTGGGTAGTAGTTGTTGTGGGAGGTGTCACTGTTGACGATGACTGCGTGGAAGATGGTAAAGATGATGCAGCTGTTGTAGCAGTCGTCGATTGGGTAGTAGTTGTTGCCGGAGGTGTCAGTGTTGACGTTGATTGCGTAGATGACGCTGATGATGCGGGGGTTGTGGCAGTCGTCGATTGGGTAGTAGTTGTTGTGGGAGGTGTCACTGTTGACGATGACTGCGTGGAAGATGGAAAAGATGATGCAGTGGTTGTGGCAGTCGTCGATTGGGTAGTAGTTGTTGCCGGAGGTGTCAGTGACGTTGACGTTGATTGCGTAGATGACGCGTCGATGATGCGGGGGTGTCAGAGCAGTCGTCGATTGGTAGTAGTTGTTGTGGGAGGTGTCACTGTTGACGATGACTGCGTGGAAGATGGAAAAGATGATGCAGTGGTTGTGGCAGTCGTCGATTGGGTAGTAGTTGTTGCCGGACGAGTCAGTGTTGACGTTGATTGCGTAGATGACGCTGATGATGCAGTGGTTGTAGCAGCCGTCGATTGGGTAGTAGTTGTTGTGGGAGGTGTCACTGTTGATAAAGTCTGGGTGGAAGATGGTAAAGATGATGCAGTGGTTGTGCCAGTCGTCGATTGGGTAGTAGTTGTTGTGGAGGTGTCACTGTTGACGAAGTCTGGGTGGAAGATGGTAAAGATGATGCAGTGGTTGTGGCAGTTGTCGATTGGGTAGTAGTTGTTGTGGGAGGTGTCACTGTTGACGAAGTCTGCGTGGAAGATGGTAAAGATGATGCAGCTGTTGTGGCAGTCGTCGATTGGGTAGTAGTTGTTGCCGGAGGTGTCAGTGTTGACGTTGATTGTGTAGATGACACTGTTGATGCAGTGGTTGTGGCAGTCGTCGATTGGGTAGTAGTTGTTGCCGGAGGTGTCAGTGTTGACGTTGATTGCGTAGATGATTGCGTGGAAGATGACACTGTTGATGCAGTGGTTGTGGCAGTCGTCGATTGGGTAGTAGTTGTTGTGGGAGGTGTCACTGTTGACGAAGTCTGCGTGGAAGATGGTAAAGATGATGCAGCTGTTGTGGCAGTCGTCGATTGGGTAGTAGTTGTTGCCGGAGGTGTCAGTGTTGACGTTGATTGTGTAGATGACGCTGATGGTGCAGTGGTTGTAGCAGTCGTCGATTGGGTAGTAGTTGTTGCCGGAGGTGTCAGTGTTGACGTTGATTGCGTGGAAGATGGTAAAGATGATGCAGGGGTTGTAGCAGTCGTCGATTGGGTAGTAGTTGTTGCCGGAGGTGTCAGTGTTGACGTTGACTGCGTGGAAGACGCTGATGATGCGGGGGTTGTGGCAGTCGTCGATTGGGTAGTAGTTGTTGCCGGAGGTGTCAGTGTTGACGTTGATTGCGTAGATGACGCTGATGATGCAGTGGTTGTGGCAGTCGTCGATTGGGTAGTAGTTGTTGTGGGAGGTGTCACTGTTGACGATGACTGCGTGGAAGATGGTAAAGATGATGCAGTGGTTGTGGCAGTCGTCGATTGGGTAGTAGTTGTTGCCGGAGGTGTCAGTGTTGACGTTGATTGCGTAGATGACGCTGATGATGCGGGGGTTGTGGCAGTCGTCGATTGGGTAGTAGTTGTTGTGGGAGGTGTCACTGTTGACGATGACTGCGTGGAAAATGGTAAAGATGATGTGGCAGTCGTCGATTGGGTAGTAGTTGTTGCCAGACGAGTCAGTGTTGACGTTGATTGCGTAGATGACGCTGATGATGCAGTGGTTGTAGCAGCCGTCGATTGGGTAGTAGTTGTTGTGGGAGGTGTCACTGTTGACGATGACTGCGTGGAAGATGGTAAAGATGATGCAGTGGTTGTGGCAGTCGTCGATTGGGTAGTAGTTGTTGTGGGAGGTGTCACTGTTGACGATGACTGCGTGGAAGATGGTAAAGATGATGCAGTGGTTGTGGCAGTTGTCGATTGGGTAGTAGTTGTTGTCGGAGGTGTCACTGTTGACGAAGTCTGCGTGGAAGATGGTAAAGATGATGCAGTGGTTGTGGCAGTTGTCGATTGGGTAGTAGTTGTTGTGGGAGGTGTCACTGTTGACGATGACAGCGTGGAAGATGGTAAAGATGATGCAGTGGTTGTGGCAGTCGTCGATTGGGTAGTAGTTGTTGCCGGAGGTGTCACTGTTGACGACGTCTGCGTAGAAGATGGTAAAGATGATGCAGTGGTTGTAGCAGTTGTCGACTGGGTAGTAGTTGTTGCCGGAGGTGTCACTGTTGACGACGTCTGGGTGGAAGATGGAGCATTGGTGGTTGATGCTGTGGAAGCAGGTTTAGGAGGACAGAGTACAGCAGACGATGTGTCGCTCGATGCCGTAAGTACCACCCACATTCTCTTCTTGAGTCGACATTTAAATTTCCGATTTTTCCATCTTTCGATTGCTCAATGATAAACTGCGCCAAGAGGTCACTGAACAGTTCTCCTAAGCTGGTTGCTGCTTGTGGCACTACTATCTCGTAGATAAAGATTAAACTGCCGTTTCTGGAAAGATAGTATTGGAAAATTACATGTCGATTTTCTCAACATAGCATCACATCACATCAGCATTTAATAAGATATGCAAATAGATTAAAATTAACACTCAATTATGTTCATTATAATCCAATCGCAAAACTTTAGTTGAAAATTAGCAATGTTTAAAACCTTGAGGAATAATGGGTTAAGTCATGGTTAGTCAGTGATGGAACACAAGGGCGGCATTTGTCAATGTCCGCCTTGTCTGATGTGTCGTGTGATATGTAGAATGCTGAGAGACATTCTGTGCAACATCACGACCACTCAAAACTTGTATGGTGTTGATATTGACAATCACCATGGCCTTCAAGAGACAGGACAAACAGTCTGATTTGCTGTTGATATTACCTTATCTCCAGTACTTTACAGGAAGGGTCCTTGTCCTTCAATGGGGAGCTGTCAATGACTAACGTCTCCTTAATCTGTAAGAAGAACGCGCCATTGTTACACGGGCCATTACTGTGAACTAGCAAGCTAACATTGGTGCGTCTTCAGTATGTAAGATAGCTTACTCTTTAAATAAGATATATGTTCACTTTTTCTATACGTCACAATTCGATAATTATTATATTGCTTGTTGGTTTTATTAATTCATCATACCTGGTTGCAGAATTCTGCAGCTTCCGCCTTAAACTGAGGACTTGAGGAATCGGCGAGTTCAGGCGTGTACGTCTTATCCGTCACTCGGAGACTGGACTGTAGGCGTGCTGGAAACGAGAGGTCAGAGGGGGGTGACGCAAGGTCATGGTATATGTGGAGAAACTTTAACAACCAGCTATCTCAGTCCATTGTTATGTCATACAGCTAGATAGTTGTACTGTCCTGGGGCCCACCTAAGGCCTTCAGTTTTCTAATGCTTGCCCTAAGAAGCGACTGAATTAGATCAGCCTCGGACAGAGCGATCATATTGTCCATCACTTGTCTGCCGGGACGTTTCATACAAACCTCCGTGATAACATGAACATCCGCTCGCTGGTTTTATTTAAAGTGTCAGTGTTGGCTAGGTGCCGTTGCTGAAGTCAAGGTGTCATTATTTTCTGGGTATTTTGTAGATTCAGTTTGTATTGGGACTTTCACTTTCGAATGGGGTGGGCCTGAGGTTTCATTTATTTTTCTTATCGGCTTATGTACTTACCAACTGGAATTACTTCGGATGGCTTCTGTGTACCTGAAATATTCATCACAGCTTGAGTTACATAGTATTGTACTGTAGGCCACACCATGCATAATACAAACTTGAGTATGTTAAGTTCTGATTGACACAATTGTATTCTTAAACACTATGAGTGATACTTTAACTTTCAGTGCAGTGAGAAGGATACTTCATGGCAACAACTTCTGTACTACAACACCGTTACAGGTGACTGTCGATGTACACTCACGGATGACGGATACAATGATGGCGCTGACGACGCTACCGACGAGGAGAAAAAGGAGGACAACGAAAACACAGAATTTCCAATTATATCTCCTCTTGGCTGAGTCGTCACTGGAGGAGTCGTGGATGCTGACATCCTCTTCATTGGAGTGATACCTGGACACACCACTCCGAGGGGTGAAGTGGAACCTGTAGGCACCTTGAAGTTCCTGGTAGTCCACATCGTTATCGTATGCCAAGATAGGGTTGAAGTACCTGTCCTTCTGTGTGTCGAGGTCCTCAGAGGTTGAATTGAGGCTCGACAGATGTGGCCACTGAAAATTATAGAGCGAGGTAATGAGTTTAACTTGATCTACGAGCCAAACCCATAGCTTGAGCGACTGTTGCGTCTTAAACTATTAGGGCAACTCTTTTTCCGTCTTATTTGACAATCGTGTGCGGACCTCGGAGAAGACAATTATGTCTTCAGCGCCGCCTAATTTTCTTATCAATATCAAAATAATGAATACACGCATAGTTTTTATCAAAATAAAAGCGAGAAAAGCATTCATATATCAATAGGAGAAATGGATATAGAAAAAGGTTTTCTCGCTTTTTTACAAGAAACATGTATACATTCATATTGATATAGAAAGAGTTTTCTCGTTTCAATTGATGAGAAATGCACCAGATACAACAATAGGAAACATGCCTTAGTGTAACTCTCTGCAGCATTCCTCTACTTTGGCAATTGGAATGTCATATATGCCAGCCACCTCCATATATTATTGTACACATCTGTGTGTTTGAATCGTAAGATTCCAACAACATTTAGTCCACAAAATACTATGAGCATGTCGACATGAATCCCTTTAAAATAGTGTTGATCGCCACATCGACAATAAAATGAAAGAGCAAAAATTCACATTAATAACTTTTAGTTATTGCGGGTCACAGAAGTGTGAAGCGCTGAACATGGATTTGAACTCGCATCTTGAACTTAGGCTATGTAATTTCACCTGTTAAGAGTGGGCTGCGGAGTTTCCCCTTGTGTCTTTTTGCTTCCGGTCTGATTCTGAAAGCGCTGAGAAGTTGGTCGGGTATTATGTTTTTTGTTGAAAAAATGTCTAGAGCTGTATAGTAGGTACGTAAGGGACGTTTGTTGAGATGTATGAGAAAACGACTTTGGATTTACGCTCATCGGTCTGCTGACATCGACGTTTCAAAACCTACAACTCAGGAGGCTTCGGCTACATTGAACTTTAAACCGCTGTCAATAAACTTCAATCAGCATATCTACAATGATCAATAATTAGATGACTCTAGACCTTTAGTTAATATATTAGATTTGTGACCCAATCGAATTACAATAAAAAACTGTACTGTCATTCATTGTAACATTGGGGACCTTCATTACATTGGATTCCTGCATGGCCCTAGCTGGGTTTTCACCATCCCTTCAATGTTAGCAATCTTTGACATTCAAGCTAAAAATTAAAATAACATATGCTGCGGTTAAAAATAGTAATACGTTTAAATTTACTGTAATTGTTTTGGGACTTACGTTCCGTCTCTGGAGGACAATAATGTTACAGTGCTTTAACTCCCTTCGAGGATACAACCACTCACAATATCAGTTGTTAATTTAAACTACTAACCATAAAATATTTATATATTAACTGTAATAAAAATGTATCTAGCAAATCTACTTCTTTTAAACAGTAAATGATTAAATGATAATTAATATTAGTAAAAAGGTCTTTAATTGTGACTTTGACATATTTATCCCTTGTTATGGAAAAATTAATACAGTCAAGCAGGACAAGGATTGGAGAAGTACGAAAAGATCCAAGACAAAGTCTCAGAGCTTGATGGTGGATAGAATCTAAAACTTTAAGGTTGCGTTTGCAGGCTCCACCATAGATAATGGAGCCATTATCCAGTTTGGAGCGTATAAGTGCTCCGTAGAGTTCGAGGAGGGTTTTCTTATCACCTCCCCACTTTGTATTGGAGATAACCGTTCGCAATTCAAGGGCCTTCAGGCATTTACTTTTAAAGTATTTAATATGGGGTCGAAAGGTCAAGTGCTCTTCAAAAATTAAACCCAAGAATTTCGCTTCTTTTCCCACTTTAATAGGTGTGTTAACTAAGTATAAGTCTGGGTCTTTGTGAGGTCTGTATTTGATTTATATTTGTTTTTATTCTATTTTGAAAATAAACACATTTTCCAAACACCATTTGTTAATCTTGTTTAAACAAAGCTGCAGTTTGTCTTTCAATAGACACGAAATGTTAAAATCATCCACAAATAAGGATCCATCAATTGAATCATTTAAAACCTTTGCTAAACTGTTAATCTGTATACTAAACAATGGGACAGACAAAATACTGCCTTGTGGGACACCCTGATCCTGACTATAACGATCAGACAGTTTAGAACCACTCGTACTTGAAATTGCCTGTCATTAAACATTTTGATATAAATTTAGGCAAGCGGCCTCTCAATCCAAAGTCATGTAAATCTTTTAAAATATCGTATTTCCATGTAGTGTCGAATGCTTTTTCTAGATCGAAAAAAGATCGACACTGCATGTTGTGTATTAATTACAGCGTTTTTGACAAATGATTCCCAACGCACTAAGTGATCAATGGTACTTCTATTTTTACGAAAACCACATTGAATGTCAGTTATTGAGTTCAAAATCTACAAGAAACATTCTGTATGCTTGAGACTGGTAGAAGTCCGCTAGAATCAAGCTTAGATATTAAAGAGCACAAAAAGGCAATTTAAAACTACAATCGCTTGTTCAAGTGACTCCCCCTTCATGTTTACTGAAGGAGCTTGTTTTGGAGACACTACCCATCCCCCTTTCAGATGACGTAATCATAGGACATAACCCATTATCATGCCAAGGGTTGCAGCTAAATACTGAATGATCACACAAGTGTCAGCTCTCAATATATTGTATATCTGGCCACAATGGTTTTGAAAGATTAAAAACGGGATGTCCTTAAAATACTCCCCCTGTCTATATATAAATCTAGCAATCCCAATATTTGACTATTTATTATGACGGGAAGGCATCCAATACTATACGGAACATATCTTATATGATATTATCTGAAGAGCATACCATTATCCAAGAGGTACCAAAGGACAAATCTTTTTTGACGTTCTGCAATTTTTAAAGAAATATTATACGCCAATGAAGCCAATTTCTGGTGTCCCCCGCCGTGATGTTGCTGGAATATTGCTAAAAGAGGCGTAAAACCAAAACTCAGTCAGTCAGTTATACCCCAATGTGTTCTTATGACTTATACCATGTTAACCACATTACCCACATATGTGAAATTTTGGATAATACTTTGCTAATGATTCCTTCAAAACAAAATTGAACCTTGTCAAACATTGGGCACCGAAAATATAGTTAGACAGGTCACCTTTTCAACGCCCCTCGTCTCATATTTAAAAGAATAGAGAACGTCGAAGGACAAATGCACTTCGATCTCTGAATACTTCTGACCTATTTAGATACAAAAAGCAAAGCAAAAGAAATATGAGATACGTATATAATCTGAAAAGAATAGGCAAGGAAAACTTTAATTCTAATTTTGATAATTAGTTATTACCTCAGTCTAAAGTCTAATCAATCAGGTGGTTATTGGATGATTATAAATTTCCCCTCTTGTAACCGATGATTCTGGGATATACCTTCAGTTTGTACAGATATGGATAAAGCTCAAACATTAAATGAATACTTTGTACATTGTATACGTTTCAAATGTTAATGATGGCGGCAAGACGTTGCCACTTGTTAGCTATCGTTGTGTTAACGTTGTAACCGAAAAGGAGGTATCTGATATGATTAAGACCTTACCAACAAACACATCTGTAGGACCTGACGGCATTAACATGAGACTGTATTTCCTACAATGTGGAAAACGGGTAATGTTACTCCTATTTTGAAAGAAGGAGATACATCTAATTACAGACCTATTAGTTTACTATCTATCCTGGGGAAAAGTATTGAAAGAATAATGGTAAAACATGTGCACAACCATTTCCATTAACGTAGCATTTTAAGTAAATTCCTGTCAGGTTTTACTGCTAGTCATTCTACTACATCTCAACTCAGAAATGTATCATAATATATGCTCAGTCCCAGATAATCGCCACCTTTACTGTACGGTATTTTGTGACATTTCAAAAGCTTTTGACAGGGCTTGGCATTAAGGTTTATTGCACAAATTAGAAAATTATGGTGTTCGTTGAAACGTACTTCGATGGTTAACTAAATATCTCTCTGATAGACGACAGTGTGGATTTTTAATGAGCTTCGTCCTTCAAGCCTGAAAACCTTTTAATTTGGTTGAATAACCTTTGTCATTTATTAAACAATTAGGGAGGTTCTGCATTTTTATTACAGATTCTAAAATCTATCGACACTATTGGGACGTTGGTAACTTTTATAACACATTATTTGACGAAATTTCTCATGGTTGGAATATAGCCGACTTTATAGAAGATAAATATAAGTGCCCTTGTCTTATCACGACACAACTGCCTATATCTTGGTATTCTCTGAACCAGGGCAAGCGGTATGCCGATATTGAGGTCGTTAACATAGTATGCTATGGTCACGAATATAATTTTCTATTTATTATCGAAGTCTTTAATTGAGGAAATTATGTGATAATCTACTTTGCAACAAAGGCAGGCTCCCATTGATCACTGTATTTAGAAGGCGTCTCCCTCGAAGCAACGTGATGTCATAACATTGTTCATGATGTCATTTCACCATGACAATGTGATGTTTTACCTGGTGCATATATCGTATGAAAACAAATGGCACCTCGTATCGTATAAGCATTATTATTATCATTCTTTGAGGTTAATGTCACAAGTTGATTTCTTTGTTGTATTTTGGGCTGTGAAACTAATATTATCCTTAGTATACCCATAACAATTAAGGGTCAACAAACACTGTATGCCTTACAGAAAGTTGTTCTTTACTTTGATAGCGAGCACATATGATCGATTCCTTGAAACAAATTTATACAATTCAATAGCATTTCTACATTTTATTTTAAATGCATCAATCAAATACAGCTAAATGAGTAGGCAGATTGACTGCTATAATGTATGTGGCAAGGAATAACCAGGCTAGCGATTCCTGATATCCTTTGCAAATTTAAAATCAAATTCCCTGTCATAAAAAATACAGTAAATATGTAGTAATATCATGAAGAAAATAATACAAACCAGGTTACACTGTGACAACGCAATATCTAAATTCTATCAATCAGCTTACCGCTGCTTCCACATCACGGAAACAGCACTTGTCAACGGTATTGACATGGGTATTGACAAAGATGGTGCTTCCATTCTTGTTTTGTTGGCCCTTTCGGCCACTTTCGACACGATTGACAAGTGATCTTCTTGCCACTCTTGAAGGACGATTCAATGTCAAAGGCGTCGTGTTAAAGTGGTTTGAGTCCTGCATATCAGCAGTCCAGGAATGTGTTGATTGCATCAAAATTTTGATGTCAACGCAATGGTTGAAATTAAACGACGACAAAACCGAGCTCATCGTTTTCAGGCCCCAGCGGCCCCGGACAAAACTTGATTTTCCCACTTTCTCTATTGGACACTGTGAAATCACACCAAGTTCTGAAGTTCGGAATCTTGGTGTAGTATTTGACTCATCTCTCTGCATGTAAACCACATGTCAACAGTGTTTGTTGCAGCACTTTTTCCACATTCAGAATATCGACCTGATCCGCAGGTACCTTGATGAGAAAACAACGAGTGCTCTGGTGCAGGCCAGTTGCAAAAGCCAGTTAAAGACCCATCTTTTTACCATAGCTTACTTTTAGCTCCAAAGTGAACTCAGACAGCGCTTTTGGACGATTACATCGGATTCTGGCGCTATAGAAGTGTTGTGTGAATGTATGAATTATAATAAATCACATATGATCAAAACATCAAATTAACTTCAAATATGTCCTTGCGTCAATATTAAAAGAAGAATAAACGTACTTTTCAAAGCGTAAACAAACAACATCCAGCTATTTTTGAATGAAGAACTTCAAAATGTAAGAGAATTAGCACTAAAATACTCAAAGTATTGCTCGTAAAATATGTTCTTGAAGTGAAAATAACTCCATAATGAAAAACAATATTCAAAACTTTAATATTCAAAACAAACACAAATAATCTCTGGTAGTTTTAAGACAGCTGGTAGAATTACCCTGACATTACAGAGAGCAATTGCTAAATGAAAATTCGTACTGAAAAGGTTTTTGTCACAAACACAGCTATTTCCCCACCACATGTCGATATCTGATTATCGCAATAACCCTCTTCGTGACCCTGAAAATTATCTTAACGTTAATATATAGCAAATGAGTAGACAGTCAACTGTCATCGGATGCTTTGATACAAAATGCGAACAAATTCCATCAATTAGTTTGGGGGATATCGTAAGAATACTCGCTGTGACCGTGAAAATAGCCGAAGATCACTGAATTCGACTGGCGTCAGACGATACCCCCAACACATTTTGGTACTACTTTTAAGCAGAATATATTCATTCTTTCTTGTGTTTTCGTACTAAAATGTTAGACATGTGCAAAACAATACAATATTTGGTGTGAACTCAAAATGAGCACAATTTCCCCAATGAACTAGTGTAGGGTGAATCCTCGCCCATACACCTTGATACAAAATTGGATCAAAATCTGTTAATTCTTTCTTGCGTTATCGCACTAACAATCTTTATGTTTGCAAAGCCCTCACATTTTTGCGGCACCCGTGAAGGGCCACCTCCTCGTGGTGGGTGCTGGGTCACGCTAAGCGCCCTTCAACCCCCGTTGTGGACCCGGGGGAATATTTGGTCCACCAACCCGTTTGCCGTAGCTTGCGCCCCTGTGTCGGTGGAGGAAGGTAGTCTGGTGGTTGAGGGCACTGGTTCCAGGAACAGTGTTCCTCTGCCCAACACACCACTTCGGCCCTGACTTCACCTAGAAGGGTGGTAGAACTGGCCCGGTTCTATCAATCGGCTGGTCATGTTAAGCCCTGTACATTTAAATTTTGCTGCACAAATTTTAGAAATTATTTCAAATTTTTGTCAGTAATCTTGGCTTCAAGATGATATATTTATATTTTCATTGTACAACTGCGATTTAGTATTATTGTGATTGATTAACATGAATGTCATCAATAAAATGTTCTATTGAAATTTGCCTAGAGTCCTATGTCCAGAAGGCAGTGGCTCATGGGCCAATCTGGTGGAATAATTGCTTGTTGATTGTTCTGCTTGAGTATATCATCCGGGTATCCTTGGTGCTGCAAGTCGGAAACCCACTTGTGATTAGCATTGTCCTTGTGATACTCCGTGGTGGGTGGGGAGCCCGGATGATGAATCAAATTATACTTACCATGTATTACCAAACCCCCACAAAAAAACAAAACGTCCACTCGATAATGATGATGAGCAGAGACCTTCCAAATCAACAGAAAATTGGCAACGTTTCCTGGTTCTCGACACTGTAGACGAGACACCACTAAAGCTGAATCCTTTTGTGATTTCTAAGGGTATATATGGCATCGCAGGTGAAGTAAAGACCATAAAACGCTTGCGTTCGGGATCATTATTGAATGAATGCCTTCGGAAACAACAAGCTGCCAACCTGATGACTACAGAAACATTTGCTGGAATCCACGTTTCAGTTACTGCGCACAGAACACTGAACACCAGCAAAGGAATTATAAGAGACAGAGATCGTTTGTTGGCCGACATGTCAGAACTGGACATCGTATCCGAAATGAAAGATCAGGGAGTGACATATGTCAAGCGATTTACCACCCGTAAAAACAATGACGTTATGCCGACAAACACGTTCCTCTTTTCGTTCTCTTCACCAAATCCTCCAAAGTCTGTAAAGGTTGGTTACTGTAACATCACAGTTGCTATTTACATCCCAAATCCCTTGCGATGTTTCAGGTGCCAAAAGTATGGCCACGGTGTCAACACTTGCACAAAACCTATAACATGTGCTCACTGTAGCGAAACTTCACACGTAACTGAAGATTGTGAAAATGCACAAATTGTTCAGGTAATCATTCCTCCTTTTCTAAAGACTGTCCAATATGAAAAAACAAATGGAAATAAACAAGGTTAAATTCACTCAAAACATTAGCTTCGCTGATGCCAAAAAGCTTGTTGATTCAACAGTTCCAAATGAGTCATATGCATCAGTCGTCCGGACACCCTCCGAAAGCTTGTCAAAAGTACATCCTCCAGTATCCAGTAGTTCAATAGAGTTTCAAACAGACTTGACCTGGGTTACAAAACGATACCCCTCACCTTCTTACACCTGAACAATCTAGTCAGACTTCAGAGTCGGTACAAACCAAAGTTCAGGATGAAGTTCAATTATTGTCCACTCAGAAGACTGGATCTGACACAATTTCAAAGAGTGTGGTCAAAAATACAGTTTAACCTAGGACGGAAAGTGTGCAAAAAAGTGGTAGACCCTCTAAGGTTCAGAAAACCGTATACAATTATATAACAAATACGGTTCACTCGAGGACATGGATGTGTCAGAAAGCATCCATCCCAGGGCACATAGCTCGTCGCCCTCGAAGAAAGTGAGGGGTAGGTCCCCTATCAATCCGCCTAAAAGATAGGTCGTTTTACTAATATTGTGCAGTGGAATTGTAGAGGTCTGAGAACCAATTTTAATGAACTACAGCTATTAGTCCAGGATCTAACACCATCAGCATTCTGTCTGCAAGAAACGCATCTGAAACAGACGGATAATTTTACTTTACGCCAGTTTACAGCCTTTCATCATTATTCTCCTCTGGGTGATAGGGCCACTGGGGGATCTTCTATCCTTATACGACAGGATGTTATTCACAGCCCTGTTACACTTAAAACTAACCTCCAAGCTGTTGCAGTGCGACTTACTCTGGGTGTAGCATTTACATTATGCTCTGTATATATTCCGCCCTCATGGGCACTTCATCAGACTGATCTACAGTCACTCTATGATCAACTCCCGAAGCCCTGTGTTATTATGGGTGATCTAAATGGTCACAACCCGCTCTGGGGTGGTAAAAACACTAATACTAAAGGTAAAATACTGGAAGATTTAATCTCCAATAATGACCTATGTATATACAATGATGATTCAAGCACTTACCTGCATCCAGCAACCGGAACCTATTCTTCTCTAGATCTGTCTCTTGCAGACACTAACCTCCTAAATGAATTTGATTGGTCTGTCCATAGTGACCTCTGTGGAAGTGACCACTTCCCAACTATTCTTTCAGAAATAACTCCATCTGATTCTCAATCATATACTATATGGAATTTTTCGAAGGCTAACTGGCCTTTATTTCAAACTATATGTAAATCGAAACTGCGACCTGAATGCTTCAGTGACGTACCTGATCCAATTCAGATTTTTGCTGACGTTTTAAAGGAAATAGCTGATGAGTGTATACCGAAATCCTCTACAACTCCACACGTACGGAAACCATGGTTTAATACAGACTGTAGACAAGCCAGAAAAGCGAGGAAAAAGGCAGAACATTATTTCCGCCATCATCCAACTGTCCATAATTTAAATAAATTTAAAATACTCAATGCGAAGGCCCGTCGTACCTTCAAACAAAACAAACGACAATCTTGGAGGAAATATGTCTCCAAACTTAATTCACGCACACCCATGTCTAAGGTGTGGAACATGATTCAGAGAATAAAAGGCAAAGGTTCAAAATCTGCTGTTCACCATCTTAAAGATGGTGATAATTTAATTACTGACAAATCAAAAATTGCAGATAAAATTGGCGAAACTCTTGCCAAAAATTCATCATCGGCAAATTATGTCCCTGAGTTTCAGAGATATCAGAAGCAACAGGAAAAGACAAAACTTAATTTCAAATCACATAACGGTGAAGATTATAATGAAGTGTTTTCATTACATGAGCTACATACTGCTCTTGAGCAAACTCATGACACTGCAGCGGGTGATGACAATATACATTACCAGCTACTGAAACACTTACCGGAACCATGTCTGATGACACTTTTAGATATATTTGACCAAATATGGACGTCTGGAGAATTTCCTCCTTCGTGGCGTAATGCCATTGTAGTCCCAATACCAAAACCTGGCAAGGATCATACAGATCCGTCGAATTACAGGCCGATCTCTCTAACTGGCTGTGTTTGTAAAACCATGGAACGTATGGTGAATAATAGATTAACTTGGTATCTTGAAACCAATAACCTTATAACCAATATTCAATGTGGTTTCAGGAAAAATCGTAGTACCATTGATCATTTGGTACGTTTAGAATCCTTTGTTAAAAATGCTATAGTAAATAAACAACATGCTGTATCAATTTTCTTTGATCTTGAGAAAGCTTATGATACAACCTGGAAGCATGGCATTTTGAAGGATTTACATGATTTTGGTTTGAGAGGCCGTTTGCCTCTTTTTATATCACAGTTTTTCAAGTCCGAGTGGGTTCAACCCTGTCTGACCATTATAATCAGGATCAGGGTGTCCCCCAAGGAAGTATTTTGTCTGTCACTTTATTTAGCATTAAGACAAACAGCTTATCCAAGGTTTTAAACGATTCAATTGATGGATCACTTTTTGTGGATGATTTTAATATTTCTTGTCGCGGTAAAAATATGCATAGTATTGAACGGCAACTGCAGCTGTGTTTAAATAAAATACATAAATGGTGTCTTGAAAATGGCGTTAAATTTTCTAAATCAGAAAACTAATTGTATACATTTTTGTAGAAAATATAAACCGCACAAAGACCCGGAACTGTTCCTCAATGGCACTCCCATCAAAGTTGTAAAGGAGGCCAAGTTCTTGGGTTTAATTTTTGACTCGCATCTAACTTTTCTTCCCGATATCAAGTCCCTAAAAAGTAAATGCTTGAAGGCACTTCACTTGTTGAAAGTCGTTTCCAATTCTAAGTGGGGAGGGATCAAGCTACCCTCCTACAATTATAGCGGTCATTGGTACGTTCCAAACTGTTCGCCTGTTGACAGCCTCTACGTCGAGGCTGATGAGCCATCTCTTACACAACGCAGTATAAAATTAACATTACAGTATATTACAAAACTTTATTCCAATGAGTCAAACCCTGCATATAACTGTGTCTTTAATCCACTATATGAAGATCTGTATAACAAGAAGCCTTCTCTTGTTCCGCCTCTTTGTATAAGAGTGAAACCTTTCCTTTCTGCTGCTGGGATTGAGCTAGAACATATAGCTCCTTCCCGTCTTATTTCTTCTCCGCCTTGTCAATTGGTTAGGCCACAAGTTGACCTAACATTAACTACATTTAAAAAATCAGAAACAAATGAATTACAGTATAAACAAGAATTTAGTCAATTAAGAAATAAATATAATACATACAAATCCTTATTTACAGATGGGTCCAAGGACGGTGGCGCGTGGCATGTGCCACTGTCATTGGATCCAGAACAATATCTTCTAGAATACCGGATAACAGCTCTATATTTAAGCAAACGCCATCTTAACAGCTCCTAAATATATTAATAAACACCGTAAATATAAACAATATATCATCTTTTCAGATTCTCTTTCGTGTCTTCAGGCTATTAAAAATCTTTCTTGCAAACATCCACTTTTGTTAGAAATGATTGAATTGTATAATGAACTTGCTACTGGCCAATGCGACATCGTCTTTTGTTGGTTGCCCAGCCACGTTGGCATTTCTGGGAACACGATGGCTGATATTGCTGCTAAGGCAGCCCTCAACAAATCTGTGACACCACTTCTTATCCCATACTCTGATTATAAAGCCAGCAGGGAACATACATCCGCGATCTGATGCAAAAGAAGTGGGACACCCAAGTAGGTATTAATAAATTACATGCAATGAAACCCTACATTGGTTACACCTACGTGGGTTGTCAGTCCAGATTTGAAGAGGTCATTATGCGACGATGTCGCGTTGGCCATACCAGATATACTCATGAATATTTATTGAAAGGCGAAGATCCTCCGTTTTGTATCCCTTGTGATGAAAGGATCACAGTCAAGCATGTCTTGCTTGACTGCATTGAATATTCCATCACAAGGGATATCTATTTCAAATCCAAAACTCTGAAGGATCTTTTTAATAATATCAGTTTTCATTTAATTATTGCATTTTTAAAACAATTAGATTTGTTGACTGATTTGTAAATAGCTAAATATTTTATTGTTGGTAGTTTATATTAGTAACTGAGATTGTTAGTGGCTGTACCCTCAAAGGGGGTTGACGTAGCGTAAAATTATTGTCCTCCTGAAGGGGGTACGTAAGTCCCAAAACTTTCAAAGTCAATTTAAGTGTACCAGGTTTTTAATCGTAGAATATGTGTGCTTTTAATTTATGGCTAGATTTCTCTTCTGTCGCCAATGGCTGAAGGGATGGTGTAAATCCAACTAGGGTCCATGCAGGTAGCAAAAGTAATGTAAGTCCCCATGGTTCCTAGTATGGTGATCTACCTTCAGTTGTTGGCGATCTATAGCCCGTTTTTATATTGTATTGTCTTCATAAATAAAATAGTTTAACATGTTCATGCTAGTTTTAGAATCCACCTGTGATACTCTAGTTATTTTACAGTCCTTCGATGACTGATTATTTAGCAACTTTAATTTATTGTTTATATAAAACATTTCTCGTCACTATATGGCTGAAATATTGCCGATGTGACGTTAAATATTAACTCACTCACTCACTCACATTTTTGCTGTGACCTTGCACGTTATCTCAAGGTCACTAAATTCAACTGATGTCGGTGAATCTCGCCACGACACCTTGGTAGCAAATTTGAACAAAATCAATCATTTCTTTCTTGAGTCATCGACCTAACAAGCTCATATGATGTTTGAAATGCAACGAAAAACGAACACACGGGTATTTACCAGTGATTGAAACTGTTATTAGGAAATACGTAAATATTTTTTACATTTTACCGCAACTAAAATTATTACAATTTACGTCAATTTGTTTTACAATTTGCGTATTGCAATTTACGTCAATGTTTATTACAATTTACAGTTTGTTACAATTTACGTCAAGTGTTATTACAATTTGCTGCAAGTATTATCATTTACGTTTTTATTAAAATGTATTTACGTCGTAACACAGCGCCTTGAGCATGCTCTAGGTGCCTGGATATGTGCGCTATGTAAATATCCTATAATAATAGTGTGTGCGACCTGTACGTGTTACATTTTTAAACCTGGAGTGATTTTTTTATTGTATACGTACTCAAATATGTTTCGTATTATGGCTGACAAGGCTATTATGGATGCTATTTGGCGGGTAAGCGAAGCGGTAAATGAAATGTGAAGGTCCTTTATGTAACGTCTCGCCCCGTACATATTTAACCCAAATATTTAGCAGGTATATAACTTCACTGAAAGAAGTGAAACGTTAGGTCCCGTAAGTCTGTGGATGGGTGTAAAAACAAACTAGTCGATTTGCAAGGGTATGTTGTCGACTAGCTAGTTCTAGACAAAGGACAGTATATGGTTTTACATCGTACGGTTAATGCTAAAATGTTCACTGGGCAATAAATGAACAAGGATCACGCTGTAAAGAGTCATTTTTATTTAGGCATTCATTGGGACAGGAAATTCTATTAAGTACAGTGAGAAAATATACTACAAACAAAAAGTATGGGAACACCCTAAAATTTGATGGTCAGATATATACTTCAACCTGGTGAGGTCATTTATGCTCTAAGATAAATGCAACTTGTTGTGTCCTTGGTGGTGGTGGTGGTGGTGTTTGACAGCAAATCGGTACATCAATGACAACGCTACTTCATATACAGCACGCGTCACGGTCCTCTACCTTGCCAATTCCAACGTCATTATCTACCTTCCCGATCACCAGGTCTAAACGCGATAGAACACCCGTGGGATGAACTCGAGCGAAGTGTACGTCAACGTCAAAACACGCCCCAGACACATCCACAACTGGCCATCAATTTGCAGGAAGAGTGGGCAAGAGCAACTTCGTCGACTTATCCAGTCTGTGCCGAGACGGTGCCTAGCAGTAATTGCTACCAATGGTGGCAGTACAAAATACTGACTTTGACGCCATCTTGTGGAGTCAAGTAAATAGAAACACAACAATAAAGGCTGCTCTTGTACTAGCGAACTCTTTGTCTATAGAATTGTGAATTTTCCCCTTTTCCCATTGAAATTACATGAAATCATTGCTCTTAAACTAACGCAATAAGTTCTTCTAAAAATGGCTTATGCGTTTCTTGTTTGGAGAGTGTATAAATAAAAACAATGTATTCATACTAAGTGAATGCTATTGAATCTCTATTATGACACTGTTAAGTGCTCTAAATATCAAATGGTTTACATTTTACTGATTTGCAGTGTCTACATGCGGTTCCCACCACAATGATCAGATGATTACAATAGTCATGACAAAACTCATATTTCATATTTTAGACCCGCATTGCTGTGCATACAATTTTCTCACACAAAATGAATAAATAATGTCAATCACTTTTTTTTCTCACAGAAAAGTAAAATAAATAATGTTTCGTTACATAAATAGATATCTGCCTTGTAGAATGTTGTAATTTTCACCGATATTTTTGTATGATCATGCGTATGTTCTTCAATATTACATTACACAGGCATGACCTTTACCAGTCATTGCACATAAGTATGATGTTATATATGTTGTAGAATATAAATAAATTCATAAACATATCGACATGATATGATTACAGGGGATAAATTCGAATATATGTCATCATAACAATAACTGATTTTAAACACATTTCTTTGCCATATTCATTCCCAAGTAACAAACACCATGCTACAGTTACCCTTGAGTACAGTCGCATGAACATCAAGATATCAAGCTAACGCTAGACAGTAGATGCTTGTAAGGGAAATATTCCGTTAACAAGAAGATACCTATGCCAATATAATTCTATTTAATCATCATATACATCCTCTTGGGTCGCTAGCATGATCTGTTGTTTGTTGGATGAGTGAGTTAATTAAAATATATAGTCATTGTGGCAATATTGCAGCCATATCTTGACTAATAAGGGTCATATTTAAATAGTGTACAATGTTATATCTTACAATCTGTGTGTGAAGGACAGTAAAAGAACTAGGATATCAAAGTTAGAGATATAAAACGAGCATGTGACTTAAAACTATATGCTAGTTAGGACATTACAACATAAAACCATGGCTATAGATCGCCAGCACCTGAAGGTAGATCACCATACTAGGAACCATGGAGACTTACAGTGCCTTTACTACCTGCATGAACCCTAGCTGGATTTACACCATCCATTCAGCCACTGGTGATTGTAATGAATTTTAGCCATTATTTAAAACAACAAATATTCTACGAAGTTATTTTTTTATGTGGAAACTGACATTAAAAATTTTGGGACCTGACAATAACAATACTTTAACTCCTTCGAGGATTCAGTCTCTGACCATCTTAGTTGCAACTTAAACTCTACCAATATTAAAATCTACTAACTACACAACACGTTTGTTGAGACAGATCTCTGTAATTTGCTACTGATATCAAGAGCTATAAATTAATAGTATCAAACTTTGAAAATGGTCAAAAAATTAACATATATAGGACTGACTGATGGACACATTTAATGCGGGACAGAATATAGTGGGTAGATCTTTTAGTTCAATCTATGATGACTGGTATCTCTGCTGCAACCGACTTACTGCTTGGATGATAGATATACTATACATTAAGTATGCTTTGTAAATATAGTGTCAACATTTAATAATAGATATACTATACATTAAGTATGCTTTGCAAATATAGTGTCAACATTTCAAAATAGATATACTATACATTAAGTATGCTTTGTAAATATAGTGTCAACATTTCAAAATAGATATACTATACATTAAGTATGCTTTGAAAATATAGTGTCAACATTTCAAAATATAATAAAATCGATGTGTAAGGAACTGCTTATCAAAATATAATATTTATATTTAAAATGAACTGTTAAATTCTCTACGGTATTTCTTCAATTATCAATAGCGATAAATGCCTGTCAGAGGAGGGCCGTTGGCTGCAGATGTAGGCACATCTCCGATTTACTTACAAATAGGGGCCTTTGGGTAGCCTAGTGGTTAAGGTGTTAGCTCGTCACGCCGAAGACCCGGGTTCGATTCCCCACATGGGCACAATGTGTGAAGCCAATTTCTGGTGTCCCCAGCCGTGATATAGCTGGAATACTGCTGAAGGCGGCGTAAAACCCCAACTCACCCAATATAACAAACATATCAGTGGTATCATGAGAACTATTTGTTAGATTAGATTGAGGAATACTAAGGCTGATAAGCGATTGTATTACCCACGTGGTCAACGTATGGGTAGCTGCATGCTTATCTCGTACGTCACACGAGTGTCGTATCGCGTTGACCTGTGTCGTAACGACTGGACCTGAGATTCTAACGATTTGATTGGATAACCGATGACCTCTCAGTTAGGTCACTTTTGACGGAACTACTTGTTTATTCATAGCAAACACGTGAATTCATTCATTCTACAACTTAGATGCATTGTGGGTATGTAAACATTGCGAACGTTGCCGTGTCGCTGTTTAATTGCGAGTCGAACTAAGACATTATATCCGTCGAAAAACATAAACGCAGTGTTTCCACCAGTGATGTTAGCTGAGTGAAGCAACCGCTAATCAGGAAAGGGGGTGCTACGGAGACATGCATCGTGACGTCGGTTACCAAGGGGACAGACGAGAATGGCTTAGTGACGTCAATACAGTCTGACGTCATGCAAAAGTGTACGTCAGAACAAAATTCTTCCGCAACCTCTTTATGAAACCGGTTTCGGTTTGAAACCATAACAATAACAAAATACGCTATTTTGTCAATTTAATGCGTGTAAGACGTGGTAATAAATAAAATACTACACTCGGTCTCATTGCATACGAATTATACGACACTCGTGATCTTCCTATGGTTTCTGAGCTCGCTTTTGCTCGGTCAGATACCACAGGAAGGACACTCGTTTCATATAATTCGTATGTAATGATACCTCTTGTAGTATTTCTATATATTTCATCGATGCTATAGTACCCGGGGCTTAAACCATTCTTGACCAACTCGTGTTATTCCGGGACAAATCGAATAGCAAGGTTACGGAAAAGGACGAGGGTGACGAATAACACTGCCTCGTGTTCCGACGTAGGAAATGCAGTGACAATGTAACGCTTTTTCATGGCGTTTTCCCTGTTATCTCCAATCGTGTCAATTTGTATTGCGGTGATGTTCTAAACTAACAGTCACAGCAAAACATGTGTCAGTTTAATGTATTTCGTTGTAAATGACCGATTGTCAATGAAGGTACGGCAGAGAAACGCGTGAGCTTGGCCCGGTCGCTACAGTCGAAAGTTGTTGCCGGGCAATCCAAAAATTTTAAAAGTATATTTTGGCTTAAAACTGTTATCAAAAGTAAATTAGAAGATATTTATCAGCAAACATGGATCTCAGCAATTGAAACCTCATCCAAAGCAACCACTTATAACATTGTCAAAAATCCATCTCTCAACTTTGAACCATACCTAAGTTTTCTGCATTACAATAACTTGTTAAAATTTCGAACTTCTAATCATTTTCTTCCAATCGAGACTGGTAGATGGCGACGAATCCCAGTAAATGATAGAAGGTGTACTATGTGTAACCTAAATGATATTGGTGACGAATTTCATTATTTATTTATATGTCCCTAATTAGAATTGGAAGAGAAAAATATATCCAGAAGTATTATTATATTTGACCAAATATGTATAAAATGAATATCCTATTTAACACCAACAAACTAGGAACTTTAAGAAAACTCTCAATTTTTTGTAAAATAATTATGGCTTTATTTAAGAAATAATTCCATTAACTTAATATGTAACTAGCGCGATGTAAATTGCACCTATCATACCGTTTGTATATACTTTTGATGTTGTATATAAATGTAAATATTATTTATGTACCTCCTATGCTGCAGTTTGCAGCCTAAGTGAATAGAAGTTCAGTTCAGAGTAGGAAACCAAACAGGAAGCCAGCTGTTGGACTGTCGGTTACATCATTCAAAAGGAGAGTTATCGCTCCTCGGTAACAAAAACATCGCCTCTTAACACGTCACAATGTAATTAAGGAAACCCCAAAGTCAAGAAACACTCGGCACTCTTACCAATTTCTGACAAATAATTTGACAAAATCAAACATAAAGGTATCATGAATACATGCGAGAATAAGGGCAGGAATGTTTACTTTTTCTCAAAGAAAGGCGTCCAGATTGTTGTTGTTTCTTGGACAAGTGGTTGAGTCTACCGTAAACGAGGCTGCTCCAATTTGCTGAGTGTGTCTATCATACATCTCAACTCTCAATCTGCGTCATTGTGCAGAACCGTAAGCATAGCTAAAGCTGAAGCACCAATACACAGGACAACTGTGCCGAAACAGTGGGAACGTCAACAGATGTTTAAAGCTTCAAAGTCGAAGCCTTTATCGTTCAGGCCGTGTATAAGATATCATGATATTAAACCGTCTCCTGTGTGAACAGGGCTGAAGATTAACATAACCTGACTGTAGTGGAAACTATTACGGCCACATTCAGTACGTCTCCAGAATTCACATATGCTTCGTGGACATCGACTAACTGATATAACGAGGTAATAGTAGGTCCACATGGTCAGCTGGGGACAGCAGACTGTCTCTAAACGACCGTGTATAAGATATCATGATATCAAAGCGTCTCCTGTGTGAACAGGGCTGAAGATTAACATAACCTGACTGTAGTGGAAACTATTACGGCCACATTCAGTACATCTCCAGAACACACATATGCTTCGTGTACATGGCCAGCTGGGGACAGCAGACTGTCTCTAGTGACTTACCATGTCGTGGAAGCGGGATCTCCAGGCACTCATATTTTGTCACGTTGAGGAATATATCGCTGCTGTCAGTTCTCGACTTGTAAATGTCGTCTCTCTTCACCTGTCTTCACAGAGACACCTTTCTCTGATCACAAGGAACCCTAACGAATAAGACAACAGATTGTTGTTTTCCTTAACACTCTGGCAATGAAAGTGAAAGAGGTAACAGAAAACCGTTTAGCACTGGCTCATCTGTTGTGTTGCTGGGACTGAGTTTGGAGACGATACGGGTAGATTGTGCAACCAGGGTGCAGTCAGTTGTAGTACATGAAGTATTTATACTGGTTATAAATAGCTCGTTACAGACGTTGCTTACTGCAGTGATGCTCTAGAGAGATGAGACTTTGAACCAAGTGACCGGGCGTTTTATCTAAGGCATTGTCACACTTGACTGAATCCTGGTTGTTTCATCCCAGTTGAGTGCTAGACATGATGTAGTGGATGTCGTTGCAGCTGATGATGTTGTTGCAGGTGGAGATTTTGGTGCCGCTGAAGTAGGCAGACTCATGCAATTGTTTTCAAAAGCATCAAGTTTGGTGTTTAGTTTCTGGTGAACTCGTACTGTCCTGCCTATGTTCGACGTCCTTTGCAAATCCTTATGTACGTAAAGTATAGTTTACCACTTAATGCAAACATGCTAGGCAGGCACGGAAGGAGACTGAACAGTATTTTCGTCGCCATCAGTTTATCCATAATTTATGTAATTACAAAATTCTAAATGCTAAAGTACGACGTACTTTTGATATACAGAAACGCCAGTCTTGGCACAATGATGTTTCAAAGATAAATTCACTAACGCCGATGTCAAAGGTATTGAATATGATCCAGAAAATTAAAGGTAAGGATACCAGATCAAGCATCTAGAAACAGGGGATCATTTTTAACTGATAAACCTGAAACTAAATCACAAATAAACACTTGTAAAATATTCTTCCTCGTCTAACAATGTTCCCAAATTTAAAAAATACCAAAAACAGCAGGAAATAATAAATAATATAAATCTTAATTCAGATACAGGGAAAGATTATAACGATTTTATTGTTCAATTCCTGAGTCCCATACTGCTTTTGAACACGTCCACGATACTGATAATGCAGCTGGTAACATACATCATCAACCCCTAAGACACTTACCTGAATATTAAAATTAAATATTTTAAAGACATTTGGGCGTCTCGCAATGTCCTCCACCCTGACGTGATGCCATAGTTGTACCCATCCCGAAACCAGGACGTGATCATACCAAACCCTATTATAGACCTATTTCATTTACCACCTGCGTTACCCGTGAAGGTCCGGGTTAGAATGAACCTTCAGTAACCCATGCTTGTCGTAAGAGGCGACTAACGGTATCGGGTTGTCAGGCACATGTGATCGGTTCCTTAATTGCACAGGTCGATGCTCATGCTATTGATCATTGGATTGTCTGTTCCAGACTCTATTATTTACAGACCGCCGCCATATAGCGGGAATATTGCTGAGTGCGGCGTAAAACTCAACTCACTCACTAGCTGCGTTTGCACAACCATGGAACGCATTTTCAATAACAGATTTGTATTTAGAATGTGATAATTTCATCACAAATATTCGATATGGTTTTCGGAAAAGTCGCAGTACCATTGACCATATATTTTGAAAGAAGTCATTTGTTTAGAATGCCATTATACAAAATCAACATGCAGAGTCTACGTTTAACTGATGACATCACATGGACGCACAGTATCTACAGGTTACACACCACCAAATGTTTTCCCATACACTTCTATAGTAGCCTTATATTTTTTTAAAAATAATCCAGGCTATGAACAGCCATTCGATTTGCACATGGGTACACTCTGGCCTTTAAACTACCATACAAACACACTATCTGGCCACCTTGTCCGGCTTGTTTTGCGAGCACAGGAAGCGGAACACATCAACCCCAGTTCCCATAAAAAAAAGTCACCTACTAGAAAATATCTGTACACACAATTAGCATAAGTCATGGTGATGAAAATCACAGCACTGAATACTTAAAATTGTTGTCAGTTTTAATTACTGGTTGGATATGCTTTTAAAAAACATAAACATCTTACACTATTTCATCCAATCACAGCTGTCACATGTCTCTATCTCTTCATTTGTTTACATACGCTTCTCGCTCAGTGAGCAAGCGATTCTCATTTAGTGTAGTATAACCTGTATAGGTATACAGCAAAGATAATTAGCAGTTTATCAAACGTTTTAAAAGATTTCATTGATGGATGATTTGAATATGTCCAGTCGTGGGGATAATTATAATATTTTCCTGTATACTGTTGACAGGCAACTACAACTGTGTTTAAATAAACTAGTTAAATGGTGTTTAGAAAATGGATATACACTTAAAAAAACAACAACAAAAAACTGCTTGCATCCATTTCTGTCAAAAAAATAACATAACAAGATCCGGCGTTATGTTTACATAACATCCCCCTATTAACGTTGTAAAAGAAGTAAGTTACAGGATATTAGTTTCGATCACCACATAACCACATTAGTCTCTGGGGGGATGTAATGACCAGGAGATCCAGGGCGAATTTCAAACACTTTCTATGTAGGATGGGATATCAAACACTAGGTTAGAATGACACACCTGGTGGTAACTAGGAATTAGAAGACAAACCGTATGTATCGGTGAAGGTTTGGGATAGTGGCAGACGATTTATACCCGGACTGTCGACAACAACAAATCATCCGTCCAAATTACTTGTCGACAGTCCGGGGAAAGGGAGATGATGTTCTACATGAGTGACTTCACGCCCAGTGTTCTCGAAATTAACAAACCAATTAAAAACAGAGTGCGATATATATATAGTAGACACTATATTTATTTAGTCAATATAACAACATGTGTGTATCATATGTCACACAATATAATATTTGTATACATATTTCATAAATCTCACACAATATATTTGTATAGTACAAAAGTCAAATAGGTAAGTAACATTTGAGAATTGCAATGATTCATAAAGTCCATTTCAGTAATCTGAATGTTCAGCCAAGATGAAGCAACTCTGACACATGGTCTGTGTAGTTCAAGTCAGTAAGTCTGTCGACTAGAAGGTCGGCCTTCAAGGATCTAATCCTAGCGTCGATGGTTCAGTAGCGACGTCTACAGACGGGATCTCTCTGCTGTCCTTGGATCTGCTGAATTTTAACTTCAATAGCTGACTGTTCTGTTTGCAGCATTCGCACAACTTCAAACACATTCGGATGTGTCTTCATGGCATACTTGTTGATTTTGTTGTGCCAACCTTCCAAATTATTGTTAGTTCTGTGTCCATCAATTTCAACATGATTCCAAGTTGGCAGAGTCCATGGACCTTCTACCCAGGTGAAAGTAACGTAATCCATCAGCTGTGTCGCCTTCTCACCTAGTGGTGCGTCTGCAATGGCATGAAGCCAGACATGTTCAACTTTATCCAGTGGCACTAAAGGTAGAGCTGCAGCTCGACGCACTAGTCTTCTCACATTGTTGTCTGACTTGTGCTCTGAAGCAAGGCCTACTCTGCCATTTTGACAGTGGTAACAACATTTTCATGATCTATTATATACACCCAAATGCTAAATGTTTTCAACAGCATTTCGATAATCCTTCTACTCCCAATATCACAAAATAATTTGTAAGCTCTCTGTTTCTTTCCGGGTTTTTTTTCATGTTAAACTCCAAAATGGTAATCCTTCCACTCGCATAACGTAAAATAATAGTCACCATAGCCACTTGCAAATCACTAAGCAAACATTCAAATTAACACCGACACGGTATGTTGACCACGCGATGTCGACACTCCGGGTTTTGTATTCTGTCGACGGTTAGCAGCATCATATTTTTCATTTGTGGACAGATCGGGCTGACAACGTGGCAGACAGATGATCTAATCTTTGCTTGCCTCCTAATTTCTATGGAATTAGCCTTACATAAGTAATTCCCCCTTGCACGACCGAATGGCGGATTAGGGGTAATACGGCCTTTGCTCCTCTGTATCGTTTAGTATAATGACACCGCATTCCCTCTTCAAATGTATTCGGCTTATCTACTGAACTGCAACCAGACTTTGAAGGTACATTGCTTATTCAGCGAACGTGTTATATATGAGCTGCTGTGGTAACTGTACCACGAAATTATGAGTCGCTCCTGTTAGTAATGTCAACCGTGTGCAGACTCGAGTGGATGAAACTGTGAGGTGAGGTGAAATTGGGTTTAACGTTTTAAGATATGTCTCTTGGAGACAGAATGCTGACGGGTGATGATCTTGTATGAGTAATTGTATCTCGTTGAAGTTATTTTTAAGCCCTCTGCAGTTCCATTGAATTATATTGGCCAATTGAGTCATGGCGGCTCAATTGGCGATCTTTCACGAGAATGTGAGGGGGGGTAAGCCCCTCAGCTAATCCTGTGAGTACAGGGTCACCTCCATGTCTAGAGGCCCAAAAGTGTTCTGTAAAGGAAACCTCTAAAGGTAAAGGTACGACAGGTGTTTCTTTCCTATTTAATTTTTTTCCTTTCTTCTTTTTCACTAGATCAGTGGCTGGCTGTGATGTGGCTATTTGCGAAGCAGTCATCTGTGATGACTCAGACTGAATTTCTGTCTGAGACTCAGACGTTGACATAGTGGATGAGGCAGTAGGTTTCTTAGGTGGGGAAGCAGGTTTGTTAGATGAAAACACAGGTTTTTCTGACTTGACCCAGGTCAAGTCAGTCTGACATGCAGCTGAGGACATTGCTACAGAGCGTTTAACTGCAGCGGAATAGGTGATGTTTGATGGAGTTGAAGATTGACTGGTGAAAAGGTTTTTGGCTTCAAAATAGGAAAGGTTTTGTTCACATTTTATTTTCATTATCTTCGATTCCCTTTGATATACAGGGCATGACCTAGAAGAAGCAGGATGCGTCTCCTTACAGTTGACACACTTGGGATCATTCTCGCAGCCTGTGCCGTCATGGTGATCTCCACAGCGATAACATACTGCAGGATTACGGCATGAGTAAGTCCCATGACCAAACTGTTGGCACAACAATAAAGAAGAAGTTAAACGTTATCATCCATATTTACTCGTCTTATAAGAATATATTAAAGTACAATGAAAACATCTAAATGAGAATCAATTGAGCCGATCGCCGATACACACCTTTACCCATCAAGCAGAAAACATGCTTACTACTTCGAATGTTATTATAAACAAATATCCCATAAGCCGTGTATTTTACAAGACGATTTGGTACAACAAAACGAATTCCGATGAACTTAAGAATAAAATGATACCTAATTGCATGGATTGTAAAATGTGAAAAAGTGCCGACAGCATAAAAAGTTAGGATAAACAAAACTGTGAAAGGTATGCGGATCTCAGAACAAAATATTTACATAGTATCAGTTACCAAAGTCTATCTGTTCTCAATACAAAACATATCCAAGCCATAACTTCTGTCGCAATTTTCATGAAACATGTGTTTATCCTTATCATGAAGATGTACGGTGTCCGCCCGGGAAAGCCACATTTGAAAAATACCTATTGCCGCTAAAGCCATATTTCAAGTACAAACCTCGTTGCCGCGAAAGCCACAATGAGTAAGGGAATCATTACCGGTTTTTTTTCAAATAAGCGTCACCCATTGATCACAATGGCTTAACATTGTTTTAGTGACTTGTCCTTTGTTTGTTTAGTTGGCATATGATGGGCGACTTCTATATTCTCGTTAAAGTTTTTAGGTAACATTAATTTTTTCATGTTTATTTTGTTCTTTAATTTTGCATTCTCTGCTTTTATTGTAGATTGTATTCCTATGTATAGATGTACATATGTTCTTCCTGTCACGTGTTACGCCAATGTCGTCACAATTAATTATACTTTGGGCCACATGGCCAAAACACCGAATAAATTAATTGAAGTGAAATGATGCCTCCGTTTCGATGGATTCTTCTTCATCTCCACTGGAAGTTTCTCTTGCATGATGTATATTCGGCTGGTATTGGTACGGTCTAACATCCAGGTAAAAAAAGACATCGGGAACATTTTTATTGCTTCAGAATCCATGGTCACTGTCAAGTTGTCAAATATAACCAAAGAGGAGCCATCGGCAATAGGCACATTTGACGTCATGTCACGTGATACCCGCCTCTGCTCATTAACTGTCGGGTGTTTCCGTAATAGGCGGAAATTCGAGGGCGTTTTTCAGGTTTTTATTGCGATTTTACAAACTTTTTGTCAAATTTTAATAACGGAAAGTGACTTTTAGGATGCTTTTTTTCCATATATCAAAAAAAATATTACGTTAGTAATCTCCTTTAATACTAGTGCTAGTAACCTCAGGGGACATTTTTACAGCGTGAACAGTTACATGTAGACAGATGCCAGATCATATTTATCTGATACAATAAACCATGGAATTCCCTCAGTCCTGAAATTCAAAATATTGATACCTTATCCCGATTCCAAAACTCGCTATGAAGACCTAATAAGAAAAGTTATCTTTGACCTAAACTATGGTACAAGAATATTCCAAATTATCCATTCTTGCCTCAAGCTCCGTTGTATTGATTTGGATGCTGATAGGTTTGACAGACATATCATCGACAGCCCGTCGTGTTCATGTGGTCATCCAGTCGAAAATGCTGTACATTATTTCTTCACATGCAATAAATACATGGAATTAAGACAAAATCACCTTTTTTAATCTTTTTTTAAAGGAATTAAGTATCCACACAGTACTATGAGGATGGACATCGCTCACTAGCAATGATCTACACTCATTTTTAAAATCATTCATGATTACATAATAAAATCTGATCGATTTGATGTTTCATAAATACTTTGATATTTACTGCCAAACAAACGGATCGATATTCATGCATTATTCTAATCTTGACTGCTGATAAATATGAATTGTATCATCTTTGTGTCATTTGTTTCTGTATTTACTTGTACATGCGTTTACCTACGGGAGCAGCCTTCAAATAAGCATTCATGACGCATATTTTCGAATTTTCGAAGGTATAGTGACAAGATCGCTTTCAGGAGCCAAGTTGGACATTCCTGGTCTCCTCTGGTACATGGGGAGGTTTAAGGTAGGAAACATCTTCATACTATATAACTGTTGAAGGAAGAAGCATCTTGAGGATTGTTTCACGCACGTAGTCGTAATACACACATCATAGTGAATGTGGCTGTTGTAAAACGTATCTTATATTTTGATTGTCCTAGTCGAGTCAGTTCTGAATATTATCGATATATCATCAAGTTTATGCACCCTATTATAAGATATAACACTAAGATATAACGCGCTGGTTATCGAATTTGGGCTGGTGTTGTTTACTTTTTAGAACACAATTAAAACACATAAGAATTTTTGTATGAATATATACTTTGTTTGATCCTTTTTAATTTATTACAAAAGGTTGTGATTTAATATATTTCTTTTAACATGTAAAATCATGTCATATTTGCCCAGTAACACTCACCAATATTCACGTCTTTTTGTTAGTTTTAATTGCTTGGCTTCAATATCTGATAATCTTCAGTAACAAAGGGATGTTCTAAATCCAGCTGGGGTACCATGAAGGTACCAGAAGTACTGTAGGCCCCCATGGTCCCCAGTATGGTGGCCTAACTTTAGATGCTGGTGATCTTGAGCCCAGTTTAAGAATGTATCGTCACATTTTAATGCTCACGTAATAGTTTTAGACCTATACCCGTGATAATTGTGTTGTTTTACTGCCCTTTTATGACATTTTTTATTAGTTTGAAATGCATAATTAGTGTATAACTTGATTTAGTAACGATATGGCTGAAATATTGTCGGTGTGACTGAATCCTCACTCACTTACTCAACCATGTGGTGTTTCTTTGTTGATGGTATTTCGATGGTTGGTTTGGAGTGCTCATCTGTAGTTTCAGATGTTTGGTCACCATGGCTTCTATATACCCCTCGGCGAATATTCGGGTTGAAGATGTTTGACTTGACTTTGGGTGATGCCACGTAATATCACTTTGGAACTTCATTTGTGACGTGACCATTGCATGTACTTAACTCCAGTTTGGTCAGGTCCGAGACTAAATTGTCTGCCCTTGTGCAAGGTCTGGCGCTGGAGCAGATTAAAAACCACACACACTTACCATGTTCATGAACAGCTACAAGAACAAATGTACAGATAACATTCGTCATAACATAGCATCGAACTGTTATCAGTGTCAACCATAACTGAGGGAAATGGTCCGACTGTTTTGTTTAGTTGTTTATGCATTTCCATTTTTGTGTTGCTTTGTAAGCCCAATGTGGTGTCAGTCTGTGGTATGAGGGAAGAGGCCTTGAGACGAGATCAACGATATCCTGAAATGGGGGAGTAGTGGTCATATTAGTGCTCTCCTTTGAACATCAAAAGCTGTTGCCAACACAATAACGTTTTGTGGAACAGCTTGTCTAAAGGTCAACTTTTGACTGGGTGTAGCATGTTACCTTCAAATACTAATATTCATAGAGTTTTAACGTGGGGTCTTTCAGGAAGTCCCTTGAAGTTAATACAGTTATTGGACGATACAATATAAAAACTGGCTATGGATCGCCAACAACTGAAGGTAGATCACCAAACTAGGAACGATGGGATCTTACAGCACTTTTGCTACCTGCATGGACCCTAGTTGGATTTATATCATCCCTTCAGCTGCTGGCGATTGAAGTCAAATTTAGCCAAAATTAAAATGACAGAAATGCTACATTTAAAACAGATGGTAAATTTAAATTTCCTTTGAATGTTTCGGGACTTACGTTCCCTCTCAGGAGGACAATAATTTTACGCTACTTCAACCCCCTTTGAGGGTACAGCCACTAACAATCTTAGTTACTAATCTAAACTACCAATAATAAAATATGTATCTATTTACAAATCAGTTAACAAGTCTAATTGGCGATATGCCACCGTGCCACCGTCCTTGGACCCATCTGTAAATAAGGATTTGTATGTATTTTATTTAATTTTTAATTGATTATATTCTTGTTTATATTGTAATTCATTAGTTACAGATTTCTTAAACTTTGTCAGAGTTAAGTCAACTTCAGGCCTCACCAGTTGCCAAGGCGGAGAAGAAAGAAGACGGGAAGGAGATATATTTTCCAGCTCAATGCCGGCTGCAGAAATGAATGGTTGAATTCTCAAACCAAGAGGCTGAACAGGAGAAGGCATTTTGTTGTACAGATCTTCATAAAGAGGATTAAAAACACAGTTAAATGCAGGATTTGACTCATTAGAATATAGTTTTGTTACATTCTGCAAGGATAATTTTATACGGCGTTGTGTAAGAGATGGCTCATTGGCCTCGACGTAGAGACTGTCAACAGGAGAAGTTCTAAATGACCCATGACAAAGTCTTAGACCTTGGTGGTGGATAGAATCGCAATATACTAGGCACATAAGGAAACTGTGCATACAAAAATTTAAAATCTAAATTTATCAAACCCGTGTAGACACATAAGTCTTTAAACTCAGAGATTAATGACATGTATCCAACGTGATCCGTGACGTCAGTGGGTTCGTCCTTGATACGTGCAATACGTTGTTGCGCGTGCATTCCGGGAAAGAGAAACAGGGCAAATGAATGCCACACAATACTGTCACTTTGGAAAGCTCAACCCCTGCCCTTGCGATCGTTCAAAAACGTAAACGGTTATTGAAACGCATAGCATGCCAAGGCTCACGTCTGCACAACGTCATGAGGCCATTGGGATGGTCCGTGGGGGAATGTCTCAACGACAAGTGGCTTCACATTTCCACTGCCACCGGAACACCATTTCTGCACTGGTGAGACGCTATCAGGACACAAATGACGTCATCGATCGGCCACGTTCTGGACGTCCACGTGTAACAACGCCAAGACAGGACATATAGATAAGGGTGACCTATCTTCATCACAGGTTTCAGACTGCAGTGATGACTGCCTGAAACATCCTAGGACTTCGCCGTATCCACCCCAACACAGTTCGACAACGTTTACGTCATCACGGGATCAGACCACGACGTCCCGCCATACGGCCTATCCTGACACAACGTCATCGACAAGCTCGCCGAATGTGGTGCCGAAATCATGTCCGCAGACACTTGTTTTGGTGGAGAAATGTTGGTTTTACAGATGAGTCCAGGTTTAACATTTCCCATAGTGATGGACGTCAACGTGCCTATAGACGCGTGGGAGAACGTTATGCACAGGCCTGTGTCTTGGAGAGGAATCTCTTTGGTGGTGGTTCCGTGATTATTTAGGGTGGAATAACAGCACGCCAAAGAACTCCTTTGGTGATTTTTCAGGGCACCTTAACTGGTGTGGGCTACAGGGATCAGATCCTTCGACCTGTGGCAATTCCTTTTCTGCAACTTCATGGCCATGGTTTAACATTCTAACAGGACAATGCCCGCCCTCATACGGCAAGGGTTGCTATTGATTTCTTGCAACACCACAACGTTGACTTACTGCCTTGGCCTACAAATTCACCGGATCTCTCCCCGATAGAGCATGTTTGGGACGAGATGGATCGACGTCTACGCCGTCTTCCTCATCCACCAGATAACGTCCTTGACCTTGCAACAGAACTTGAGAGAATCTGGCGTGACATCCCAATAGCCTTCCTTGCACGTTTAAAAGGCTCTATGCATCGTCGATGCACTGCTGTTCTCAATGCCGAAGGTGGACATACCCGTTATTGAGCTTGTGACATGGTCGTTTGACCCCTGTCCCGCTTGTGGACTCGTGACGTCATTGTGATTGACTTTTCAATTGAAATTCTCCCGACTTGTTAAGGTCTCATGATCCCTCCGTTAAAGTTTATATGTACCTTTGACATTGTTATAGTACTTATCAACTGGGATACTATTTTGACAATGCACAGTTTCTTTATGTGGCTAGTATAGTTTGAGTTTGCTTTTGCAGGCTCCACCTTAAACGATGGAACCATAATCAAGTTTGGAACGTACCAGTGATCGATATAGATGTAGGAGGGTAGCTTGATCCCCTCCCCACTTTGAATTGGAAACGACTTTCAACAAGTCAAGTGCCCTCAGGTATTTAGTTTCAAGGGATTTAATATGTGGTAGAAACGTTAAGTGTGAGTCAAAAATAACACCCAAGAACTTGGCCTCCTTCACAACTTTGATCGGTGTGCCATTAAGAGATAGTTCAGTGTCTTTATGCGGCTTTAGGCAGTTTGTATTTACGGCAGAAATGTATACAATTAGTCTTGTATTTAGAAAATGTAAAGCCGTTTTCAAGACACCATTTATTTTTCTTGTTTAAACACAACTGCAGTTGCCGTTCAATAGTATGCATATTTTTACCACGTCAAGAAATATTAAAATCATTCACAAAAAGTGATCCATCAATTGAATCATTTAACACCTTGGGTAAACTGTTGATCTTGATACTATATAAAGTGACAGACAAAATACTGCCTTGAGGGACACCCTGATCCTGATTGTAATGATCAGACACGGTTGAACCCACAATGACTTGAAATTGCCTGTTTCTTAAAAACTGTGATATAAAAAGAGGTAAGCGACCCCTCAAACCAAAATTATGTAAATCCTTCAAAATGCCATGCCATGAAACGTTAAATGTGAGTCAAAAATAATACCCAAGAACTTGGCCTCCTTCACAACTTTGATCGGTGTGCCATTTAGAGATAGTTCAGTGTCTTTATGCGGCTTTAGGCAGTTTGTATTTACGGCAGAAATGTATACAATTAGTCTTGTATTTAGAAAATGTAAAGCCGTTTTCAAGACACCATTTATTTATCTTGTTTAAACACAACTGCAGTTGCCGTTCAATAGTATGCATATTTTTACCACGACAAGAAATATTAAAATCATTCACAAAAAGTGATCCATCAATTGAATCATTTAACACCTTGGATAAACTGTTGATCTTGATACTAAATAAAGTCACAGACAAAATACTACCTTGTGGGACACCCTGATCCTGATTGTAATGATCAGACAGGGTAGAACCCACGCGGACTTTAAATTGTCTGTCATTTAAAAAGTTAGCTATAAACTGAGGCAAACGGCCTCGCAATCCGAAGCCATGTAAATCTCTTAAAATGCCATATTTCCACGTTGTATCATATGCCTTTTCAAGATAAAAAAAATAGACACAGCGTACACGTGTTGTTTATTAATAAGAGCATTTTTAACAAATGATTCCAAACGCACTAGGTGATCGACAGTACTTCTGTTTTTCCGGAAACCACATTGTGTATCTGTTATAAGGTTATTAGTTTCCAAGTACCAAACAAGTCGATTATTTATCATGCGTTCCATGGTTTTGCAAACACAGCTAGTTAGTGAAATCGGTCGATAATTGGACGGATCCGTATGATCACGTCCAGGTTTAGGTATTGGTACCACTATAGCGTCACGCCATGAGGGAGGAAATTTTCCTGACGTCCAAATATCATCAAAAATGTGTAAGAGCGTCTCTAAACATGATTCTTGTAAGTGTTTCAGGAGTTGATAATGTATGTGATCAGCACCTGTAGCAGTATCGTGAGCTTGCTCAAGAGCAGTATGGAGTTCATGAATAGAAAATGTTTCAATATAATCTTCCCCATTATCTGAATTGAAATTAATAGTTTTCCTTTCTTCTTGTTTTTGATATTGTTGGTATTTAGGCACATAATTAGAAGAGGAAGAGTGTTAAGCGACAGTTTCACCAAGTTTATTCGCAATATCTGATTTATTGGTAAGTAATTGATCTCCATGTTTAAGATGATGGACACTAGATTTAGAACCTCTACCGTTAATTTCTGGACCATGTTCCATACCTTGGACATGGGCGTTCGAGAATTTATTTTGGATACATAATTTTGCCAAGATTTGCGTTTATTCTGTTTAAAGGTACGCCGCGCTTTAGCATTTAACATTTTAAATTTATTTAAATCATGAACCATAGGATGGCGACAAGAATAATGGTCTTCTTTTTTCCTTGCCTTCCTAGCTTGTTTGCACTCATCGTTGAACCATGGTTTTCGGATATGAGGATTTGCAGAGGACTGTGGTATATACTCATCAGCTATGGTTTTCAGTTCATCAGAAAAACAGTTAATAGCATAAAGAACGTCAATAAAAAGTTCAGGTTTCAGTTTTGCAGCACACAGTGTTTCATATAAAGCCCAGTTAGCCTTTTTAAAATTCCGCCTTGATGATGGAGGTACATCAGATGGAGTTACAGGTTTTAGTATAGTAGGAAAATGGTCACTTCCACAGAGGTCATCGTGGACTGACCATTCAAATTCATTTAGTAGTTCTGAATTTGTGACTGACAAGTCGAGAGCAGAATAGGTTCCTGTACCAGGGTATAAATATGGGTTGGAACCATCATTATAAATACATAAATCATTACCTGAACAAAACTCCTCCAGTAATTTACCTTTAGCGTTTGTATTTGCACTACCCCAGAGTGGGTTGTGCCAATTTAAATCTCCCATAATAATACAGGGCGTCGGGAGTTGGTCATATAGAGCTTGAAGATTAGTTTTGTGAAACACTGAAGACGGAGATATGTAGAGAGAGCATAATGTAAACACAAAGAGCAAAGTTAGTCGCACTGCAACAGCCTGAAGATTAGTAGTAGGTGCAACAGGGCTATGGATAACTTTCTGTTTAACTAGGATCGAAGATCCTCCAGTGGCCCTATCACCCGGAGGTGATAAACAATGATATGCATTAAAATGACAAAGGTCAAAACTATATGTCTGTTTTTAATATGTCTCCTGTAGATAGATCGCTGATGGTATAAAATCTTGGACTAATAGCTGTAAATCGCTGAAATTAATCCTCAGTCCTCTGCAGTTCCACTGCACAACACTATTGGAATAAACTATCTTTTGGGGGGATTTATTGGGGATATACCCCGCACTTGTTTGGAGGGCGACAAGCTTTGTGCCCTAGAATGGACATTTTCAGATGCGTCCATGTCCTCAGGAGATCCATAGTTGTTGAACAACTGAATTCTATTTTGCGACCATTTTGGGGCTCTGCCACTTTGTTTTTTTTAAACATCAGGCTTAGGTTTAGTTTTACTTTCAACAATTTGTTGACTATCGGATGACGATTAAGACTCTGAGCGTGCCTTCAGTGATTTGGGAGCATTTGAGCATGAAAAGGAAGGCAGATATGTATTGGTTTTGACAGTTTCATGGCTTTTCCGGGTTGTATAACGTTTGACATAAAGCACGCCTTGATCCTTCATCTCTGACACTATGTCAAGTTCCGACATGTTAGCAAACAATCGATGACGGTCTCTGTCGATACCTTTACTTGTGTTTAATGTTTTGTGAGCAGAGACCGTGACCGGAAAACCCAAGAAAGATTCGGTACTCATCAGGTTGGTTGATTGTTGTATTTTTCCGCACTCAACCAGCAGCGCACACAACGTAAGAGTTTGATGTTCTTAACATCCCCAGCAATACCTTGAATACCCTTAGATACTGCAAAAGGGTTCAACTTCAACGATGTTTTGTCACGAGATTTAATTGCAAGGAAACGTGGCCAATACTCAATCGAAAGGGACGGTCAGTATCAACAGGATCAGTGTCGATCGGACGTTTTGTTTCTTTAGGGGGGTTTCATAAGCCATGGTTAGTGTAATATGGTTCATCACCCGAGCTCCCCACCCACCACTTCATAGTACATAAGTACAGTATAGGTAGCTTCATAGAACATAAGTACAGTATAGGTAGCTTCATAGTACATAATTGCAGTATAGGTAGCTTCATAGTACATAAGCACAGTATAGGTATCGTCATACTACACAAGTATAGATAGCTTCATAGTACATACGTGCAGTATAGGTAGCTTCATCCTACATAAGTACAGTATAGGCAGCTTCATAGTACATAAATACAGTATAAGTAGCTTCAAAGTACATAAGAACAGTATAGGTAGCATTATACTACATAAGTATGGTATAGGTAGCTTCATACTACATAAGTACAGTATAGATAGCTTCATAGTACATAAGAACAGTATAGGTAGCTCCATAGGACATAAGTACAGTATAGGTAGCTTCATACTACATAAGTACAGTATAGGTAGCTTCAGAGTACAAAAGTACAGTATAGTTAGCTTCATACTACATAAGTACAGTATAGGTAGCTCCATAGTACATAAATACAGTATAGGTAGCTTCATAGTACATAAGTACAGTATAGGTAGCTTCATACTACATAAGTACCGTATAGGTAGCTCCATACTACATAAGTACAGTATAGGCAGCTTCATAGTACATAAATACAGTATAAGAAGTTTCAAAGTACATAAGAACAGTATAGGTAGCTTCATACTACATAAGTACAGTATAGGTAGCTTCAGAGTACAAAAGTACAGTATAGTTAGCTTCATACTACATAAGTACAGTATAGGTAGCTCCATAGTACATAAATACAGTATAGGTAGCTTCATAGTACATAAGTACAGTATAGGTAGCTTCATACTACATAAGTACAGTATAGGCAGCTTCATAGTACATAAATACAGTATAAGTAGCTTCAAAGTACATAAGAACAGTATAGGTAGCTTCATACTACATAAGTACAGTATAGGTAGCTTCAGAGTACAAAAGTACAGTATAGTTAGCTTCATACTACATAAGTACAGTATAGATAGCTTCATAGTACATAAGTACAGTATAGGTAGCTTCATAGTACATAAGTACCGTATAGGTAGCTTCATAGTACATAAGTACCGTATAGGTAGCTTCATAGTACATAAGTACAGTATAGGTAGCTTCATAGTACATAAGTACCGTATAGGTAGCTTCATACTACATAAGTACAGTATAGATAGCTTCATAGTACAAAAGTACAGTATAGTTAGCTTCATACTACATAAGTACAGTATACGTAGCTTCATAGTACATAAGTACAGTATAGGTAGCTTCATACTACAAAAGTACAGTATAGTTAGCTTCATACTACATACGTACAGTATAGGTAGCTTCATAGTACATAAGTACAGTATAGGTAGCTTCATAGTACATAAGTACGGTATAGGTAGCTTCATGACGCATATTTTCGAATTTTCGAAGGTATAGTGACAAGATCGCTTTCAGGAGCCAAGTTGGACATTCCTGGTCTCCTCTGGGACATGGGGAGGTTTAAGGTAGGAAACATCTTCATACTATGTAACTGTTGAAGGAAGAAGCATCTTGAGGATTGTTTCACGCACGTAGTCGTAATACACACATCATAGTGAATGTGGCTGTTGTAAAACGTATCTTATATTTTGATTGTCCTAGTCGAGTCAGTTCTGAATATTATCGATATATTATCAAGTTTATGCACCCTATTATAAGATATAACACTAAGATATAACACTGGTTATCGAATTTGGGCTGCTTGGAACACAATTACAAAAATTTATTGTGAAAGGTTTGATATATTTTTCTTTTAACATGTAAAATCATGTCATATTTGCCCAGTAACACTCACCAATATTCACGTCTTTTTGTTAGTTTTAATTACTTGGCTTCAATGTCTGATAATCTTCAGTAACCAAAGGGATGTTGTAAATCCAGCTGGGGTACCATGAAGGTACCAGAAGTACTGTAGGCCCCCATGGTCCCCAGTATGGTGGCCTAACTTTGGATGCTGGTGATCTTGAGCCCAGTATAAAGAATGTATCGTCACATTTTAATGCTCACGTAACAGTTTTAGACCTATACCTGTGACAATCTTGTTGTTTTACTGCCCTTTTATGACATTTGTTATTAGTTTGAAATGCATAATTAGTGTATAACTTGATTTAGTAACGATATTGCTGAAATATTGTCGGTGTGACTGTGAATCCTCACTCACTAACTCAACCGTGTGGTGTATCTTTGTTGATGGTCTTTCGATGGTTGGTTTGGAGTGCTCATCTGTAGTTTCAGATGTTTGGTCACCATGGCCTCTATATACCCCTCGGCGAATATTCGGGTCGAAGATGTTTGACTTGACTTTGGACGATGCCACGCAATAGAGAAGATCACTTTGGAACCTCATTTGTGACGCGACCATTGCATGTACTTAACTCCAGTTTGGTCAGGTACATCCGAGACTTAATTGTCTGTCCTTGTGCATGGTCTGGCGCTGGAGCAGATTAAAAACCACACACACACACTTACCATGTTCATGAGCAGCTACAAGAAAAACGTACAGATAACATTCATCATAACATAGCATCGAACTGTTATCAGTGTCAATCATAACTGAGGTAAATGGTCCGACTGTTTTGTTTAGTTGTTTATGCATTTCCATTTTTGTGTTGCTTTGTAAGCCCAATGTGGTGTCAGTCTGTGGTATGAGGGAAGAGGCCTTGAGACGAGATCAACGATATCCTGAAATGGGGGAGTAGTGGTCAGATTAGCGCTCTCCTTTGAACTGCAAAAACTGTTGCCAACACAATAAGGTTTCGTAGAACAGCTTGTCTAAAGGTCAACTTTTGACTGTGTCTAGCATGTTGCCTTCAAATACTAATATTTATAGAGTTTTAACGTGGGGTCTTTCAGGAAGTCCCCTGAAGTTAAAGAGGTCTTGATGATACATAACTGACAATTTCTATTACGTGAACACTTTTACATATATTTGTCACGACAGTAAGCATAACTCTAAGTGTATAAGGTCCAAGTCAAATCTATATTCGTTGTTTTGTGATCTTTTCCCCCTTCAAGCTAAATGTAAGTATCCGGAAGTATCGTGACGTGTGTGTGTGTGTGTGTGTGTTGGAGGAGGATCAGGTCGTGGGGGAAGTATCAGGTCGTGGGGAGTATCAGGACGTGGGGGTGGGGGGAGTATCAGGACGTATCAGGACGTGGGGGAGTATCAGGACGTGGGGGGGGAGAGTATCAGGACGTGGGGGAGTATATCAGGTATCGTGGGGAAGTATCAGGACGTGGGGGGAGTATCAGGACGTGGGGAGTATCAGGTCGTGGGGGGAAGTATCAGGACGTGGGGGAGTATCAGGACGTGGGGGAAGTATCAGGACGTGGGGGTATCAGGACGTGGGGGAAGTATCAGGGACGTGGGGGAAGTATCAGGACGTGGGGGGAGTATCAGGACGTGGGGAAGTATCAGGACGTGGGGGTATCAGGACGTGGGGAAGTATCAGGACGTGGGGAAAGTATCAGGACGTGGGGTATCAGGACGTAAGTATCAGGACGTGGGGAAGTATCAGGACGTGGGGGGAGTATCAGGACGTGGGGGGAGTATCAGGACGTGGGGGAAGTATCAGGACGTGGGGGGAGTATCAGGACGTGGGGGAGTATCAGGACGTGGGGGAAGTATCAGGACGTGGGGGGAGTATCAGGACGTGGGGGGAGTATCAGGACGTGGGGGAAGTATCAGGACGTGGGGGAAGTATCAGGACGTGGGGGAGTATCGGGATATGCGTATGGAGCATCATACGAATCCTGGTGTGTTTTGAAATGTGATGTAGTCCCACTGCAGAGTAGATACTTCGTATTTCAATCTGGAACCAAGGACTCCTGTGTGCAAAGTCCTAACGTGGGTTTCAATAGTGATAGAGAACTTGTTTTTACCAATCAGCATCAGAATCAAGCAATTTTAGACTGCAAAGCAAAGTCTGTACATTTTCAGTTTGCAAGTATGAGGGCGTCTTCATGTAGTACGAATAAGCAAGCACATTTTCAGGCAACACGTATCAGGTCGCCTTCGTGTGGCATGTATCAGGTCTTCTGGCTATAACGAGTATCACATCGTTTTGTGTAGCTTGTATCAGGTCGTTACAGTCGAACACGTATCATGCTGTGTTCGTGGCAGCACGTATCAGGTCGTTGTCGTGGAGCACGTATCAGGTCGCTGTCGTGCAGCACGTATCAGGTCGTCACTGTGCAGCAAGTATCAGGTCGTCACTGTGCAGCAAGTATCAGGTCGATGTCGTGCAGCACGTATCAGGTCGTCACTGTGTATCACGTATCAGGTCGCGGTCGTGCAGCACGTATCAGGTCGTCACTGTGTATCACGTATCAGGTCGTGGTCGTGTAGCAAGTATCAGGTCGCTGTCGTGCAGCACGTATCAGGTCGCTGTCGTGCAGCACGTATCAGGTCGTCACTGTGCAGCACGTATCAGGTCGCTGTCGTGCAGCACGTATCAGGTCGTCACTGTGCAGCAAGTATCAGGTCGATGTCGTGCAGCACGTATCAGGTCGTCACTGTGTATCACGTATCAGGTCGTGGTCGTGCAGCACGTATCAGGTCGTCACTGTGCAGCACGTATCAGGTCGTCACTGTGCAGCACGTATCAGGTCGTCACTGTGTATCACGTATCAGGTCGTCACTGTGTATCACGTATCAGGTCGTGGTCGTGCAGCACGTATCAGGTCGTCACTGTGCAGCACGTATCAGGTCGTGGTCGTGTAGCGCGTATCAGGTCGTCATTGTGTAGCACGTATCAGGTCGATGTCTTGCAGCAAGTATCAGGTCGATGTCTTGTAGCAAGTATCAGGTCGTCACTGTGTAGCAAGTATCAGGTCGTTGTCGTGTAGCAAGTATCAGGTCGTTGTCGTGGAGCAATTATCAGCTCGATGTCTTGTAGCACGTATCAGGTCGTCACTGTGTAGCACGTATCAGGTCGCTGTCGTGCAGCAAGTATCAGGTCGATGTCTTGTAGCAAGTATCAGGTCGTCACTGTGTAGCAAGTATCAGGTCGTCACTGTCGTGTAGCAAGTATCAGGTCGTTGTCGTGGAGCAAGTATCAGGTCGATGTCTTGTAGCAAGTATCAGGTCGTCACTGTGTAGCACGTATCAGGTCGCTGTCGTGCAGCAAGTATCAGGTCGCTGTCGTGGAGCAAGTATCAGGTCGATGTCTTGTAGCAAGTATCAGGTCGTCACTGTGTAGCAAGTATCAGGTCGTCATCGTACAGCACGTATAAATGTAGTCAGTCACCTTGTAGCACATGTCAGGTCGTGAAGCTCGTATCACGTCGTTTTCACATAACGTGACATATTCAACTAACAAGTATCAGGTCTTCTTTGTGTAGCAAGTGTCATGTATATCTTCGTATAGAAAATAGAAGGACATTTTCAAGAAGTAAGTATCAGGCCGTCTTCGTGAAGAAATATCAGGTCGTCATTGTGTAGCAAATGTCAGCTACATTGTTGTGTTTGTAATACATTGCCTAATGGCAAGGTGTATCAAATCAGTATATCCTTGCCTGACTTCTCATACACCTCATTCATGGACTCATTGTCCTTTACGACTGAATCACTGCCAATCTTCACATACACTACCTTATCCAATTCAACTTGTAACAAGAAAATAGTAAACTGTGTATATGCATATGCTGGATTCTGCTCTAGCTGTTATTTGGGAAGAAGTTGGTGTGTTGGTCTTCGGGATCCTTGCCGATGAAATTGAGGCATGTTTTAATAGTACAAATGCAATAACCAGTACAGACCCATAACTCTCGATTCCTATTTATGTAAAATCATTTTTATAGGTAGCTTCATAGTACATAAGTCGACTATAGGTAGCTTCATAGTACATAAGTACACTATAGGTAGCTTCAGAGTACATAAGCACAGTATAGGTAGCTTCATAGTACATACATACACTATAGGTATCTTCAGAGCACATAAGCACAGTATAGGTATCTTCAGAGCACATAAGTACACTATAGGTATCTTCATAGTACATACATACACTATAGGTATCTTCAGAGCACATAAGTACAGTATAGGTATCTTCATAGTACATAGGTACAGTATAGGTAGCTTCATAGTACATAAGTACACTATAGGTATCTTCAGAGCACATAAGTACAGTATAGGTATCTTCATAGTACATAGGTACACTATAGGTAGCTTCATAGTACATAAGTACACTATAGGTATCTTCATAGTACATAAGTACAGTGTAGGTATCTTCATAGTACATAGGTACAGTATAGGTAGCTTCATAGTACATACATACACTTTAGGTAGCTTCATAGTACATAAGTACACTATAGGTAGCTTCATAGTACATAAGTACACTATAGGTAGCTTCAGAGTACATAAGTACAGTATAGGTAGCTTCATAGTACATACATACACTATAGGTAGCTTCAGAGTACATAAGTACACTATAGGTAGCTTCATAGTACATAAGTACACACAATATAGGTATCTTCATAGTACATACATACACTATAGGTATCTTCAGAGCACATAAGTACAGTATAGGTATCTTCATAGTACATAGGTACACTATAGGTATCTTCATAGTACATAAGTACACTATAGGTATCTTCATAGTACATAAGTACAGTGTAGGTATCTTCATAGTACATAGGTACAGTATAGGTAGATTCAGAGTACATAAGTACACTATAGGTATCTTCAGAGCACATAAGTACACTATAGGTAGCTTCATAGTACATAAGCACAGTATAGGTATCTTCATAGTACATACATACATACACTATAGGTAGCTTCATAGTACATACATACACTATAGGTATCTTCAGAGCACATAAGTACAGTATAGGTGGCTCATGGTACATAAGTTACAGTATAGGTAGCTTCATAGTACATAAGTACACTATAGGTATCTTCATAGTACATAGGTACAGTATAGGTAGCTTCATAGTACATAAGTACACTATAGGTATCTTCATAGTACATAAGTACAGTATAGGTATCTTCATAGTACTTAAGTACAGTGTAGGTATCTTCATAGTACATAAGTACAGTATAGGTATCTTCATAGTACATAAGTACAGTATAGGTATCTTCATAGTACATAGGTACAGTATAGGTAGCTTCATAGTACATAAGTACACTATAGGTATCTTCATAGTACATAAGTACAGTATAGGTATCTTCATAGTACATAGGTACAGTATAGGTAGCTTCATAGTACTTAAGTACAGTGTAGGTATCTTCATAGTACTTAAGTACACTATAGGTAGCTTCATAGTACATAAGTACGCTATAGGTAGCTTCATAGTACATAAGCACAGTGTAGGTATCTTCAGAGTACATATGGGTACAATGTGTGAAGCCCATTTCTGGTGTCCCCCGCCGTGATGTTGCTGGAATATTGCTAAAAGCGGCGTAAAACCAAACTCAGTCAGTCAGTCAGAGTACATAAGTGAGTGAGTGAGTTTTTATTTAACGTCACATCGGCAATATTTCAGCCATATCGTGACGAGAACATGTGACATTGAAATGGAATAGATGTATATTATAAAAAACCTGTCGACGAAGGACAGTAAAACAACTAGAATATCACAATTACAACTAAAACTTGTGTTGAAAATTAAAACTAATTGCACTCTTTGGACAATACAATATAAAAACTGGCTATAGATCGCCAACAAATGAAGGTAGATCACCAAACTAGGGACCATGGGATCTTACAGTACTTTTGCTACCTGCATGGACCCTAGTTGGATTGATATCATCCCTACAGTCGCTGGCGATTGAAGTCAAATTTAGCCAAAACTGACAGCTAAGAATGGTGTTTTAGAGTATTTATCAATTGCGTTAAGCTTACGTGCAAAAACCGTAATTCATGGTGGCATGTTTAACATCTAATTAAACCGTAGTGAGATTGTAAGTAATATTATTTTAATTGCTTGAAAAATACTTATAGCAAGACTCATCTTTGATCCTAAATCCTATGTCCCTTTTCATGAATAGAGGAAGCTTGCTTCTGAATAAGACTTGGTATGTAAATGTTAGGATTCTCTGCACGAACGATTAAAAATGGGACACACTAACAAGAACAGTTTATGTGGTTACTGTTGCTGTTCCTTCATTTCATCATTTCAGGATCCCAATGAGAAACACACTGAACATTTGTATTAAAACATTCGCCCAGTACAGCAGATTTGCACGTACAAAGTTATATATTTACAAGTATAATTGAAGGTCATATTGCAGCCGAAGACAAGGGTTCTGACAATGACGGTGTGGTCAGCTCCTTGTTGGGCCATTTCGACAGCTCTCTCTCTCTTTCAAGTTGCCTCAAAGGTGGCATATTTTTATGTTCTTTGAACTATTTACTGTATTGCTCACGTGTCGCGTAGACTGTTGTAAACATCCGTATGAACGTACATGTCGTGTTACATTAGAACAAGTCGTTTGGGAGTTTTTGCAACGTTTAGGCGATTAGTTATCTTGTTTCGCTGTTTGTTCCCGGAGAGGATGGGTCTGTGAGTGAGTGAGTATGTGAGTGAGTATGTGAGTGAGTATGGTTTAACGCCGCTTTTAGCAACATTCCAGCAATATCGGGGGGACACCATATCATATAAAAGTTTAGCTTCTCAAATGTTTCCTGGAAATCTTTATTGACAATATTTCTCAAAGTGACGCTGTGGAGGGCAGGAAATATGGCTACTCGTCACTGATGCACGTTCTTACAGTGATGCACAATACGGACGTCTTCGTACTGGTATATTTTCCACTGTAGTATGTACAGTGTATCTTCCTTAAGACTGAACATCTATAACTTGTGACGTTTGATCATTCTTTTATCATCGTCGCCTATCCGCCAAGAGAATCAGAGACTGCCTTGTCACAGTGAAAACAGTAGAGAAAAGTCTTAAGTCTGACTGATCTGATACAAAGCAACTTGAATTATGTTATCAAGTTGAAGGACGGTAATGTCAAAGAGATACGAGCCTTGTTGAGACATTTGTCTCCAAACCAATTTCAATCATTGATAAAGGTTTATGTTACATTTTATGTGGTAATATACTCATTTCTAAAAAGGTTAAAGGGCACTTGCATTGCTAACGTCATGTCATTCTGAGTCTAGCCAGCAGAACGGTTCCGAAAAAAAAACAAACTCAACTGTTAACCTCTCACCAGTTCATCTTACCACCATGTATATCTGCAATATTGGGATATCCATAGAGGATGAGCAAGCCAGTGATTCTCTTGAGCACGGGGACTGATGATGAACCAGGCAGTGACTGGCGACAGTCAATGCGATGAGCTGAGTATGTTTGCAAATGATGGAAAACCTATCTACATGGATTCTCCTAAAGCTGACCTTTCAAACGAATTGGTCTACAGTCAGTTAACTGATGCACACCTACACGGGGCATCTCGAGAAATTGATCTTCAAATAGCTATTGTTCATAACGTAAGCTCTATGCCATCTGCTGGCAAGTTGAAGAAATTATGGTTTTTCTGTAAGGCTCAAATGGAGTTAGGCAATTTTGGACTTGGCTCGCTGACTTAGTTGACACATGTCATCGTATCCCAACTGCGTAGATCGATGCTCATGCTGTTGATCACTGGACTATCTGGTTACAGATCTATTCCGTCAGATAGCTGGGATATTACTGAGTGCGTCGTTAAGCAACAACCCAACCAACCCAACCAAAGCATGCCAACATACATGCCAGCGTGTGTTTTTGTGAAAGCCTCCGATCAGGGTTTCCAGTTTCACGAAAAACACGTTAGCATGGAATTAGAGGTTGACTAAATTCCGATAACCTTTATTTTCTACTTTTCATGAAACAGTTACCGCTAGCGAAAATAGGCTGACACCCCGTTTCTGGCAGTTGAGGTATTGGATGAATACTGAGTGAGTGAGTGAGTTAACATTTACAGTCACACTGGCAATATTTCCGCTGTATCGTGACTTTCAAAGTCATAAATTCAAAATACACGCAAGTAAATTATAAAAAAAACTGTCGACGAAGGACAGTATAACAACTAGATTATCACAGATATATAAATTTAAAACTAGTAATTAAATCTAAAACAGTTCAACTTAAGAAGACAATACAATATAAAACAGGCTATATATGAGATCGCCAACAACTGAAGGTAGATCACCATACTAGGGACCATGGGTACTTACAGTGCCTTTGTAACCTGCATGGAACCTAGCTGGGTTTATACAAGCCCTTAAGCTGCTGGCGATTGTAGGAAAATGTAGTCATAGATTAAAATCACAAAAATACTACGTTTAAAAAATCCTGTTAAGTTTAAATTTCCTTTGGTGCTTTTGGGACTTATGTATCCTCTCAGGAGGACAAAAATTTATAGTACTATTGGATAAATACACTTCTGTGACACTGACTGTGTTAACTGAATTGTTACACCAACCCTGTTTGGCTATGTATTTCTGTCTCCAGTTACTAGGTTGTGTTAATAGAATCGTTATATCAAACCACTGATTAGAGGAATAAACACATATCATGTTGTTATTCTAAATAACATTTACACCACTAAATATGAAGGACAGATTTTACTTGAAAATAGAAATGCGCCTGGAATACCTAATGTAGACTACTGAACTACTGAAAAGACTGCCTAGCAAAAAAATAAATGTTGCAAATTGGTTAGCTATAGGATTCTCATACAAAATATATATTTCGTTGAGCGTTTGAAGCTTAGCGTAAAAAAAACATGAGTATCAAGACAAAAGTCCAATGAAACCCAATGTCCACTCACTGTCGTTGTACAACTGTTGTCATGTAGACGTGGAAACAAAGGAAAAATAAGGACGAGAGTTTTATGGATATCAACTTCTTTATCATGAAGAGCACAACGTTTTGGAGTATATCCTTACTCCTTCATCCGGTAAAGAAATAAGGACATACTCCTAAACGTTGTTCCTCACAAATAAGAAGTTGGCATCCATAGACAAAATCTCTCGCCCTCACCTCAGGTATCACTTCTAAATGCTATTCAAAGACCAGAGAGAGACAAAATACCCATTTGTACTCACCTTAAGAGAGAGAGAGAGAGAGAGAGAGAGAGAGAGAGAGATACTGATTATATATCTATCTATATGTATCAAGTGATTTCTGCAGGCGTATAAGCAATAAATATATAAAAGATGAGTCAAGATATTTCTTCTTCCCAAAGCTCCTTTATCTGCACAAGATCTTTCACCTGAAGAGACGTTGAACGTGGAAGATCTTGTGCAGATGAAAGAGCTTTGGCAAGAAAAAATATCTGGACTTATATTTTAAACTTTGCATGTGTGTGTGTGTGTGTCTCGGTATCTCTCTCTCTCACTGTGTGTGTGTATTATGTAGTTTGACTTTCCTTGACGTACAATGACAAAACTATTCTTCGTGTCATCTGCTTCACTTTATTATAGATACTCATATTGAACTAATACATTCCAATGCAAAGACAGTCCTTGTCTGGAAAACACGCTTTAAATATGAACAATGTTATGTTCACCTGGACAAACCTTTCCAACACAATACATACCTGTTTTCACAATTTTGAGCAAAGAAAGAAAAAAATATAAAAAAGAATAGATAAAATAATATTCTGGAGAAACTTCAGCTCAAGCTGGACTGAGAAAGAGTTACTCGGCAGCAGATAACAGTTTCGTCTTGGATATGCTCAAAGAAATTCTTTTGAAAAGTAAGCAAAATCATACTGCTCTATTATGGATTTGATAATGTGAGGAGAGTTTGGTTCTGAAATATTGTTCTAACAATGGTTATGAAATATTGTACTAACATGTGATACTGAGGGTACAATCTGCTACATAGCTAAAATAGGCTCATGTGAATAGTACTGTATCAGAGTAATTCCGTGTTATTGAGGCGTACGACAAGGAGAATATTTGTCACCTCTGTTATTTTGGTCTCGTCATCAATGATCTTGAAACATTTCTAAAGAAAGACGCATGTACAGTGTTAATATTGGTAATATTTACATACATAATTGTGTAACTTCTTAACCCCCGTCTGTTGCCGATGGGTCTGTGCTTGTTAATTCTTCAAACGAACTACATTTGATTATTTGATCAGAATATTGCAATGTTTGTAATTGGACGTGAACCCGACAGAAAATAAAGCCTGGATCTTAGGTTATCGTTTAAATTGGAGAATACCGATATTGAAATCGCAGACAATTCCACGTTCTTCGGTGTTGTGTTCACTAGAAACAGAAGCCTCATGTCAATAAAATCTGTATCAGTAAGTGCATCTAAAGCCATGTGCTTTCTGCTGAAACATTTAGATTTTATAATATACCTTCTGACCGAGTGCGTGCGGCTTTTGATATAATAGCCCGTGAAGATCCGGGTTAGAATTGGTCTTCAGTAACCCATGCTTGGAAACATAATGTGTGCTTGAGATGTGTGCTCGATTTACAACCTTCATCCTTTAAGTTCTGGTTCATGTTCCATACCAGTGATATCGGCGTAAGTGATAATCTTTGAAACAACACTTTGCCAAGACTGGCGTGTTGTATTGTTTAAAGGACTTTGAATTTTAAACGTATTTGAACTATCGACCATTGGATGCCGACGGACATACCGTTCAGCTTTCTTCCGTGCCTTCTTCGCCATTTATGCTTGTCATAAGAGGCGAATAGCGGGATCGGGTGGTCAGGTTCGCTGACTTGCCTGACACATGTCATCGTATCCCAATTGCATAGATCGATGTTCATACTGTCGATCACTGGATTGTCTGGTCCGGACTCAATTATTTACAGACTAATCGCCTTATAGCAAAAATGTTGTTGAGTGATGCGTAAAATCAAAGCCACTCATTTGTTACCACTCGTGAAGACCTTATCAGAAGATTACGCTCTATTAATCTACGTTCCCACGTTATTGGTTGTGTGGAGATAATATGCACTCTCGTGGTGCATGTGACTCGAACCATTAAAAAGAGATTTACCATGTCCACTTATGCTTGTAAAATATTTCTAAAATGTATCGACAAAAATCATACACGTGTCAAGATATTGTCATTTAGTACGACGCATATTAAAATATTTGATCCAAACACATGCAGCTATTTCGTATTAACGTTTTAAAGGGAATCATTTGAAAATGAAGTTTCATACCGCTTAAAAAAATCACAGTTAACTGTCAACTAACGGAATCGGGTTGGCAGGCTCGCTGACTATTAACAGTCCGCCGCCATACAGCTGGATAAGACCCGTGAAGATCCGGGGTAGAATAGGTCTTCAGCAACCCATGCTTGCCACAAAAGGCGACTATGCTTGTCGTAAGAGGCGACTAACGGGATCGGGTGGTCAGGCTTGCTGACTTGGTTGACACATGTCATCGGTTTCCAATTGGGCAGATCGATGCTCATGAACCAATACCTTTGATATGGTTTGATAATAATTTCTAAAAAATCAAAATAGTTTAAACTGTAGTTTTCTGTAATCAGTAAGTGTTTAGGGAACCAAGTGACAGAATCATGGCTAAAGGATGTCGTTTATTAGGCTGTTTTATTCACAGGAGTTTGGGTTTTTAACCATGTCTCCCTGCACAGGTACCCAGGTAGAACCAATAACCATAAGGATTGTGCTCGCGGGAGAATGTTTGTATCTGAACTCTGGGTTTAACCTGCGAGGATGTCAGGTACATGGAATATATAACCTGCTGATCTGTATTCATCAAGCGTTGATTTAACAGCATCTTGACCATATTCATGTAGTCTTCCGTGTAGTTATGAAGCACTTCAGGTGTTCCTAAAAACATTGCGCCTCCAACCCACACCATATTGTTTTTGATAACATTTACGATTGTCGTCTGTTTGTTAAAGCGGGATACTGCACTATAGGCTACCTTCCGTTGATCCCATTCTTTGGGAATCTGGAGCTTGAAGGTCTTCTTGTCATCAGCAAGATCCCGGAAGAGTCCAATATCGAGCCAGCAGAAATATTTTGTTGGAAACAGCTCCTCCGCTAAGACTTTGTTGACCAATTCAAACTTAGCATGCATTGCACATGAGTAGTTCTCGTTGACGGTGTTCGGGCGATGCCTTGGATAGTTAGGCTGCTTGTAGATACTACGGATCTCCTCAGCCAAAGAGAAGGACCATAGGTTGTGTCTGTCTATCAGGAACACTTTCGTCGTATTGCTGGGAAACTTGCGTCTCAGGTTCATGAAGAGATCGTACACATCCTTCGAATCGGTATATGCGACAAGGTTGTTTCTTATGTTGCCAAACACTTTCATCCAGTGCATATATTTGCCCGGCGTAAACGTGTTAGCACTACTTCCTTTGGCGAAGGAACCAATGTTGAAATAAGCTGTAACCACTGTGATTTCTGGTTGGATCAAAGAAGGATCGTCAATGCTTTGAGAGGGATCTGCAAAAAAGTAATTCTGATGATTCACGAAGTAAACATTTTCAATATTTCAACAAATTAGCGACAATACTGTAACCCGTGCAAACCCGGAAAACCCTTCCATGTATCGATTACTGGCTAAATATATCACACACTGAAATCTTTAATTAAGAAACTGGACTACTACAAGGATAATTTTGGTTATGAATCGTATCCCAATAGTATTTCAAATTATGCGAACAAACAAGAATGTCATCCCATTCAATATGTATTGACACTAGTAGACATGATAGTGGTAGAATCCACGGGAAGCAAGAGAGATATAATGAAAAGTTGATGAAAATAATCTAGAATACGAATTCCATTTCCGCATTAAATGCCCAGCTTATTCCTATATAAAATCACGTTATATCAAGTCATATTGTTATAAACACTATTCAGTATATAATTTTGTACAGTTGAAAAATACTAAAAAAACATGTCTACTTATAAATAATTCCGGGTGAGAAACAACAGGTAAAGAATTATCTAGGTGTGAACCTCACCATCTTATAACTGAAAATTGTAAAATGTTTCCATGTATGACCAAAGGCGTTTGTGGCATGTGTCAATAACGTCTGTCTGTCTGTCTGTATAGTGAAAACTTCAGCTCTGAGGACGGTCGAAAGCATGTTACGTTATCTGTAGCTCGAGAAAGGTGGATTTGTCGGAAGAATATATTTTGTATAATTGTTGTGTGACGCTGCACTCAGCAATATTGCAGCCACTGGTCTCCGAATAATCGAGTCTGGACCAGACAATCCAGTGATCCACTCAAACAGGATGTATGATATCTATCTAAGGTGAGAGACATACAAGTCTGGGAGTCTTACCCGATCATGTAAGTCACCTCAAACGACACGTCTTGGATGCGGAAGTCCAGTTCTAACCAGGATTTTTATGCTGTTTCGTTTTTTTGTGTGCGTCTAGTTTTCTGTCATCATCATCGTCAACTAAGAACTTATATAGCGCAAGAATCCAGTCAGTATAACGCTAAAGAACTTTGAGAGGATGCATGTCACATGTATCAACAAGGTCCACTCGGCGTATGTATTTGAAAATGGTTTTAAAAGTGGCTAAGTTATTGACAAGTCACAGGTTTAATGGCAGATCATTTCAGAGTCGTGGAGCTGCTCTGGCGATCCCCACAGGCGGTGGTCCTTGCGTGTGGAACACACAGCATGCCTTGTCCCGTGGACTTGTGCTCCTGGAGGAGTTCCTGGAGATACACAGGGGCTAGGCCTGCCCTTGCCTTTAAGGTTAACAGGAGCACTTTATAAGTGATTCTGTCCGCATCTTCAACCATGTTTCGTTAACACTGGAGAAATGTGTCTGTCTTTTTTTGCCTTTGTCACAAGTCTAGCTGCACAATTTTGTACGCTTTCAATTGCTTTGGTAGTCCAATGCGAAGAGCATCACAGTAATCTAAATGGGACACAACGCAGCCCTGAACAAGATATGTTATGGTCTTTAGATTTATGTATCGACGTATTTGGGCAGTGTTTTGGATGTTAAAATATACATGTCTGCATACTTTGTTTACAAAGAACTCTGCCTTCATGGCTTTGCATTCATGGCTCAAATACAAATCGCAGATTTCGGGCTTCTTTGCTTGGTTCAATGATGCAAACTCCAATTTCAAAGGTGGGCAGAGCAAGTTTGCCTCTTGTTGACTTTGACGAGAGAATCAGCAGTTCCGTCTTCTCATTGTTGAGCTTGAGAACGTTCAGCGCCATTCAAACCTTGATGCCCTTGATACAGTTCATCAAACGACGATATGTATCCTCTACTGATGTTCTGTTGGAAGGCTTAAAGGCCAGATACAGCCGGGTATCGTCCGCGTAGAGATAGAACGAGAGATTATTTGCGCGAGCAAAGTCTCCGAGAGGTGATGTGCAGATAGTGAACAACACTGGTCCCAGTACAGAACCCTGTGGAACTCCATACTGAAGGCTTTCTCTGACATTTGCCCATTGATTCTCACTGAGAGTCTTTTTGCTGTCGTCGTTGTACTATGCCAACATAGGCGGATAATGTTCAGCCGCTAGAGGGCGCGAGAGTCGAGTTCATGCAACGTTGTATTATTTCGTTTGAACTTTATAATTCAATATTGTAATTTTAATACGTACTTGTTTTGGGAATAAATGATTTGGTAGCCTCCATGAGGGCTTATAGTTAGTATTTTTGAGAAAAATGCATTATGTATTTCTAGAGAAATTGGGTGTGACATTGTGCCTTATAATGTCACTTTTGGGACATCCGCTGCCGAATCAAGGTACCCATGAAGATCCCAGTTAGAATTGACATTCAGCAACCCATGCTACGGGAGGTAAGGCTTACTGCCTCAGGTGATGCATGTCGTCGTATCTCAACTGCTTAGATCGATGATTATAAAGTTAATCACTGGATTGTCTGGTCCAGACCTGATTATTTGGAGAACCACGTCACAGTTGCTGAGTGTGCTAGTACAAGGAAACAGGTACACGTAGGGCGACAGAAAGAGTCGAATTACATAGGTTAGGGGTAAACATGGTGTCCCCATTATGATGGTCTGCAAACAATTGCCAATGATCACATGCCCATTGATCACTCTCCTCAGTCGGTTATCTATGCAATACCCAGTGGGGTCACGACTGTTTTAGGAGACGAAATGGCGCGAACACAGGCATAAATTCACGGTACGCATGAATGGCCTTCTTTTATAAAATCATTGAGAGATTCTGCGACAGTAAAGTGTTGAAGGGAACAATGTATGGTTATGTGGGTCATACTCAGGAACGAAGAAGACATGAACACGACGGTCTCAGCCTTCGAGTCATTACTGTACAAATATAACGTGTGAATGTGGCTTAACTGCAAGTTCCAGGACAATATCCATTAGCCCAAATTTTCGACATTAAACTATTTTCGTCGGTTTCGTCTGTAACAAAGTATAAATTGTACTTTAGAAAGTACCCGACAAAAGATTCGCCTCCCGTCCTTTAAAATTCCCGGAGCACATTGTACCTCTCGCACCGGAGCCTAAGGAACTAATCCAAAGATGGCGCATACAAGATGTGAAGGAGGATTGACCCAATCGACTCCATTCCTGTCTAATGATGCACATTCACTCCATGGAGAAATAATATATATGTATATTAGTTCCTATATATATTACATTTAGTCCCATATATATGTTGAATGCGAAATGCACAATATATTGAAAATAGAAGGGCTTTCATAAACTGGCACTTGCTTTAAACTGCACCGCTGTCTACTATTTGACGTGTGCGAAATACGCATTATGTCGAAAAAGCGCACGTAAAATCTCCAAATCCTCCTCCTCATCGCTAAAGTTTGCGCACAGATATTGAAAACTTCCAATATCGCTGGGCTTACGCAAGGAAAATGCGTATAGAGTCGGCAGCACATTGAGAGGAGCGTAGGAACAGTTAAGTTAAATTTCTTTTTATTACATGCTTTACGTACTCCATTTGCCACTCACTCACTTACTTACTTTATGTGTACGCTCGTCTATGTTATATGTCACTTGCAAGGACTGCGTCTTCACTCTTCTGTCGGGACCTTGCCGAACCTGACACATAAAATAAAACATCAACAATTATCCTGCCATCTTTGATATCCGTTGCTGGGCATGAGCAGCTGAGGACTGTCATCCATATTACAACGTTGCCACTGAAATATACATTCGTTAATGTCGTGAATACTATTGGATTCGAACACTCCAACCTCCATATATTTATGTCACATTACTTTGATGACATGATTTCAGAAAAAAATTCGGGAACTTCATTTTTCATTTACAATTGAAAAAAATGGGAGATATATCGGAGTCAGTCAATGTTGATAAGATAATAATGAATGTTTTGAGAGAGCATCACCACCTGCGCTTCCGCATGACGAATGTTTTTGTGTTTGTATTTTTTATTTATGTTTTATTTCCCAGCAGATGTTTACATGTACATAAGTATACGTAGATGTTAACATCTACACAGCTATGCATAGATACATAAGGTCTCCGATAGCATGTAAATCATAAACCATTTCTACATCACCCATTATTTCCCAGCAGATGTTTACATGTACATAAGTATGCGTACGGCTTGTTCAGCTAGACCTGAGCTAATCTACATATGCATGACCCAGGAGGTCAAATGGCACAAACGGCTGGTCGAGTTAACTTCATTAAATATTGGAGCAAAGAATTCTATTAATGTTGCGTTCGTGCGACGCATTCATACGTGGATTCGTTACAGCCCGAATCGGAAACATTAAACCATCTGTAGCTTCTTTTTTGAAGAAAGTTAGGACATTGCTGACGATTTGTCGATTCAAACGGCGGCCTTGTCTTGGTTGTTCGGACATGTTGACAATCAACTGACAAAGGTGCACCCCCTGACAATAATAGACCGAACCAGTTGTGACACGGTCACGCAATGCTGTAGTATTCATATGATCAGGTCAAGCTGAATAAGCTGTAGATACATATTATTGTTCATATTGTATATCAACTACGACTAGTGCAGGTTTGATACATTACCCAAATACTTTCCAGCACAAGTCATGTTTACATGTATTTAAGTATACGTAGATACATAATATTGTTCACATTGTATATCAATATCAGTGTATATCAGTGCAGGTATGACTGCAGCCGTTTTACATTACCCATTATTTCCCATCAGATGTTTACATGTTCACAAGTGTGCATAGATACATAATGTTGTTTGTATTGCATATTAAATTCGGCTAATGCAGGTAACATGCAAGGCATAAGTCATTTTTACATTACCCATTATTTCCCATCAGATGTTTACATAGACATAGGGATGTTTAGGCACACAGTATTGTTCATGTTGAATATGAAAAACGTCTAGTGCAGGTTTGACTGTACTCATGACTAAAGTTGTTTGTACAGTAATCCCTCTTGATTGGTGATGATTGGTGTAGGACGTGAAATTTGCATGTGTAGTACACAAAAAAGGACTAAAAAAATATATAAACCAAAAAGACATCGGCTAGAAACAAACACTAACAACTGTGTGATGTAAGATGATTGTCAAAATTAATGATCTACAGTGATTTATCGACCTTCTTTTAAACCGTTAAATAAAGAATGACACCCATGTATGGGGCTACAACGTTGTGCACGTGCATCCCATGCGTTCTGCTTAGGGGTGGTGGTAAAGTGTAATGGTGGTGCTTTCATAAGATGTCTGTCTTTGAAAAAGTTGTTAAAGCTTATACTTTCTATCCAAGTTGAAATTTCAGATTCCCCTACATTTGTTTAAGAGTATAATGTTATTTTTTAAAATAACAACCAGTGAAGTAATGGTTCGACAACACAGCCAGCTAGATCAGGCCATACGCAGGAACTTCTTATCCATAAAGTTGTAATCTTCGTTGTCTTGTATGAAACCGCTGAATGAAATGCAGTGTCCCGTAAACTGGTCAATAATTGATATCTGCACACTATAAACTTAAAATTGTAGTGAAAAGATCCTTTCTAAAATCATAAGAAATCTCATATTAAAGGGTTTTTCAATGGGCTTTATCGTGTTTGACGATTTAGTGTATTATGAAATTAAAGGTGTACCTTTGGTGTATGAAGCATCTCCCAGCTGATTGTCAATTTGAAATACGATGCTGTAAAAGGATAATTTGGTTCATATCATGTAAAATAAAATCACCAAAACCCTCCACATAAAGTTGGCATCGCAGAGTGCACGCTACTTTTATAATCTACTAATGGAAACGAATAAGGGAACACATTAATGTATAAGTATTCCTTTATTCTTTTTCAGGTTTCTTCACAAGGTATGTATTGCACTGTGAGTGAAATTCTGGAAATGATTACATGAACACGGGTACCGTCATGTGTTCCCGTACTCGTATGCTTCTCTCGAGGGTAATACGGTCTGATGCACGCCGTACATCAGACCGTATTACCCGAGGGAGAAGCTTACAACGTATTTATCTTACCTCCATGTTAAATGTACAAAATATCATTTTATTTTATTGTGAAGATCCATAAGCTCGCTACCGACTAAATGACACGTAAACAAAATGGCGTTTGCCTCTCGACTGGATTTTAACCCCTGTGAAACATATTGTGAAAAGCTTAAAACTGCTCTGAAAATGATTATATTATGTTTAAGTTGAGCGTGCAAACGATTCAATGTATAAAATATATTGAGAGGCGTTAAAAACGCATATTGGACTTTCTACTCTAAGTCCGTTTTAGAGATGTTGCTGTTTCCAAAACTACAATTTGGTGAAAACATATGGTTAAGAAATGCACAGCTCTGATGTTTAGGTTCGAATCCCACGTTTTCAAATGACAGGGACGTGACATCCCAAACGCACCCAAGAGCATGTGCGATGACAATGCAGTTGGGTGAACAGAAAACCATGGTGCACGTGCAATGTGCACTCTCAGCTCCCATAAAAGCACAGGTTGAGAAATGGCTTTCATTCACATCCACGATGCCACGGTTGACCAACGCCCAAAGGAACCAAGCAATTGGAATGCTGCATGCTGGCCAAACACAGAGAGATGTTGCTAATCACTTCCACGTCCACCAGACAACCATTTCGAGGCTACAGCAACGTCATAGGGCAACAGGAAGTGTCCAAGACCATCCACGTCAGGGAGCTCCTCGTGTGACGTCACAAAGGCAAGATCGGTACATCGTCGTTAGTCATCTTCGGAATCTCTTCAGGTCTGCACGAGAGACTGCAAATGACACGATAGGAACGAGAGGACGTTCCATCACAGACCGGACAGTACGCCGTCGCCTTGCTGCACGTCACATCCGATGTCGTCGACCCTATCGTGGACAGATCCTCACCCATGCACATCGCCTAAATCGTCAACGTTGGGCAGCTGCTGGGGGCTATCTTGGTGCCAGACAGTGGCGAGATGTCATCTTCACAGATGAATCACGTTTCAACGTCAGTTTCCCTGATGGTCGGCTACGTGTCTTTCGTCGTAATCATGAACGTTTTGCTCAGCCTTGTGTCATTGAGCGTGATCGCTTTGGTGGTGGTGGAGTTATGGTATGGGGGCATTTAACGTCAACTTCCGCTCTGACTTGGTTGTTCTTTAAGGGAACCTCAACGCCCATTGACAACGTGTTGCAACCAGTGCTTCTGCCATTGATGGGTCGACACGGACGACATCGCCTCGTGTTCCAACACGACGATGCCAGGCCACATACGGCTAGGATAACACAGGACTTTTTGCATCAGAACAATGTGGATGTCTAGAACTGGCCCTCGCGATCACCTGATTTTAATCCGATCGAGCATTGTGGGATGAACTTGGGCGCCGTGTGAGACGTCAGTTGAATCCTCCCCAAATTGTAACTGAGTTGACACAAGCTTTGCAGTTTCACTGGAGAGCCGTTTCACAAGCTTTGATTCCAGGCTTGCATGGCTGCTTAAGGAGGACACACACGGTATTGAAATGTGTAATCTGACAGTTGTGTGTTCGCATATCACTTGTTTTGGAGATGCTCGCAAAAAACATTGTGGCATCCGTAATCCTCTGTAAACACTGCAGTATAGTTTACAAGTCATCACAATGCCTTTTTCTGTACAGCCATATGTCATTTTTGGACATATGAGAAATATATCTGACATTTCTTCCTCATATGCGTTCTTATTGCCCCTCAGTATAGTTTAAATAAAGCAGTGAAAGTCGGTAAGATAAATGTGTATATAGTGAACTCAAAACAGCTAGTCGAACGGTTTTTTGAACACCGTACTCTACATGCGTCATATTATGACGTCGTACGATAGTTAGCGATACAGTTTGGCGGTTTCCGTGGCACCCTCCGTGGAGGGGTGACATAGAAATTTGTTAAAGCGTCATTGACCAACGAAATTTAAGTATTTTACATAAAGGTAAGAAATGATAAAAGTAGTGTGCACTGTGTGATTCCGACTTTATGTGGAACATGTGAACACAGCAAAATAGTAATGATAAATGTACCCGCTTTGGGGAAAAAACCGTCACAAACATATGCAAGGAAAACCGCTTTTAGCAATATTCAAGCAATATCACGCTGAGGATCCTCGCCTATCAACGGGTATTCATGGGTATACAGAGAATTGTCAATGCTATCTCGGCGGCGGACACCAGAAATTGGCTTCATACGTTGTACCCATGTGGGGAATCCAACTCGTGTGTTTCGGCTTAATATCCAACGCTTTAAGCTCCAGGCTACCCCACCGACCCACACGGAATGAAACTTGAACATGTGGTATAACTCAAAAGGGGGAACTGCATCACACTTTCAAATTTTGAAATGTTCTGTACATGTCCTCCACAATATGTTCTGAAAACTTTACCATGTATCACTTGCTTGACAACGACATTAGAATCTATGTCGAAACGTTGCCTTTCACAGAATAAAACAAGTTGTATATCCACAAAAATTGTCATCATTCTTCATCAACTCAACTTCTAAAATGCCCATCAAAGAAATAACTAGAATAACACAGATAAAGATATAAAACTAGCATGTGACCCTCAAAATATTTGAATCTTACAGAAAATATAATACAGAAATCGGCTGCAGATTGCCATCAACTGAAAGTTGATCACCATACTTGAGAGACCATGGGGACAGTACGTCTTCTACCTGCATGGTCTCTGGATGCACAGCTTCTCAATATTGGCTGGCTACTTTCCCCGATCGTCATGACCCATACTATAGAGTGTTTGTTTCTATGTTGTTTAACGCCGCACTCAGCAATATTCCAGTTATCGAGTCTGGACCAGACAATCCAGTGATAAACATTATGACCATCGATCTACGCTATTGATATGTGTCAGCCAAGTCAGTGAATCTGACCATACAATCCCGTTAGCTGCCTCTTACGACAAACATGGGTGAAGACCAATTCTAACCCGGATCTTCACCGGTCGACAATTGTTCGACAACAGTGGTTGATACAATTCTCTTTGAATGGCATGGACTAACGGTACCCTCTCAGGAGCTGGAGGCCTGAACAGGTAGGATGATTATATTAATATGAATAAATGTGACACTTTTCTCATTCCCCGTGAAAGATGTGAATAGTCATTGGAATTGCCATTTGTATTAAATTGAGTTATAAATTAAAGTAATTTGAAATATTGGCAATATCATTGTAAATGATAGTTATTACACTTGATGGATACTTACAGAAGGCAGTGTACCCGATGAACGAGATCAGAGTTAGAAACACCGCAAGAAATGTTCGCTTGGACATCGCTGTAAAAATGTGAAAAATACACATAATAAATACTTGACATGTAGACATTATGTATCTCCAGGGCTAAGATTTCGGTTAAACCAGTGGTTGAAGCGTTCCCTCGACAGCAATAAATGTCAAGACACAATGAGTAATTCATTGAATCAAGGGTAATCATAAATATCAATGTGAGCAACTGGGATGCGGTTACAAGCATTCACCAAGCAAACCAACCAGACAACCCGATTCCGAAATTGATAAGCATAAGTTACTTCCTTCCTGTTCTAGTCCGGTTCTTCATATTGTGTGAGTGAATGCGTGAGTGCGTGAGTGAGTGCGTGAGTGCGTGAGTGAATGAGTGAAACATTAAAGTCACATCGGTAGTATTTCAGCCATATCGTGACTATGAGAGTTCCACATTAACATATACTTAGTCAATATCACCATCTGTCAATGAAGGACACTAAAATAGCTATACTGTCACAGATGAACATTTAAAACTAGCATGTAATCACAAAAATATATCACTACAGAGAACAATATAGCAATGGGCTATAGATCGCCAGTCACTGAAGTTAGTATCCCGGGCTGGTTAAAGATTTTGGGATATCTGTCTCTTCAAACACAGTAGTCCATCAGTGGATCCACAACACTTTATTCTTCTTTGGGTGGCATTTTAGAAGTTGGGAAGTACAATATCGAACAAACTTTATGGATAACAACTTCTTTTTATTCGTGAGTGCGACGTGGGTAAAGAGTAAATGTATAGCATGTTGGGGCTTAATTTGTAATGGTGCAGTTAAGCTGTACTAATTAGGAATAGGGGACCTAATAAAAAAAGAAAAACGGGTTTGTAACGGGGGTGGGGTAGGGGTGGGGGAGTGGGTTTTTGGTGTGGGCGGAGGTGACGATGAGACAAAGGCCGTGGCAGTGGTTTGAAAGGCTGTGGGTGAGCTGGCTGGGTGGGGAGGCCGTGAAATTTGTTTCCCAGGTCTAAATGAGTAGGCTTATGTTGGTGCTAAAGTAATAGTATGGATAAATGAGCCTGGTCTAAATATATAAGCTATTGAGAGGTAGCGTGGTGGGGATTGTTTGGGAGGTTCTAAATTTTATTGATTTGGTTGGAGTTTTGTAGGAAGGTGGCTATGGCGTGGAAGATAGTTGACGGGTTGAAGGGATTAAAAAGTAGATGTATATTATTGTGGTATTTAGAAGATATACTGCTGTGTAGTTGTGTGATGTTTGTTTGTTGCAGGTGGCAGTGTGTAAATATATGTTCAATTGTTTCTGGTTGTTTGCATTGTGTACATAGTCCATCTGGGTGTCTATTTTGTTTGAATAATGTGTGGTTTAAGTTTGTTATGCCTGTGATTTGTCTAGTGATGAGTGTGTCCATGTGTTTGTTGTTTGAGTAGGTGAGGTTTTGGTGATAGGTTTGGTTATGATGGCTTTAACCCAAGTGGATTTGTTTGTATTGAGGTTGTGTTGGTAGTTTTGGTTTATTATGTGAGATTTGATGAGTTGTTTGATTTCAGTTTTGGATGTGTGGAATTGTATGGCTGGAGAGTTTTGTGTAGTGGCTGGTCTGGATGCTATGTCTGCTGTATTATTTCCTTGGTTGTGAGTGTGGGCTGGTATCCACATTAATGTTATGTTTTTATTTAATTGGAGTAATGAGTGAATCTGTATTATTATGTTGTGTATTAGGTCGTTACGTGATTTTGAGTGCTTATGTTGGAGTTGTTTGACGGCGCTGAGGGAATCTGTGAGTATTAAGATGTTGGTGTGGGGCATAGTGGGGATGAGGCGTAGTGCAGTTAGGATTGCTGTTAATTCTGCTGTGTTAATGTTTGTGTGGTTTGTATAGTGGAGGTTTGTTGTTAAGGGGGGTGTTTGTTGTACATGGATGCCTATGCCTGTGCGTTTGTTTGTACCGATTGAAGCGTCTGTATATATTTGGGTGTGGCTGGGGTAGTTTAGGTTGATGTGGGTTTGGATGAGGTTTGTTTTGGTTTGAGTGTCAGTGATTTTAGGGAGATTTTGGAGTGTTTTTACTAGGGTAGTATCTGTAGAGGGTGGAGGTTTGTCATGAACGTAGCTTGTTATGGGATGTGTGTGCTGGATGGTGTTTAGGTGTTGTGAGTGTAGCAGACGGATGAGGTGAGTGAGTAGGGGGACTTTGTTTGGGTTGTTTTTAAGTTTTTTAATAGTGGAGTTTTTAGTGTTGGTGTATTTAGTTGAGATAAGTTTGTATATTGGGTTGTGTTGGGCCCCAGCCCAGTAATTGAGTGCGGTTTGGTTTATTCGTGTTTTGATTGAAGGGATGCCTGTGAGTAGAAGAGTGTTGTGGGAGGTGCCAGTCCTAGTGCCTAGGGCTTGCTTAAGGGTTTTGTACAGTATGGAATTAAGGTTTTGTAGGACCGGAGCAGCGTAGTCCAGTCTAGACTGTATAAGAGTTTTGCATATGTTGAAAAGTGTTTGTTTGTCGGCTGCCCAGTTTGTACCACTGATAGCTCGCATGAGATTTAAGTCTTTTTTGACATGAGTTGACCAGATTATTAATGTGGGGTGTCCATGTCATGTGTTGGTCAAAAGTTACACCTAGAAATTTTGCCTCTTTTTCGAACTTGATTTCCTGGTTACTAAGATGGAGTTTGGGTGTATAATTTTGCATTCTTTGCTTTTTCAATAAGATGCCCACTGTCTTTTTAACGTTAATGTAGAACCCCCTTTTATGGGCCCAGTTTTGGATGTGATTAAGCATTCTTTGAGTTTTGATTGTGGCTTGGTTTCCTGAAGTGGATGATGTCCAAAAAGAAATGTCATCAGCGAATTTTGCAGTAGAAATTTCTGGCCACTTGTCCGGGAATATGTCGTTAATCATGAAGTTGAATAGTGTTGGGGATATTATGCCCCCCTGAGGGGTTCCATTTTCTAGTGGAAAAGGATCCGAGATAGTGTTGTGAGATTTGACTATTATTTGTCTATTTTTGAGGAATGCCTGTATGAAATTTAAAATACGCCCGTGTATGGCATTTTCCTGTAGTTTTTGGATAAGGCCGTTGTGCCAGATCATGTCGAAAGCTTTGCTAAAGTCGATAAAAATGGCCAGCGTGTATTGTTTTTGTGCTTGGGCTACCTTTATATCATGCTCCAAATGTAAAATGTGATCTAAAGTTTGCCTATTTGGAGTGAAGCCACTCTGGTCCTGTTTAATTAAGTTACGGGTTTGGATTTGATGTTTTAGTCTATCATTTACTATAGACTCAAGTGTTTTACATAAATGTGAGATGAGTGATATAGGTCGAAATGAATCTGGGGAGTTGATGGGTTTCCCTGGCTTTAGGATTGGCACCACCTTAGCTGTTTTCCAAGAAGATGGAATGTTTCCTGTCGTCCAGATTTGGTTAAATAGTGTAAGTGTTAAGTTGAGCATGTTTGATGGTAATTTGTTGAGTATGGTGTATGTGATATTTTCTGGACCAGGGACTGAGGCTGTTTTTTATGTTTAATAGCTGCCTTGAGTTCGTGTATATTTATATTTTTGGAATTTCCCTGAATAGCTTTAATTTTTTTCCATATTTTCCTGGAGTTGTGTTGGTTTAGCGTCAGGGTTGAGCAAAATATTTTCCAGTGTTCTTTTTTTGCTGCCTTGATTAGTTGTTTAGTGTTGTTTCTGAGTTTTTTGGCCAAATATAATTTTGAACGTTCCCTTTTTGATTTGTTAAGGGCCTTTTTTCGTGCCTTTCTGGCATTGATAATTTCTGGGCTCCACCATGGGACTGTTTTCTGTGCTTGGGTGGTCCGAGAAGTGGGTATGCATGTATTTGTTATGACAAAAAAGGTGTTGGTGAGCTGTGTGTTAAAAGTTTCTGTATCGGTGTTAATAATGTTGGATGGGTCTACTTGTTTGCATAGTTTAATGAATTTATTCCAGTCTGCTTTGTGTAAATTGTATTTGATTTCTGTGTTGGAGGTGTGGGGTAGTATTAGGGTTTGTTTGTGCTATTGATGCAAGTAATGTAGATATGGTGATTTTGATGGGGCAGTTGTCACTGCCCCAGGCGTCTGAGTGTACCTCCCATAGGCAAGATTTTGAAAAAGTAGGAGTGGTGATAGTTAAGTCGATTGCTGTAGGTGATTGGACGTGGGGAAGAGGGTATCTGGTAGGTTGGTTATCGTTTAGTGTGATGAGGTTTTGGTCGTCTAGCCAGTTAGATAGGAGGAAGCCATTGTTGTCAGTATAGGGTTTGTGCCCCCTAATGGATGGTGAGAGTTTACGTCTCCAAGGATAAAGGTGTTGGGCGTTAAGAATTTTGCTATATTGTCTAAATCTCGGGGTATAAGTTTAATGGAGGGTCTTCTGTAGATATTTATAAATGTTAATAATTTATTATTTATTGTTGTTTTTACAGCCAGGACTTCTAGATTAGTGGTTGGAATATCAATTTCTGAATAATTTTGGTTTGTTTGATTGGCCGAGGTCTGTCTTTCCTGATATAATTGTAGCATGGGATTTGAAAGGCGAATTTTGGGGATAATTTTGTCTCTTGTAGGAAGATTATTTGGGGCGAAATTTTGTTTTGGGCGGTAAGTGCCTTAAGCTCATGTCCGTTTGCTCGAAGGCCGTTACAGTTCCATTGCATCAGGAAGAGAATTTTATAAAAAGCCATGACTGATTGAGCGGTTTAGTAATTTGGACTTGTTTAGAGAGAATTGATGAGGCTGGCTAGACTTTTGTGAAAAATGCCATGAGGCTGGGGCAGAAGGTTGATTGTGGTTGATTGAGCGTGTTTAGTTAGTGGATTTTTAGGTTTGAGGCTCTTGGTGATGCAGTGAATGAGAGAGGGGGGGTGGGGGTTTGGAGGATGTAGGAGGGAGTGGCTGGTTGGGGGTAGGGGGATGGGGGTGCAGTTTTGGGAGCTTGTTTGGGTGGATTGAGGGGTGGGGTTAGGGGCCGGAAGTAGTGGTTTTAGTGTGTTGGGAATTTGGGGGTGGGTATTAGGGATTGGACTGTGACTAGGGTTTGGATGGTTTGGTGCGGGTGGGTTAGGTGTGTTGGGGGTGGCTTTGGGCGGGGAGGAGTGGGGGAGGTGGGATGGAGGTTGGAAGATTTATGGGGTGGGGCGAGGGGGGTGGTGGAGGAGGAGGAATAGATGTTTGAGGGGGTAGAGGATGATAGCGAGAGGAGAGAGTAATTTGTTTTATGGTTGTAGGTTGCTGGTTTGAGTAGGTCAGTGTGTTTGAGGTGCTTGTTTAGTTTAAGTATTTGTGTCTGTTTTATGGGGCATGTGTTTTGGTTTGCTGAGTGTCCATGTATTTCGCAGCGTATGCAGTATGTGGCGAGTGTACATTCTGTTATGTCGTGCATGACTGACCCACACCTTGGGCATAATGAGCGATTTCTGCAGTTTTCTGTAGTGTGGTTATATTGGAAACAGTTTTTGCATTGTGTGGAGTTTTTGCGTAGTGGGTGTACTTTGTAGTTGAGTGCTCCGAATGTGATGAAGTTAGGTAATGTAGTGGATTGGAATGTGAGAAAGGTGATTTGGGTGTTTGGTTTGGTTGCGGATGGCTGCTTTGGTATTCCAGTTTTTTGGTGGGGCAAGAGCCGGGAGTGCCGGTGGCTAGGCGCCCTCCTGAGACTTTGATTTGATTGTCCTTTGCTTTATAGTATGAAAAATGGCGACGCCAGGTTCGGTTGATTGTTTTGTTCCCTCGATGCTGCGGCTTGCTTAACAGCGACAAGCTCCAAGGGAACGAGGGAACTAAACAACAAACTGACCCTGGTGTCGCCATTGTTCACATTCATAAAGCAAAGGACATTCAAATCCAAGTCTCGGCAGGGCGCCTAGCCTAGCGCCTAGCCCCACCAAAAAATTGCAAGTACTACTTGCTTTCCTGTATATATCCCCATCTTAATCAATTTAAATCCAAAACTGTAAATACCATCAATCATCATAAATTGTTTTGTAAATATTTCATGTTCATGTTCTCTGTATCCACCCCAACCACTACCCACCAAACACCTACTACTTGCCTTTGCCACAAATACCAACACACCACTCAACCAAACATACTCGACCAACAAATTTGCTCTCTGCCTCAAAAAACAAAATATCACATGCAAATACATCAACTTCTGCGGCAGAGGGTTTAAGGTCACATTCCCAGACGAACCATCACTTACAAGTACACTCAGATTGGGGCCTGGGGATATTTATTTCAAACAAACTAAACTATTCAGAAATTAATATTCCAACCACTAATCTAGAAGTCCTGGCTGTAAAAACAACAATAAATAATAAATTATTAACATTTATAAATATCTACAGAAGACCCTCCATTAAACTTATACCCCGAGATTTAGACAATATAGCAAAATTCTTAACGCCCAACACCTTTATCCTTGGAGACGTAAACTCTCACCATCCATTAGGGGGCACAAAACCCTATACTGACAACAATGGCTTCCTCCTATCTAACTGGCTAGACGACCAAAACCTCATCACACTAAACAACAACCAACCTACCAGATACCCTCTTTCCCACGTCCAATCACCTACAGCAATCGACTTAACAATCACCACCCCTACATTTTCAACATCTTGCCTATGGGAGGTACACTCAGACACCTGGGGCAGTGACCACTGCCCCATCAAAATTACCATATCTACATTACTTGCACCAGAACCACAAACAAATCCTAATACTACCCCCACCCCCAGCACAGAAATCAAATACAATGTACACAAAGCAGACTGGAATAAATTCACTAAACTATGCAAACAAGTAGACCCATCCAACATTATTAACACTGATACAGAGACCTTTAACACACAGCTTACCAACACCATCATTGATGTAACAAATACATGCATACCCACTTCTCGGCACAGAAAACAGTCCCATGGTGGAGCCCAGACATTATCAATGCCAGAAAGGCACGAAAAAAAGCCCTCAATAAATCAAAGAGGGACCGTTCGAAATTATATTTGGCCAAAAAACTCAGAAACAACACAAAACAATTAATCAAGGCAGCAAAAAAGGAACACTGGAGAAAATTTTGCTCAACCCTGAGGCTAAACCAACACAACTTCAGAAATATATGGAAAAAAATTAAAGCTTTTCAGGGAAATTCCAAGTCTATAATTCAACCAAACCTTCCGAACCTCCCCACAAATACAGAAAAAGCTAATACAGTTGCTGCCCATTTTTCGAACACTAGTAGCTCCATCAACTACACAGCAAACTTCCAAAACATCATTAAAAACCAACCACCCTACTCACCTGAACCACCCCACTCACACCTACCCATAAACAAAAATATAAATATACACGAACTCAAAGCAGCTATTAAACATAAAAAACAGCCTCAGCCCCTGGTCCATATAACATCACATACACCATACTCAACAAACTTCCACCAAACATGCTCAACTTAACACTTACACTATTTAACCAAATCTGGACCACAGGAAACATACCATCTTCTTGGAAAACAGCTAAGGTGGTGCCAATCCTAAAGCCAGGGAAACACATCAACTCCCCAGATTCATTTCGACCTATTTCACTCGCTTCACATTTATGTAAAACACTTGAGTCTATAGTAAATAATAGACTAAAACATCAAATCCAAACCCGTAACTTAATTAAACAGGACCAGAGTGGCTTCACTCCAAATAGGCAAACTCTAGATCACATTTTACATTATCCCAAGCACAAAAACAATACACGCTGGCCATTTGTATCGACTTTTGCAAAGCTTTCGACATGATCTGGCACAACGGCCTTATCCAAAAACTACAGGAAAATGCCATACACGGGCGTATTTTAAATTTCATACAGGCATTCCTCAAAAATAGACAAATAATAGTCAAATCTCACAACACTATCTCGGATCCTTTTCCACTAGAAAATGGAACCCCTCAGGGGGGGCATAATATCCCCAACACTATTCAACTTCATGATTAACGACATATTCCCGGACAAGTGGCCAGAAATTTCTACTGCAAAATTCGCTGATGACATTTCTTTTTGGACATCATCCACTTCAGGAAACCAAGCCACAATCAAAACTCAAAGAATGCTTAATCACATCCAAAACTGGACCCATCAATGGGGGTTCCACATTAACGTTAAAAAGACCGTGGGCATTTATTCAAAAAGCAAAGAATGCAAAACTATACACCTAAACTCCATCTTAATAACCAGGAAATCAAGTTCGAAAAAGAGGCAAAATTTCTAGGTGTAACTTTTGACCAACACATGACATGGACACCCCACATTAATAATCTGGTCAACTCATGTCAAAAAGACTTAAATCTCATGCGAGCTATCAGTGGTACAAACTGGGCAGCCGACAAACAAACACTTTTCAGCATATACAAAACTCTTATACAGTCTAGACTGGACTACGCTGCTCCGGTCCTCCACTCCATCTCCCCATCCAACCTACAAAAACTTAATTCCATACTGTACAAAACCCTTAAGCAAGCCCTAGGCACTAGGACTGGCACCTCCCACAACACTCTTCTCCTACTCACAGGCATCCCTTCAATCAAAACACGAATAAACCAAACCGCACTCAATTACTGGGCTGGGGCCCAACACAACCCAATATACAAACTTATCTCAACTAAATACACCAACACTAAAAAATCCACTATTAAAAATTTAAAAACAACCCAAACAAAGCCCCCTACTCACTCACCTCAACAGTCTGCTACACTCACAACACCTAAACACCATCCAGCACACACCTCCCATAACAAGTTACATTCATGACAAACCTCCACCCTCTACAGATACTACCCTAGTAGAAACACTCCAAAATCTCCCTAAAATCACTGACAATGAAACCAAAACAAACCTCATCCAAACCCACATCAACCTAAATTACCCCAGCCACACCCAAATATATACAGACGCTTCAATCGGTACAAACAAACGCACAGGCATAGGCATCCATGTACAACAAACACCCCCCTTAACAACAAACCTCCACTATACAAACCACACAAACATTAACACAGCAGAATTAACAGCAATCCTAACTGCACTACACCTCATCCCCACTATGCCCCACACCAACATCTTAATACTCACAGATTCCCTCAGCGCCGTCAAACAACTCCAACATAAGCACTCAAAATCACGTAACGACCTAATACACAACATAATTATACAGATTCACTCATTACTCCAATTAAATAAAAACATAACATTAATGTGGATACCAGCCCACACTCACAACCAAAGTAATAATACAGCAGACATAGCAGCCAAACTAGCCACTACACAAAACTCTCCAGCCATACAATTCCACACATCCAAAACTGAAATCAAACAACTCATCAAATCTCACATAATAAACCAAAACTACCAACACAACCTCAATACAAACAAATCCACCTGGGTTAAAGCCATCATAACCAAACCTATCAAAAGATAACCATTCCACGAATAGATCTAGAAAATGTTTTCTGATGTACTGGTGCATCATTGTCAGAGAGGGTCTGGATGATACGTTTTCGGGCCTTGATCGGGGTTAGCCTAATGGTGGCCATGTTTGTTTACAAACAAAGCAAACGATTGTTGTGGGTTTTTTAAGGTCATTTGCAGTTTTATTGGCAAAATAATAATGTCTAATAAAAAGAGTATTCATATTCTTTAACCTTTATGTTTTCTTTTTTTTAATCTCAGAATGTGTGACTACAGCACGTTCTTATTATCAATGAAGCGGTAAAAGTTGTCAATGAACTATGATCATGAAAAGTAGTTACGTCAACCAATCATATTTTTTCTCTGCTTAGCTGGCCAATCAACGTTGAGAATCACTGAAAAGCACATGTGCGATTATCACAAAAATAATCACCTGTGTATCCTAGCCCCTATGGGTAATAAATTTTCTTGTTACATCTATATAACCAACGTTATTCACAACTTAAGTTTCCTGGGTTTTTTTAATATGAGCGTTTCCTACTGTCTGATCCTTTCTTTTAGATGCCTGGTCTCGTAATGCCGGAGACACTTGTATCGCTGGTGTAGTATCCAGTATTGATGAGAGCAGGTTATGTTTTCGCTTCACTGCTTCTTCTCTTGTTGGATACGAGTGTAGCATACAGGGTATATCACGGTTCCACGTTCTCCAAATGGCTTGAATGTTGGACTTTACGTAGTTGGTGGCAATCTTTACATGTAAAGAAGTAACTATCACTGTAGATCACTAACGCTGTTGTGAAGTTGTCCATCGATGACTCGGTAAAACAATAGTGACGATGCAGAGATTCCAAACCTGGGCTGTCGACTGTTGGTACCAAAAAGCAGGTACAGGAGACTGTGACGACTCAGTTAATGCGACCTGCATGTGGCGGTCATCGTAGAGGTACACGTCTAGGTCCTAAATCAATACACTATAATGTGGCGGTCATCGTAGAGGTACACGTCTTGGTCCTAAATCAATACACTATAATGTGGCGGTCATCGTAGAGGTACACGTCTTGGTCCTAAATCAATACACTATAATGTGGCGGTCATCGTAGAGGTACACGTCTTGGTCCTAAATCAATACACTATAATGTGGCGGTCATCGTAGAGGTACACGTCTTGGTCCTAAATCAATACACTATAATGTGTAGCGGTCATCGTAGAGGTACGTCTTGGTCCTAAATCAATACACTATCTTGGTCCTAAATCAATCCTAAATCAATACACTATAATGTGGCGGTCATCGTAGAGGTACACGTCTTGGTCCTAAATCAATACGCTATAATGTGGCGGTCATCGTAGAGGTACACGTCTTGGTCCTAAATCAATACACTATAATGTGTACAAGAAAGTGGGGATATTAGGAATTATCAGTCTTTGTCTTCATCATCGTCTGGTCCAAATATAAGGCATGTGGTCATATCTGCTTGTACGCTGCCGATCAGATAGCAAATTCGAACTGTTTTGTTTCTTAGCATCCAACATCACTAGACCAGATGTACATTATTAGAAACAAGCCTCTCACGAGTTGGTTCTTGTTCCACGCATCAATGAGAGCAGTGCTGAGTGTTGTGCGTACGTTTGGACGTTGACGTATTCGTCATGAGTCGGCCCATGTTCTTCATCGTATCAGTGTCCGCCAGAAAAGTCCCAGATAATATCTGGAAGAAATCTGAATGAGGGAGCGTTATGGCGTGGCAGGGGTGTTTCGCTTTTGGAGGAACAAGGTCACAATCCTGACATACGAGTTTTATCGTCATGAAAGATGAAACAATGACATGAGCAACGAGCAATAACACAATAACTACTGGGGTTTCAATAATGCCTACATGGGACTATACCATGAGTAATATGGCGCGCAGTTCAGTTCATTGTGATACCAAACTACTCCCAGCACAATCATGCTGCACAACGTCAATGACAACAAAACACTCACTACAATGTCTCCAGACTCGATTCGTTTAGCCATGAATATCGAGATTGAATCCTGTCTCGCCAGAACACATGGCAAACGTTAATTATTCCAGCAGTGGCGCGCCATCATTACTGACACATTTGATTCAATAGACGTGCAGTAAGTTGAGGGATAACACGTGGACGTCGTGCACACACATGTCATATGGTGTACATGTTCATGCACCGTCTGGGCATAACCTCTGACAGCAGTTACCCATTGCAACCGGACCCTTATCTGTGTTTAGTGAATGTTGATAACCGACTTCTTTTGATGGTCGTTCTGTTAACCGGTTCTGATATATAACTTGGTGTATCTTGGTGAGTTTATATTGTAATCTGGTGTATATAATGCTACTTGAGATATCATTTCTTAAATCTGTAACTTTCAAAAAAATTCCAAAAATAATATGTAGCTGAACAAAAATCACTATATCTTTTAGTTGAAATTTTGAGGGTTGTTTTAACAAGAAACATGTTTGATTGGTTTTAAGCAGATTTATCATTGATGCCTATAACTGATTAGGACCGGTGAATGGTTTTGACTTGATTAGTTTGTTGTTTCTCGTCGACCTGAATTCTATCCCATATCCGTGCAGATCCTTCTACAACCCAGGTTTGTCGCAAGAGGCGGGTGGTCAAGCTTTCCGACGTAGTTGTCACACATCAACGTATCCCAATTGCGATGCTCATGATGTTTGTCACTGGATTGTCTGCTCCAGACTCCATTATTTACAAACCGTCGCCATACAGATGGAATTTTGCAAACAAACAACTGATAACAAATATATTATGTGGAATGAGCAGGCAGTTCACGTTCCTTCAGCAATGACACAATCGCTAACCAAAGTAACGTGGTACAGAGTTTTTAGAAGTCCCAGCATGTATGGGCTGGGCATTGGATGTTTCATGGTGACATATAGTTTCGGAAGAAACACACATTGTCCTCTTAGACTGAAAACGAATCCAGTGAGATTCAGACCTGAACCTGAGGACAATAAAGGTCTCTTTGTTACAGAAAGGTCTGAGCGTTGTATCGGGGAATGATATGGTATAGGAACTTAGAGACAGACTTTGACAAAAGAGTTCAATATTGTGTCCTGAATTCTTGTAAAAACAACTAGCCAGGATAATCTCTCCTCAAGATCAATTATGTCGACCACATCAGCAGTACCCTTGACCACCATCCATCCTCTCTGTCACATGCGATATTCGTCACTTGCCCCAGCCCTTGGAGGGAGCAAATGAAATAAGCATTTACCCCAACAGTGCACAGTGGAACCCTACCGAGCAATACTGACATGCCACAAAAAAGCAACTTTCTAGTATAAATAAAGTCCAAATATTAGTGAATGTATTAAACAAACCAAATTACATACACGTACATACATACATACATACATACATACATACATACATACATACATACATACATACATACATACATACATACATACATACATACATACATACATACATACATACATACATACATACATACATACATACATACACGCACACAAAATCACTCACTCCCCCACACTCACTTACTCACTCACTCATTCCAACAGCACACGCGTACAGCATTACAAACTATCAAAGTCCATTTAGCAAAATGAACAAAGCAATGATCATCGTCAAAGAGAATATAGGTGATGCTGTGTTTCCGTACATAGCCAGAAATACTGAATGGTGTTTCACAAACATGTTTCGGATCAAGTTATATTTGCACACTGGGCACAAGCCATGTGCTCTAACTCTCTCATGGTGGGAAGGTTGTTGTATTTCTATACATGTACAACTGTTTGTATATATGTAGAGCTGTTTGTATACATGTACAACTGTTTGTATACATGTACAGCCGTTTGTATACATGTACAACTGTTTGTATACATGTACAACTGTTTGTATACATGTACAACTGTTTGTATACATGTGCAGCTGTTTGTGTACATGTGCAGCTGTTTGTATGTGTACATGTGCAGCTGTTTGTATACATGTACAGCTGTTTGTATACATGCACAACTGTTTGGATACATGCAAAACTGTTTGTATACATGTACAGCTGTTTGTATACATGTGCAGCTGTTTGTATACATGTACAGCTGTTTGTATATATGTACAACTGTTTGTATACATGTACAGCTGTTTGTTTACATGTACAACTGTTTGCATACATGTACATCTGTTTGTATACATGTACAGCTGTTTGTATACATGTACAGTAGTAGATACAATGATAGTCCGAGATCAAGTCCAACAAAAGCGTCTGCAAAGCCTTATTTCCCAAATAAGGCTTTGGTCGGGCCCTTAGCTCTTGCTATCATTACATCTACTACTTTTGAGCCCACGTTAATTTCCCGCCCGCGAATATACCTATAAAAAGTTCAGACACTAGCGGGATACGAACCCACATGTATACCTCACGCAAACTATAAAAGGCACACCACTCAACCGACTGAGCTACCGGGGACTTAGCTGAAGTATCTCGGTTTAACGGGTCTATCCTGGGATTGCATCATCGCTACGTCTATAATAGCTCCACGTGGCGCTATGTCACGTTGACATCGATGAAACAGTTTAATGTGAATCGCCTATGATCTCTTTGGTGTTCGTAATAAAGGCTTGCCGGGCTTTTTGTATCCCCTGTTCTATGTACTTTTTTTTCTCGTCCTCGCTGATAGCAGACTTACGAGACTTGGATCGAATCTCTTGTTTCATTTTGTCATATTTTGTGAGTTCAGAGAGGATTGAACGAAACTCCTCATCTGAGATCTTACTGTCAGTGAGTGCCGTGGAAATACGCTCACTTACTGTGTTCAGCTTTGCTTCGGCCAGAACCCTGATCTCATCGTGTTTCAACACCTTACGATGCAGTCTGCGTGATGCAACTTTAAGCACCAACCCTAACACCCCTGTCACCCCAGCTGCTATTTCGAGACCTAGCACTATAGGTGCAGCCACGATGGTAGCTAACAACCCAACACCTGCCGCCCCTAGTCCCATGCTGGTTGCTATAAGGGCAGTATCAGTCCCGTCTACGGCATTGAAAGCTCTATGGTACTTCTTATATAGTGCTTTCCACGTGTCGCGGTCTTGTTCTAGTTGGTGTTTTACATCACATAACTGTCTCAAGCGGAACCCGTCTACGGTTTCCAGGGTCTTCACGACTTCCTCTACGACTGGGTACAGCCCCATCCTATAATATATATTACGAAAGATATTTTAATTGGGTTTCAGTTAACAGTCGATCAACGAACTTGAGGCTCATAAGGTGTAGATTCTTATGTAGGAAAATAGTGGAGAAGTTAATAGGTAACTCTGCATCCAAACGAACCCCCCTATAGTGGGGGCTTATTGAGGGGATTATAGAACCCGTTGAGGGGTCCGGTTGTATGATGATACAGAAACGTTGATAAACGGACTGGAGACTCCAGTGTACTGTCACCCCGGGTAAAAGTTGTTGTTCTGCAGTACCACCCCCTTGTCTTTCAAGTGCAGGATGTATAAGGTGTCTCCCTCACCAGGCTGATCGAATCCTTCCGTGTCCCCTAGGTCGTAAAGCGTAGCGTTGGGGTGAAGCCAAGACATTGCTATAATACTATTACAATATAATTTCCAACTGGTTTTCTGATAATAGTTCAGGGGTGCACTTCACCCCCATGAAGTGTATGTTGTCGGGTAGGAATATCTTGGTTAGTGATATTGTGTCTTCTACGATCACGGTGACACCCTGCAGACTGGTTTTGGAGTCGACACCCACCCGCACGTAAACGTTGCAAACATGATACTGTTGTTGTTTCCCCCCACCGCAGTTTGACCCCCTTCACGATCTCAACATCATCCTGCGATGGTTCCCCTAGGTAGACTTGGATGACCAGTGTTGAGTTCGCTGGTAGACTCTCCAGGATCTTGACCACACCTTCGAATTCAGACACCAACTGCAATACCACGTTTTGCATGCCCACTTTACTCGATAGCATGTGGGCTGCCATACTGGCGAGTGGGCTGATGACTACGCTACGTCTCTGAGTCGGGACGTAAGCCACGAGCAGGGTTCCGTTGTTCACGACTTTGTTTAGGTGGTTGTCTTTGTTATCCGTGAACACGTAGGGGGAGCCGAGCCTAATATTGAGAAACCAGTGGGCTTTATCGGGTAATAACACCCACTTGTCATCGTCAGTGAAGACGAGCGTATATGGTTTGTTTCGGGCGACGGTAGTGCTCTCAACATCGGTTAAGTCGAACAGTTTGCCCCCGAACGATGGGTATATTATCCATTTATCATCCCCGATGGTGACTAGGTTGTACTTAGTGTTGACTGCCGCTCTTGTGGTATCTACTATATCACTTAGGTTGCTAGTACCATTGGAGGGGACTTCAACGCGTTTGTAAATGCTGTTTTTCAGTTGCAAAGCATACAATTTACCATCTACTCCGGGGTCGTCGAATCCGCGTGTGTCCCCGAGGTCGGAGATCCCCACATTGATGCATTTTTTCAACTTCATTCCGGGACCTTGTGCGCTGGTCATTTTATATGCAGCGTTACGCTGAGGTATCCTATATTCACGGGATTATGATTTATATCTAACACCGATATTATCAGCTCAGGGATGTTGCCCTGAGTTAACCTCTTATACTGCCGAGGTGAAAACGACTCTGTTCTACCGTCGTTGTATTTCTCCGTTTTCACCGGTACGGCTCTCAGTATAGTGGAAGGGTGACCCCCCTTGAATGTTGTCCGTTGTGCTAACCTGGCTGAGATGAATGCACAGCTCTCGATACGGTACTAGGTCGGGTAACTTAGTGCCTGTGGTGGTAGTCGTTGGTTTTATCTCGTCAGGCTGCATACCGAGTGTCCTCGCCAATGGTCGGCCGAGCCTCAAGGAGTTTCTTCCGTTGTTGATTAACACCACTGTGCCGTTTGAGTCGTTCATCTTGAGTTCGGCTCCCAGGGGTTTGAAGACCTCGTCGCTTAGAGAACACACGCTGTAGTAGCCGTCAGTTATCTGGTTGCGAGCGCCACCTACGAACAGTTTATTGTTGCTAGCGTTGATGTTAGTCCATCGAGGTAGGTAGGTGATATCGCACAGTGCGACTTCGAGTTGACCCGACGTATTATCGATCGTGTGCGTCAACTGAACGGCCTCACCGCTCGTTATTCCTGGAAGTGTTATGTACATGTTAGAGTATATAAACTCATTATATAATAGTTTTAAAATGTACTCCCCTGGTGTGTTTTACCCTAAACTGAACGTAGATTTCCCCCACATGAAGATCGTGGTCGCTGCTGGGTTGTATTTCGACGCCCAAGTATAAGTTTTCGGTGACTAACGCTAAGGTAGTTCACGCTTGGTTCAACAAACCGATGCAGTTCTGGCAGAATCAACTCAACTTCGCCGTGTGGTGCTTACAACGGGGTGTGGTGTGACATTGACCGACACTTTCGGCGTGGACCGCTGAGTCAGTCTGTGTTCACGTTTCATGTGTACTACCAGGTCAGGCGTATCCTCAAAGAGATCAGCGCCCCTCCTACAGGAAAAAGCATGGAACCCAGTAAACAACCAGTACGATAGACGGGCCTACGAACGTATTTGCAACGAATTCGAACTAAACACGAAGACGGATTGGCGTTTGCCGGGACCGAACCACGGGTTGGGTATCCCCATCGTTCACAACATGCCCTCGTGGAAGCCAGCGAGAAGTTGAAAGAATGGGATTACAAGTCGTATCATCACCTCACAACGAACGAGTGGGATGACCGTTACATGGCATTCGACGACAGCAAGGATTACCGAGGCTGGAGGTTCGAGCAGGGGGCAGCGGATGACTGGAAAAAGTTCATGCTGGACACGTCGAGAGGGTTCACTCGTGCCGGGGTAATCAGGTTGAACGACTCGATTCGAACGTACGTGTGGGCGCTGTTGGGTGCGCAGACGCAAACGCGTTCCAATATCCTCGGTAAGGGGACTGCTTACGACGCTCAGAAACAGTTCGTTGTCAACGTTGAGGATGCTATCAATGCTCCAGTTGATCTCCCGAGTGCCATCAAACGCTACCAAGACGTGTTGGAATATGCCAGGTCGAAAACTACGTGTTCGACGTGGGGTTGTACATGGCTCCGAGTGATATACAACTGAGAGTAAAAAAAGTGGTGGGCTACAACAACGAAATAGTCATAGCCACGGGGGACCAAAAGTTGGGTGTCAACCTCGATGTCAACATACCCCACGTCCCACCACCCATGACCGGTGAAACGGGTATAGTGGCACCACCCCCGGAGCCTAGGGTGCAACCAACACCCCCTGTGGGGTCACACGTTCAGCAGCACATCGATCATAAAACAGCTATGGTGGTTGGCGGGGTAGCTTTGGGACTCATTTGGTTAAAAATTCCTTAGCCGCTACGTACACCAAACCCGCCATGGCTACGATGGCTGCCCACAGGTTTTGACTGAGCCACGTGGCAGTTTTAGCCAGAGCGCTCAGCAGCCACGAGACGATGCTACCCAGGATGCCGGGCAGGGCTTCGGCGGCCTTACCAGCCAGTTCAGCCAGGGCCTCCCCTAGTTTTTTTATCCAGTCTTTGACACCCCCACCACTTGGTGGTGTGCCGCCACTTGGGGGCGTGGGGGTACCCCAACTCAATGACACCACCAGGGTAGATATGATGAAGCCCAATGCAGTCAAAATGCTGGCGATGGTGATGCCTTGCTCCCGGAACAGGATCCGAATCCTGTCAGCTAGCGTGGTGTCTTCATTTAGGACTCGATCGATGGTTTCCCGTACGCGGCTAATTTGTGATCGGAGGGCTTCCCGGTTCGAGGAAGCGGATTCCAACCGAGTCCGTCTCTCGTCTTCCAAGTTTTTTATTCTCTCCTCGATACGACGTTTCATATCATCGTCTTCAGTTTCGGTGAGTTTTATTTTCTCGCGAGCGATGCGCTCGTCAACTTCGTTCAGTTTCCCCATGTTGTTAACGAGTTCTCCACGTACATGTTTCAAGGCTTCGTCTAGGCCTCGCAGTTCCCTCAGAGGAAATTCGAGCCCCGGCAAGGGGTTGTTATGGTACGTGGTCAATATTTTTTCGATACTGTCCGATGTTTCTTTAGCATCCCCAGTATTGGCCCTGGCTGCTTGCAGATCTTGGACGACCTTCGGGGGAAGCTTAGACCGTGCGCCACCGTAATCTATGAAGCCTAGTTCCTCACGGAGCAGTTGACTCCCACCAGGGCGACTGGTGAGTGTTGACAAAGCATATGGCTTCCCGTCTTTTTTCATGATATCGACCCCCGGGTGAGCCTTCAATCGCAGCGTGCTCTTCTTATCGACTATAAACTTGGAATAGTCCCTCCCCAACGGCTTGATGTTGTCTTTATTTTCAACTGCGTCGTAATAATCGTCGACGGCTGACTGTACAAGTTCAGTACTTAAGGGGAACGAGGTCTCCTGCTCGTCGAATGCCTGGGCACTCATATCATCCATAGGTATGTATTCAGCCATTATTTAGTATTAAAACTTATATATTTCATTTATATAACAATGTACGGTAGAAAACTAGATCCTTTGAGAAGTTCGAGAGAGCCTCTAGGCATCAAAGCCGTGCGCCAGTCGGTGACCATCACCAACAATCCCAGCAAGATAGACCAGAATCAAACGCTGCTGGTTAGATTTCCAAACCTTGGCGTGAATGACCTCATTGTACCAGGCACCGTTCGACTGGCGTTCAACCTCACGTTGACCTCCACCAACAACAAACGCGAGCTAGTGCGGAACGTAGGTCGAGCCATCATCAAGAAAACCACCATCAAGATCACCGGTAACGAGGTGCTGAGCATCGACGACAGCGACGTCTTTCACTGCTATGGGGACCTCTGGAAAAGCGAGGGAGAACGCGTCAATGATGTGTACCAGGGCATCAACAAATCGACCGGTTGCGCATTGGATACGGCTTCACACAAGACCAGTTAGACAAGATCACGGACGGCGAAAAGGCCATCGCTCAAGCGTACGGGAACTGGTTCTGCGTGCCGCTCGACTTCGAGTTGCTCACGGAACACGCGCCGTTTTACCAGGCCGTGCTGGGTGATAGGCTTGAATTCGAGCTAACGTTTAACGACTACAGCAAAGTAGTGCGTATGCCAAACGGCGATGAGGCCAGTTACACCATCGACAGCATCTCTCTGGAGTTCGACATGGTCACTAACCCGGAGCTGGCCAGGCAGGTTCGAAGCCAGTACTCGGGGAATGTGGCCATCCTGTACGATCGCATACTGAGACATAGATCTATCGTGCGGGATAAGAGCGACACTGTGTGGAATATCAACCTGAACGTGCCGGCGCGATCGATGAAAGGCATCCTGGTCATCCCCGTGGAGGATTACGAGCCGTTCCGGAGGACAGCGAAGTTTTCAACCCGAGATTGAAAAGGTGGAAGTGACCATCGAGGGCGTGCCCAACCAGCTGTTCAGTCATGGTATGAGGGCATACCAGCAGTGGGATGAGATAAAAAAGCTACCTGCCATCAAACAACACCCATACATAACCAAAGACCTGGACCTATCCTCCGTGCAAATCGGTGAATACCTGACCACCAAGTACACGCTGTGGTTGGACATGCGATCCACGGATGACGATAAACTGCACGGTAGCGGTCGCCGCATAGACAACGGTAGTGAGGGGATAACTATCCAGATTACCAAGAAGGCTCAACCCGCTGGCAAGTTGAAATTATATCTGTACGTTATTATGGACGCGCAACTTAATATAGACAATGGGAGATTCGTGCAAGCCATCTACTGATTTGCCCCGCGACCCACACTGCGCCATAGTGTGCGGGCAGACTGGCTGTGGGAAGACCGTTTTCGTGTTGGATATGTTGGAGGGGTACTACAGGGATGTGTTCGACCACATCGTTATCATGTGCCCTACTCTGAGCATGAATAAAACGTACACGGAAAGACCTTGGGTGATGACGGACCCAGACGTACACAGAGTCGATCCGGGAACACGCCTGCAGGACTGGTTGAAAGCTCTTCACGAGAAATTTAAAGGGGATTCTACACTGTTCATACTGGATGACTGCAGCGCTAATCGTGAGATAACAAAAAAGAGAGACATGCTATCGTACCTGGCCTTCTCTGGCCGACACGCAAATCACAGCGTCTGGGTGCTAACGCAGAAGTTCAACTCGGTGTTGAAAGACCTAAGGGAGCAGACGCGATGGGTGGCCTTATTTCACTGCAAGGACAGGGATTCATTCGAAGAGTGTTTGAGAGAGAAACGATGTGATGAGCAAATTAGAACGGGAACATGTGAAGAAACAGCTCGCTGAAACTAAACACGCTAAGCTCGTGCTCAAGACCGACCAACCCGTGGCCTATAGGGTGTTTTAGCTAAGCAATGCTAAGTAAAGCTAAGCAAATGCTAAGCAAATGCTAAGCAATGCTAAGTAAAACTTAGCACTTATAGCTATGGTATTTGAAGTGTTCGTCGTGTGCAACTTAACCTTCATTTCTCTCTGTTTCGCCTATATAGTATATTATATTGTTAAAACTAAAACTTACTTATCACATTATAAGATGGGGTGTGAGGAATTGCTAGAGCAAGTGTTGGTACCCCAATCACCACAGGTGGACGATGATAAGCGAGAGAAACTGGTGGCGTTGGCTGTTGGTGGCAAAGCCAAACATTACTTTGGGGAGTACACTCCAGATAAAATTCACAAAATGTCAGCCGAAGAAATCGATAAGCTGTAAGCTAGATACGAGGCTAGACTAGGTGCAGAAATGACAAAGACAATATGATTGGCTATGACCCAGATATACACTGGTATTGCGTCATACTTCCTTCCCATCCCCCCCCAGAGCGCCAACTTTACTTGTGGGAAGACCTTGAGAAAGACCCTTTTATCGAACACGCCTTGAGCTCTATTAGCTGCAAGCTGTACCACAAATACGGTATGTTGTTAGCCCCGGTGACGGCGGCGATTATCACGGCAAAGCATTGCCAATTTGAGAGGAAAAATAATAATAATAGTATAAAGGATGGATGCTGCACAGGAGACCCCACAACTGGAGACGGTGGAAACCCCCAGGGAGGAGACCCCTCCCACAGTCACCAGGCAGAAGAATCCTAAGAGAGTAGCTACCGGTAAAAAACGGTGGTGTAACCAACATAAAATTATCACGGTGACCCACCAGTCTCGACTCTTGTTGGTTGTATGCGCAACTGCTGCCGTGGCTATCTCATGGTTATATACACGACCAAGGGAGAAACCCCCGCAATTAGAGGTCAACCCACATATCTTGCAATAAAATATATATTTTTATATCATATACATAATGTCTGAGGGGAAAACGTTCGTCAACGACGCATACCACGCCACCGTGGTCGCCAGTCTAGCCGTAGGGTACACTTCGGTTGACCAAAATGGTGCTTAAACAACCTACTATCAAGCTAGATTTCAACCTGCAGGATATGGGTATTCTCATAATGAACCTTGGTATGGCGATGGCTACAAAAGACATCCTAGTAAAACAAGGGATAATACCTGAAAATATTATGAAATAAATATAGGATGGCCACGATAGCCATGATGGTCGGTGGTGCGTTAGTAAATGCCCTGGCATTTTCCGGGAGTAATTTCGTCTTCTCGAAACTACGAGAGTCACACGCGGCTGAAATACAGGAAGAAAGAAAACGGCACGATCTCGCTATTGAGAAATTACAGGCCGCACAATCCGAGTACGCTAAAAAACGCCTCCAGAGGATCGATTACATTAACGAACAACTCAGGCGTGAAAACCATGCCGTTCAAACATTCCACGATGTCGACGACGCAGCGAGAGAATACTTCTTATTAACAGGTAAACGATTGGAACCGCTCAATAAACCCACACTCGCTCAGTACTACACACCATCCAAGGGACAAATGGACCGTGAACTGATCTTCATAGCGCTGGGTATAGCAGCGACTGCATTGGTTGCAAAACAATTAGACTAAGTACTCATATAAGTATGCTAAACATGAGACCTGCCCCATACCGATGTGAATACATACTTATGGGGAAGAAAGAACCCTGTGGTAAGAAATGTAGGACAGAGGGGTATTGTTGTTTCCACATGGGAAGCCCTGAATACTCGTGTTCTGTGTGTGGTATAGGGGTTAAAGGACACTACTGTCTATGTAAAGCTCACGGAGTGAACGTAGTCAGACATCACCTCATCTACGAGAATAAAAAAGGCCTACATAAAAGAACGTAGGCGACTTCTCAGGATAGACCCCAATTAGACACTGTGCACACCTACGTATAGCTACGTCTGTGGAACTTAAGATCGAATCTCTGGTTAAAAACATATTCGAAGATGAACTGAACTTATGGGGACGCTTCAGATTTCAGGTCATATTGGAAGTAGTATGGATTAAAGAGGGTGTTAAGTATACTTGCCCCTTCACATGTGAGGGGGACATCACGACTCAACACCAGATAAATTGTTTTACAAGTATACAGGAATACCTACACAACTTCAAGGAATACTATATCCAACAGTGTAAGTACTGGATTGAAACAGCCCATCTAGTGACCTCACTATATTTTTATCAAGGTTGGAGGAGTTACCTCCCTTTACTGTGGTCCAATTAGACATTGATTCTCTTAGGTGTGTACGCAACTATGACTACTATACGTGAGCTTAAGCAAATCGCCAGACACCGTGGTGTGATAGGGTATTCTAGAATGCGGAAGCCAGCCTTGTTGAGATTACTAGGTTTAGAAGCCCCTCCCACGGTAAAACAATTAAAAGCTCAAGCAAAACAGCTTGGGCTCACGGGTTATTCAAACCTGGGGAGAGCCGGGTTAGTCGCATTGTTATCACATGCCCCCGTAGCAAAACCTCCACTGTAAAACAACTAAAAGCTGAGGTTCGGGATTTGGGGTTAGGGGGCTATTCCCGTATGAGGAAACCACAGCTTGTAGAACTATTACGGCAGAATAGAGCTATTGATCTACAGTTCGTGCGCACTGAGCGTGCTGTAGGTAACTATTTGAGAGGCTGGCGCATGCATGTTGATAGGAATATAGATGTCGCAGATATCAAGCCTCTGATAGCTGATAAAATAAACCAGGAACTAAACGATCTTGGAAGTATCAAGTTTCAGATCACAGTTAAAATGTCGCTCGATAAGAACGTGGGGGGAGGGGTCACTGAGTACGTTCAGCCTTACTTCAGAGGTAGGCAAGAGGTCGTGACCCATATAGAGACCATAGACGCATCAATCGATACTAGTTTTCAGCAGATACGAGAATACCTAGAACGCTACACACACTTGGGGTCCGGGTGGGCTGTAGATAAAATCGATAATGTCTATCTAGACATAGCTAACTACGTGCCGTTCAGAGGTGGGTCATACCTAGACTTGCCTCCCTACTATAGGAAAAAACAGGCCATAGTCAACGTCAGGAATAGAGGAGACGATTGTTTTAGGTTAGCTATCAGGTCAGCCTTGTTTCCAGCTGACACTAATTCGAACAGGCCTTCTAGTTATCCCCAAGACGATGGGCTCAACTGGGATGGTATAGATGAACCCACCCCCATATCCCAGATAACTAAAATAGAAAAACAGAATAATCTAGCTATAAATGTCTTTGGGCACGAAGGTAACACAACAATAGTGCACAGGGTCAGCCCTTGGGGGGAACCCCAAACCCCCCCTCGCCAAGTTATCAATATATTCATGATCCAACGAGGTGAAAAGTATCACTACACATGGATAAAACATCTCAGCAGGTTGTTGCACGACCAGTCGAAACACGTTGGGAAAAAACACTTTTGTGTGCGATGCCTGCACGGTTTCAACCGAGCTGATTTATTAGAATCCCACCGGGAGGATTGCCAAGGTGTGGGGCAGACGGCCATACGAGTCGACATGCCTAAGGAAGGTGACAATATCCTAAAATTTGACAACCACAAGAACCAAATGTCTGTTCCTTATATCATATACGCCGACTTTGAAGCCTTGGTTAAACCTGTTGATACTCCCAATGCTCTACCCACAGGTGAGAGCTTCACACTCAAAACACAGGAGCATGAAGCCTGTGGGTTTGGATACATTGTCGTCCGTTGTGACGGGGAAACGAAAGCTCCGGTAGTGTATAGGGGTCCCGACGCTGCTGAAAGGTTTCTAAAGTGTTTGCAGGAGGAAGAAAAAATTATTAGGAATGCCCTGTATACAGTCGCTCCCATCCGTATGACCCGAGCCGACAGATTAGCTCACGCCTGTAGCACTCACTGCCATGTGTGTGACTCACCACTTAACGGTGATTCGGTGAGAGATCACTGCCACGTAACCGGTAAGTATAGAGGCGCCGCTCACAGCGCGTGTAACCTCAAGCTTAGAATCAACCCTAAGATAATAAACATCCCCGTTGTCTTTCACAACTTGAGAGGGTACGACTCTCATTTGATCATGCAGGCCATCGCGAAAATCGATGGTAATATAACGTGCATCCCCAACAACATGGAGAGATACATCTCCATCAGCTTAAACGGCCTTAGGTTCATAGATTCAGTACAATTCTTATTGTCGTCACTCGACAGTCTGGTCAAGGCCAATGATACCTTCCCTATTACCGATCGATACACAGACGCCGAGACTAGACCCCTGCTTATGAGGAAGGGTGTGTACCCTTATTAGTACATGGATAGTTGGGTCAAGTTCGCCGAGACCAGACTACCCCCCATCAGAGAATTTTACAGCAATCTGACAGACTCAGAAATATCCCAAGACGATTACTCGCACGCGAATTAACGTATGGAATAAACTGGGTTGTGAGAATCTGGGTGACTACCACGACCTGTACTTGAGGACAGATGTACTGCTGTTAGCCAACGTGTTTGAGACGTTTAGACGGACATGTTTCAAGCAGTATAAACTCGACCCCGCATGGTATTACACCAGCCCAGGTCTGTCGTGGGATGCCTTGCTTAAAAAGACTGGAGTTAAGTTGGAATTGCTTACAGATTATGACATGCACCTATTCATTGAGAAAGGCTTGCGAGGTGGGATCTCCATGGCAACCAAGCGATACGCGAAAGCAAATAATCAATACGTGAAGGGCTACGATCCAAGCAAGCCAACCAATCACATTCTCTACCTCGACGCCAACAACCTGTACGGTTGGGCTATGAGCCAGTATCTACCCACAGGGGGGATTCGAATGGGCGTCACACGAGGTCGATGTTATGAGCATCGCGTCAGATTCGAATAAAGGTTATATCCTCGAGGTTGACTTGGAATACCCCAAGGCATTACACACATCACACAACAGCTACCCCCTAGCCCCCGAACGTATAAGGGTTAACCCAGACTGGATGTCTGAGTACCAACATAACTTGTTAGGTCGGCGGGTGGCAGACGTTGAAAAACTCGTGCCTAACTTAATGAATAAGACCAAGTACATCGTTCACTATCGCAACCTACAGCTGTACCTGTCGTTGGGTATGAGGCTGACCAAAATACACAGGGTGCTCGTGTTCAACCAGAGCCCATGGATAGAGCCTTACATCAGAATGAACACAGACCTCCGAAAGCTTGCCACCAGTGACTTTGAGAAAAACCTCTACAAGCTCATGAACAACCGGTGTTCGGTAAGACTATGGAGAACCTTAGGAAACGCGTGACCGTGAAGCTGGTTCGGTCGAATGAGGAAGACAAGCTAAGGAGACTGATAGCCAGTCCGGCATTCAACCGTAGCAAGATATTCACCGATGACTTAGTTGCCCTACACATGAAGAAAAGCCACATAAAATTCAACCGGCCTGTTTACGTGGGGATGAGCATCCTCGATTTATCCAAACACCTGATGTACGACTTTTACTACAACAAGCTTAAGAAACAGTACGACGACAGGTGTGAAGTGCTATACACTGACACGGATTCCATGCTGATGGAGATTCGAACCGAGGACGTGTATGATGACATGAAAAAACACCTCGATTTGTACGACACCAGCGACTACCCCAAGGGTCATGCCATACACAGCACGGTAAATAAAAAGGTCCTAGGTAAGATGAAGGACGAGTGTGCTGGCACGCCCATTGCCGAGTACATAGGTTTGAGGCCTAAGATGTATTCCATACTGAAGGCCGACAATGGTGAGATCCGGAAGGCTAAGGGTGTTAAGAAGTACGTGGTGAAACAACACATCAAACACGCCAGATTCAAGGAAGCCCTGTTCAAGACCCGTACTTTTAGACATAAAATGAACACACTTAGAAGTGATGGTCATAAGATATACGGACTGACTATAAACAAGACGTCCCTGTCGCCTATGGACACTAAGCGTTGGATAGCTATTGATGGGATAAACACGTACGCGTACGGACATGAGAAAATTGAACCAAGAACATAGATATATATATGTCACGGAACCAGAGAAAGTTTGAGGCTATTTACTATAGCCCGCGTGGGTACTGGAAAGGAGCTAGCGTTGTAGATAAGCTGGCTAAAATGGCGCGAGTACCCCCGGAGGAAGCCAAAGTGTGGCTTGAAAAACAAGCCCTGTGGCAGATCTATTTGTCGCCACCACGCTACATACCTAGAAGGAAGTTTGGAATTAACATACCTAATAGCGTTCACCAGGCAGACCTACTGTTCCTACCCCATGACAAGAGGTACAAGTATGCCTTAACCGCAGTGGATGTAGCCAGTCGCTACAAGGAAGCCGAACCCTTGACCACAAAAGATTCTACCCAGGTGGCCAGAGGATTCGAACGCATATACAAACGCAGTCCGCTGGCGTGGCCAACAGAGCTGCAAGTTGACCCCGGGCGGGAGTTCATGGGTGCCGTGTCACAACTGCTAGCCAAACACGATACAAAGGTCAGGCGTGGCACGGCTGGAGCCCATCGCAGCCAAGCCATAGTTGAGAGATTCAATAGAACTTTGGCTGAGCGCTTATTCGGACATCAGTATGCGAGGGAGATAGCCACCCCGGGAAAACGATCGACTGAATGGGTCACAAGGTTACCCAAGGTGGTGTCGGCAATCAACCATGAAGTCACCCGTCTCACCGGCAAGAAACCGGCAGACGCTATCAAACTAAAATCAATAGCAGCAGAGTCGGCTGCTCCATTGCGTGGGAAGGAGAAACAGATACCAGATAGGGCCCTAGTGAGGTATCTATACCAGCCTGGGGAACACCAGGGTGATAGTCGTAAGCGAGCCACTGACCCAATATGGTCAATCAAAACTTACAACATAGATAAAGTTGACATGAAATCAGACGAGCCTAACTTGTACTACTTGAGGGATGGGCCAGGGAGAGGGTTTGTAAGAGAAGAATTATTGATCGTACCGTACGGCACAGTGTTACCACCAGTCAACGTGACATAGATGAAAACCGACCTACTTCAGCTAAGTCCGCGGTAGCTCAGTTGGTTGAGTGGTGCGACCTCATTATGTATAGTCTGCGCAAGCTGTACATGTGGGTTCGTATCCCGCCGTCACAACTTTGTGTGATGTGCATGGTGAGAGACACAATTTCCCTTGGGAGGAAGCGCAATACATTTCTATTTCTCCCTTGGGGAATTGTGGTTGCCGGGGACATTTTACTACTTTTCAAAATAGTAGGGGTAATGGTAGTAAGAGCTAAGGGTCCGACCAAAGCCTTATTTGGGAAATAAGGCTTTGCAGAGGCTTTTGTTGGACTTGATCTCGGACTATCATTGTATCTACTACTTGTACAGCTGTTTGCCTAAGTCCACATGTATACAAAGAGGGTCATAATGTCCATGTATGTCGTGTTGAACATAATGTTCGCCTGTGTACCTCAGCGGTGATTGTGCTGAACTGTGACACTACTATGGACTGTAGAACTGTAATCAACGTAATGTCCATGTATGTCGTGTTGAGCATAATGTTGGTCTGTGTACCTCAATGGTGATTGTGCTGAACTGTGACACTACTATGAACTGTAGAACTGTAATCAACGTAATGTCCATGTATGTCGTGTTGAGCATAATGTTGGTCTGTGTACCCGAATGGTGATTGTGCTGAACTGTGACACTACTATGAACTGTAGAACTGTAATCAACGTAATGTCCATGTATGTCGTGTTGAACATAATGTTAGTCTGTGTACCTCAATGGTGATTGTGCTGAACTATGACACTACTATGAACTGTAGAACTGTAATCAACGTAATGTCCATGTATGTCGTGTTGAACATAATGTTGGTCTGTGTACCTCAATGGTGATTGTGCTGAACTGTGACACTACTATGAACTGTAGAACTGTAATCAACGTAATGGTATGTTACGGCGTTGTCGGGTTTAACAGAAACTAAGTCGGAATCTCGCAGTTGGAGAGCTACGTGCTGTAGTAAGAATATACCCCTGTTTTTAATACCTAAACTGGTAGACATTTTCTGGACAAAGAGCTGTCACATTCAAGGCTGCGGCCCTTCTTCTGATAGGTACATGTACAATAGTCCTGTAGGTGCCCCCATATGACGAATAGGCTATTGTAGGCGAAACGTCACAAGTAAGGTATCTTTGTTATGACATACAGACGATTAGTACCAGAGTGTGCGGGTTTTCACGAATCGCTGTCTTCATTCGTTCTTTGTTGAAGAGTTTTTAATGACCTACTGTTTATGTACAGGTCACATGTCACTTACACACAGCCCTCTACACGACAACCTTGCTCTCTTTTCTCAGTGTTTACACGTTACAGTTGGTTGTCACAGGTGCAGTAGTAAAGCTTTCAAATTGTGTTTACAGGTTATTTATATAAAACAACATGTTTACCAGTCGTTGTCAAGTTGTGATGACAGGTGCTCAACGTGGGTGTTTATGTAACATGGAAATCAGTCATGTCTGGTGAATGCAGTGACACCATTTCTATATTGCATTTGAAAGCAGAACCATATATTTGTAAAAAGTATCAACAGGTCATTCAAAGGATCCTGTGTAAACTGACACCTTTCACACCAATGAGTGACTAAGGTGGGTTTTTTAAGGAATACGAAAGTGTACATATGTTATACTTAGCTGTACATAACCACCACATACATAAAAAAACCCATTTTAAGTGACTTGCATAAGGTATTTGCTCACACAAGACATAGTGAGTGAATAAGTAAATATTGCATAAAGGTACGTCAGCAGTATCACATGCATTTCCGGCTAATGTTGTAACAATATTTGATGAAATGGTTATTTATGTATGATTATATCAAAAGTGTGATACTTATCATTCAGTATGTAATGCCTACTGGTGGAACTACGGAAACATAAACGACTCACTCTACTAAAATACATTTTGTATGTAGAATATATATGTGTATAATATATAGTCAAGGAAGAGACAGATGCGTGACAACTAAATATGTGATCACACACGAAACAAGACCACCCTTTCCGTTGGATTACGATTGTTGTAACTGTACATGCTATGGGAAGATTGACAAACCATTTGATCAAAACATTGGGAGTGAAACTTGATTTTAGAAACTGTTGCAATGTACGTCTAATTGTCTATGCTCTCAAGGTATGACCCTGTACATACAACACCATATATCACTTATACTGACACACGTTGAATGTACATTGTAGGTAGTGTATGCATGGTTCATGATAAAAGCACATTACCTCCTCGTATACTCATGATATAGTCAGAATTGTACAATCAACTCTGCTTTTTGCAGGACCCGTGAAGGTCCAGGCTAGAATGAACCTTCAGTAACCTATGCTTGTCGTAAGAGGCGACCAACGGGATCGGGTGGTCAGGCTCGCTGACTTGTTTGACACTAGAACTGTGTATCGTGGCCTAAGTGGAGAGACGATATATCCCAATACCAGTTTAATGAGGCGAGACTATATATCATTAAAGTATTGGTAAGGAACCTGCGACACGATCATCATCACGATACAATGGTGGCGATACGATACGTATCTCGATACTTTACAATTTCTAATAACAGAACAGGTATGATAGATAAAATGACCAAAACTTTATTTGTTATACAGCAGAACTTGTGTTACATTCACACACACTTAAGAAGCTGTTAATCTGATAAAATTTCAGCATTGAATGGTTAAGAAAGTACAGTCAAACATATTCAGTATACCTTGATCTGCTATAAGTATTTTCTGAAATTGAAGTTTCCTTTGAGAAGTTATATTTCCACACCAATGCTTTCACAAACAATTCAATGTAATTTATATCAGAATTCAAAATCACTGAAAAAAGCCCCTCTTAAGTCTGCTTTCTAATTTTAATCTTATTTTGTTCTCTATCTTAAAAAAAGCTTTGTCATCATTCATAGTTGTCAATAAATGGTGTTATTTGTCAGACAATTAAAACAAGATGAATATTCTACAGTTCACAGAGTTTGAAAAATGTTCACACTTTTTCACTTATACACCAACTCCTTTGTTCATGTAACAAAGATAACAGACACAAACAAATTCCTATTTTAGTTTTCTTAGTAAATTATGCAAGTAGTATCGAGATATATCATCTCTTGTGGCTATACAGCGATGTATCATGGACCCTCGCGACATAAATATCCTGATATACTGTATTGCCTAAATATCATTTGTATCGATGCACTCGTATCGCGTAGTTGACGATGCACACATCGATACTAATGATGAATCGTTACACCACTAGCTGACACTTGTCATCGGTTTTCAATTACGCAGATCGATACTCATACTGTTGATCACTGGATTGTTTTGTCCAGACTTGATTATTTACAGACCGCCGCCACATAGCTGGAATATTGCTGAGTGCGACGTAAAACTAAACTCACTCACTCACTTTTGCAGACATTTGTTATCGATGTTGAAAGGATTTTGTCACTTCTATTTAAGACTCCAGGGGCGGTTGGGTAGCCTAATGGTGAAGGCGTTCTCTCGTCATGCTGAAGACCCGTGTTCGATTCTCCACATGGGTGCAATGTGTGAAGCCCATTTCTAATGTGATATTACTGGAATATTGCTAAAAGAGGCGTGAAACTAAATTCACTCACCTTATGACTCCATTTCAATGCATGATAAACTAACTCGTTCTATTGAAGTGTGGGTCATGGAGCACCGGGCATGTTACCCTGTCACTATAAGTGTCCTTGACAGGTTTATATTATCATCATTAGTTTATAGCCATGCGTTGTGTGGTGTATCGGACCATTTAATTCCGACAGAACTAGATTATTGGGTTTCTCTTGATAAAGGTTTTTGAACTTCATGCAACATTAAACGTATTTCAAACTTAGGATTATTGAACAAGTTCATCTGTCCGCTATAACTTTCACCACACATGTTGTGTTAATGAGGATTGTAAATTGATTTTTCATTTAGACGAAGCAAGGTTTAATTACATTGCTCTCCATTCGAGGGCCGTACTGGTCCTGACAGGCCACTCAAAGTCCCACATCCATGTCCGCTCTGGTCCACACAGGCCAAACAGGAGCTCCCCCTCACGGGCCATGTATGAACATGCAACTTATTTATTTTTTTAGTAGCTTAATAGTATAATCACCAAAGTGTTGTTTTGTGTATTTTGGTTGGAGAGATCGGTGGTAATATATGCCAGGTGTGTAAGTAGGTGTGATCGTATATGATAAATGTGTTGTGGGTGGAGGGTGATTTGTAGTGTCAGAAGTGAACTGATGTGATTGTGTGATGAATGTGTTCTGAGTGGTGGCTGATTTGTAGTGTCAGAAGTGAACTGATGTGATTGTGTGATGAATGTGTTGTGAGTGGAGGGTGATTTGTAGTGTCAGAAGTGAACTGATGTGATTGTGTGATGAATGTGTTGTGAGTGGAGGATGATTTGTAGTGTCAGAAGTGAACTGATGTGATTGTGTGATGAATGTGTTGTGAGTGGTGGATGATTTGTAGTGTCAGAAGTGAACTGATGTGATTGTGTGATGAATGTGTTGTGAGTGGAGGATGATTTGTAGTGTCAGAAGTGAACTGATGTGATTGTGTGATGAATGTGTTATGAGTGGAGGATGATTTGTAGTGTCAGAAGTGAACTGATGTGATTGTGTGATGAATGTGTTGTGAGTGGTGGATGATTTAGAAGTGAACTGATGTGATTGTTGATGAATGTGTGAATGTGTTGTGAGTGGAGGATGATTTGTAGTGTCAGAAGTGAACTGATGTGATTGTGTGATGAATGTGTTGTGAGTGCTGGGTGATTTGTAGTGTCAGAAATGAACTGATGAGATTGTGTGATGAATGTGTTGTGAGTGGTGGGTGATTTGTAGTGTCAGAAGTGAACTGATGCGATTGTGTGATAAATTAAAATAGAAATCAGGATACATGTATGAGGTTTAAGATGTGTTTGAGAGCCCGGACCAAGTCGGGCCGAACAGAGACTTAACACTTTTGATTGAGGCTATGTTGAAAAATGAGACAAGGGCTTCACTTTAACGGAGCAGTTATCTTTACATATTGCATTTTATAACATTACAAAGCGACATTTAGGTAGATATAATACTAATCTATGGATTTAAACACAATTCAAGATACGTGTGTTACGTGTAAGTTGCTTTTGACGGCTCGAGCTGGGCCGGGCCGGACCGAACAATTGTGGCCGAGATAATGTTGAGAGTGTGGGGAAGAGATCGTATCATTTAAGGCGGGCATGCTTTAAATACGATGAATAGTGAATTTATGGGGTGGTATGTGATTGGACATAGATGGGCCGAGGGAAATGTGTATCGGAATTGACTGAAGTATTTATACGTTTTAAATCCTGTTTCGTTTAACGATTTCACTTTTAGACGTAACTTTGGTCAGCCAATTCACAGGCTTCTCGTCTCCTTGAGTTTTAGTTGATTTACACGTAATAAGGTTATTGTGGTACGGTTTATGGCTTATGGCTTCCGACTGATCATTATTATCATGGGTGTATGTTGCATTAATTAATTGTAGGCATGGTTTTCGTTAATGGGTTTATTAGCCAATAATAGATTTGGCCCGCCTTAGCCGGCCCGGCCCGACGTTTAGGCCATCCCACCGTCTACGTTAAAATAAATCGAAATTACACTTTCGAGATTTATCAGTGTTGCCTATATAATTAATTAGACACCTAAAAAGCAAATGCAAACTAACTTGCATTTCGATGAAAAACTAATTAGTCACTTATTCTGCACAAGTTTTAAAGCATCATAATGACTTATTAAGGTGGACAGCATCTCTGTAGTTTTTCTGCGAAGTAATCTAAAACGACATATGAATGGTGCTTGTGCAATGTTTCTCCGGGGGAAACACGTGATCACCCAACGCACACGATAATTGTTCACGACACGTCTGACCCCATCAGACTTACCCGCTCACGACTGTGCGCACACCAGAAATGAATAACATTGATATAATTTATCATTCGGACAGCGAGTGAAGTTTGAAAATTTCAGAAAATATATGACTATTTGGCACTCTTATTTTAAATCAATTTTCTGCCGAAATCGTTTACAATTATTTAGGCAAATATTTGAAACGCTAAAAGATAAGTGAGGTTGTCACTGTCGGTATAAATTTACAAATTCTATTTCCAAAATTTTCAAAAAAGCATTTTTCTGGTGTTAGCCTATTGCGACACGGAGCTTTAACATTTATTTTGACGAAGTGGGAGATTGAAGTGCTCTTAATGAAAGTTTCCTCCTGTTTATAAGGTATGCGTTTGACCAGAATGTGTACTTGTAATATCCCTCGCCTACATTCATCCTTGTCTCCGACACGAGGCTGCGCATCGCCGCTGTCTTTGATCTTTGAACATCATGTGTTACATTGTTGCTGTTTTCACGTGCATTATTCGCGCGTACGCGGATCGTATTTCATTGGTTGATTGAAAAATAGTCAATCAAAATGTTTATGGTATAAATAGGAAATAAGACGAATTAGACTTTCATTCAAGCAAAAATTATTACCTTGATATTGTGTGCGTTGGTTGGAGTAGCTTCGACCACTGAGATTAACAACTCGTGTCATATAAGACACCATGTCTTGACCTGTCGTCCTGACGAAGGAGACACACTGACTCACGTCAGCGGACAGCCTTTACCCGACTGTAACAGTCATTGTTGTCCACGGTCGCGATGACCGTATCGTAGTTGATGCAACACTGTTCTCCTCATTACAAGTAGGTATTCAAATTCACTGATTAATCTTATCATAAGCGCATCCTGTAGCAAGCAAGTGTTTTGATGATGATAACACTCACATATGTAAACTTATCTTGCAGCTCATCAGAGGAGGTGCAGCTAGCTGTCAGAACATTATCAACCTTGATAATGATAACTCCTGCTTTGGTCACTTTTAATCATATCGGTTACTGTTTTTCTGTAGTATAATATTTTTACAAACACCGTCTGAAAACATTTTGTTTTACCGCTGACCTCTTTCAAACAAACACGTACCCCTCTCGTTGCATGTTATGTGAAAATATTCAACGACATTTATAGCGTTTTCGTTCATGTTTAAAGTAAAGATGATGCTTTTGCATCCATATAAAAATCCTTCAAGAGGGATACGAGTCACTGTGTGGTTTTGGGGAATAACATGGTTTAACAATATTTTTCGTTTTCTCTACTAAATTCACTTGCAGTTTTTCTCGCTGATAGTTGTGATCACACGCGCGCAGCATGCATGTGCTTGTGTATATATTACTTCCGTTTATTTTGTTCAATTTTCAGCTGGCACAACTACATCTTCAAATATAACTCTGGACACTCCTACTTACCTCGCTAATGCCACCACCCGTATAACCTCTACCAGTACGAACAGCCCTGACAGTGCTACTCCTACTCCAAGAAATGCACCTATAACTCTTATAACATACCCTACCTCTACTAATACAAATCGACACACAAGGGCTACTTCCACAAATGCTTATTTTAATCACTGCTCATCTAAAACAAACAAGTCACAATTTAATTCTGGACTCACAAAAGTCCAGAAACTCTCCTCACTGTGGGCACTTTCTGACAAGGGATTTGACCAAATTAAACATGCAGTTGTTATGAATATATGCCAAGGATGAAAAAATGAAGAAAAAAGTTTCGAAATCTTTAAATTTAAACTGGCCCATGGGCGAGAATGTTTACGTTTGCTCAGAATTCATGTTTTGGAAGTTGAAAATGATTGAGTGTATATTTATAAGCATCATGACACAAATTTCAACTCATTTTGACTTAATTCGACTAACTTAGAACGATATTAAAAAAATCTCGCCCATGGGCGAGAATGTTTACTTTTACTCAAAATACATGTTTTTCCCACATTCACACGATCACTCAACCATACCCATTGCCGGTTGAGCCACACCATTTTCTACTCTTGTTTTCTTAAAAGTGGCTTTCCCGGGCTATAACTATCAGCACACCCCAATACGACCATCTGTCATTAATTACCTGTCATGAGCTATCAGTTGTATTGAAAGCTCTCGCCTATTGTTTCATTACTTAATTGTTTCACGGATAGGTATGTAGTCACTCCAAATTCACCATATGTGCGTGACTGTCCTCTCCGACGTCCGCGCCCACCTCTCAACCTAGCAATCGCGATCCACTTTCTGCTCACTATCTAGACATCTATAACTTCACCTCTCTCTCCAACCACCTGCGGTCACATTCATTCATTTCATTCATTGTTCGTTGAGCGTCCTTGGAGCTGGTCGCTGTTAAGCAAGCCGCAGCATCGAGGGAACAAAACAACAAACTGACCCTGGCGTCGCCATCTTGTCAAACAATAAAGCAAAGGACAATCAAGTCAAAGTCTCGGCAGGGCGCCTAGCCACCGGCACTCCGGGCTCTTGCCCCACCAAAAAACTGCAAGTACTACTTGCTCTCCTGTACATATCTCCATCTTAATCAATCTAAATCCAAAACTGTAAATACCATAAATCATCATAAATTGTTTTGTAAATATTTCCTGTTCATTTTCTCAACCTTATATGCTCTTATTGTTCATTTTGTATATATTGCATGCACCACAACCCCCACCTACTGTCCCCTCAACTCTCAAATCTTCTTTCTCTCAGTACACTCAAACACACACTCATCGACGGCAACACAATAAAATGGGAATACCCACGGTGACAGACACAATCACAAGGAGTAATACATATAGATAACAGGGAAACACCAGCAGACATACAGGAATACATCCACATAGCCAACAACATCAGCACCCAACCCAAAATCATTGACTATAAAACTATCAACACAAAACAGCCATCCGCAACCAAACCAAACACCCAAATCACCTTCCTCACATTCCAATCCACTACATTACCTAACTTCATCACATTCGGAGCACTCAACTACAAAGTACACCCACTACGCAAAAACCCCACACAATGCAAAAACTGTTTCCAATATAACCACACTACAGAAAACTGCAGAAACTACTCATTATGCCCAAGGTGTGGGTCAGACATGCACGACATAACAGAATGTACACTCGCCACATACTGCATACGCTGCGAATAACATGGACACTCAGCAAACCAAAATACATGCCCCATAAAACAGACACAAATACTTAAACTAAACAAGCACCTCAAACACACTGACCTACCCAAACCAGCAACTTACAACATAAAACAAATTACTCTCTCCTCTCGTTATCATCCTCTACCCCCTCAAACATCTCTTCCTCCTCCAACACCTCCTACCTACCCCCCACTCGCCCCACCAAATCCCATAAATCCCGCCAACCTCCATCCCTACCTCACTCCCAAGCCCCTTCCCCTCCCCAAACCAACCAAACCCAACTCCCAACCCAATCCCAAATACCCACCCCAAAACTCCCAACCCACTAAAAAACCACTACTTCCAGTCCCCAACCCCACCCCACCCCACCCACCCAAACAACCCCGCTCCAAAACTGCACACCCCCAACAACATCCTCCACCCCACCCCCATCCCCCTACACAAACCCTCATTCACTGCATCACCAAAACCCCGCTCACTCAAACCTAAAAATCCACTACACCTGCCCCTCAAATAAACTTTACACTCACCCCACAAAAAATCAACCACAACCTCAACCTCATCATAGAATTCATCACAGCAGCAATACTCATGCAAAACCCAACAGCCAAACAACTACACAACATTGCACGCAAAAACAAAATATATCACAAAAGTCTAGCCAGCCTCATCATCGCAGTAAAATCCTTCTCTTAAACAACTCACCACTAAAGCTACTCTAGCAACTAAACCGCTCAATCAAAATTTCTGCCCCACCCATGGCTTTTTATAAAATTCTCTTCCAAATTACTGCAGTCATGGCTCTGATGTAATGGAACTGTAACGGCCTTCGAGCAACCGGGCATGAGCTTAAGGCACTTATCGCCCAAAACAAAATTTCGCCCCAAATAATCTTCCTCCAAGAGACAAAATTATCCCCAAAATTCGCCTTCAAAATCCCAGGCTACAATTATATCAGGAAAGACAGACCTCGGCCAATAAACCTCCCAGGCCCCCCCCAGCTGGGGGCCTGGGGATATTTTTCTCAAACAAATTAAACTATTCAGAAATTGATATTCCAACCACTAACCTAGAAGTCCTGGCTATAAAAACTACAATTAATAATAAATGATTAACTTTTATAAATATCTACAGAAGACCCTCCATTAAACTTATACCCCAAGATTTAGACAGCATAGCAAAATTCTTAACGCCCAACACCTTTATCCTCGGAGACCTAAACTCTCACCATCCATTATGGGGCACAAAACCCTATACTGACAACAACGGCGTCCTCCTATCTAACTGGCTAGACGACCAAAACCTCATTACACTAAACGACAACCAACCTACCAGATACCCTCTCTCCCACGTCCAATCACCTACAGCAATCGACTTAACAATCACCACCCCTACATTTTCAACATCTTGCCTATGGGAGGTACACTCAGACACCTGGGACAGTGACCACTGCCCCATCAAAATTACCATATCTACATTACTTGCACCAGAACCACAAACAAATCCTAATACTACCCCCACCCCCCAGCACAGAAATCAAATACAATGTACACAAAGCGGACTGGAATAAATTCACTAAACTATGCAAACAAGTAGACCCATCCAACATTATTAACACCGACACAGAAACCTTTAACACACAGCTTACCAACACCATTACTGACATAACAAATACATGCATACCCACCTTTCGGACCACCCAAGCACGGAAAACAGTCCCATGGTGGAGCCCCGATATTATCAATGCCAGAAAGGCACGAACAAAGGCCCTCAATAAATCAAAGAGGGACCGTTCAAAATTACATTTGGCCAAAAACTCAGAAACGATACAAAACAACTAATCATGGCAGCAAAAAAGGAACACGGGAAAAAATTCTGCTCAACCCTGAGGCTAAACCAACACAACTCCAGGAAATTGTGGAAAAAATTTAAAGCTATTCAGGGAAATTCCAAAACTATAATTCAACCAAATCTCCGAACCTCCCCACAAATAAAGAAAAAGCTAATACAGTTGCTGCCCACTTTTCGAACACTAGTAGCTCCACCAACTGCACAACAAATTTACAAAATATCATTAAAAACCAACCACCCTTCTCACCTGAACCACCCCACTCACACCTACCCATAAACAAAAACATAAATATACACGAACTCAAAGCAGCTCTTAAACATAAAAAAACAGTCTCAGCCCCTGGTCCAGACAACATCACATACACCATACTTAACAAACTACCACCAAATATGCTCAACTTAACACTTACACTATTTAACCAAATCTAGACCACAGGAAACATACCATCTTCTTGGAAAACAGCTAAGGTGGTGCCAATCCTAAAGCCAGGGAAACCCATTAACTCCCCAGATTCATTTCGACCTATATCACTCACCTCACATTTATGTAAAACACTTGAGTCTATAGATAACAATAGACTAAAACATCAAATCCAAACCCGTAAGGACCAGAGTGGCTTCACTCCAAATAGGCAAACTTTAGATCACATTTTATATTTGGAGCCTGATATAAAGGTAGCCCAAGCACTAAAACAATACACGCTGGCCATTTTTATCGACTTTAGCAAAGCTTTCGACATGATCTGGCACAACGGCCTAATCCAAAAACTCCAGGAAAATGCCATACACGGGCGTATTCTAAATTTCATCCATGCATTCCTTAATAACAGACAAATAATTGCAAAATCTCACAACACCATCTCGGACCCTTATCCACTAGAAAATGGAACCCCCCAGGGGAGCATAATATCCCCAACATTATTTAACTTTATGATTAACGACATACCTCCGGAAAAGTGGCAAGAAATACATATTGCTAAATTTGCCGACGACATCTCATTTTGGACATCCTCTACCTCAGGAAACCAAGCCACAATCAAAACTCAAAGAATGTTAAATCACATCCAACACTGGGCCCAAATATGGGGATTCCATATAAATGTCAACAAAAACGTGGGCATCTTATTAAAAAATCAAAGAATGCAAAATTATACACCCAAACTACACCTTAACAACCAAGAAATTAAATTCGAAATAGAAGCAAAATTCCTAGGTGTAACTTTCGACCACCACATGACATAGACACCCCACATTAATGATTTGGTCAACTCCTGTCAAAAAGATCTAAATCTCATGAGAGCCATCAGTCGTACCAACTGGGGTGCCGACAAACAAACACTTATCAACATATATAAAACTCTTATCCAGTCGAAACTGGACTATGCTGCTCCGGTCCTTCACTCCCTCCCCCTAACCAACATACAAAAACTCAACTCTATACAATATAAAGCCCTTAAAGGTCACATAAACCCTAGGGGGTACAAATACATAAATCACTAACTGGCATCGTTATAAATGAAACCCCGTCTTTAAAACTACTCATTTCGACCTTTAATTGACTTCAATCGACCTTTTTGACAACAATGCACAATTCTCACCCGCGAACGAAATTTCAATTAATCAGAGCGGCGCGCCTCTGTGACGTCATATGAGGAATAGCTTTGAGGGCCGATGCAGAATTCATCTACATTTTAGGGGTTAAATTATCTTGTTTACAGGCTTGTATAAACCTGAAATCGTGACAATTGTTGTGGAAAATGAAAGCTATATGTTCTCACAATCTACTGTCATTTAATTTTGTCTCCTACTTTGCCTAGTTTCCGAGTTACAACTTGTTTTCATAGACGATTCTGTCAAAATCGATTGGTGTCGTTAGACCCTATTTGTATAATGACTGATCCAAATTGATCCCATTTCTGTCTTTTTTTTTACCTCGATATTTAATCATGTCATGTAAAAACTGTTTGTATTCTCAAAACAGTGTCGGCCCATAAGTTTTTTACATGCAATACAGCAATTACCCAGCGGGCACACAACGTTGAATCAACGTTGAATCAACGTTGAATTTTAGTTGTTTGGTTGATCAACCTTTCATAAACGTTGATTCAACGTTTATCATGCGACCAAAGAAAGTTAGTCGAGATTCGTTTAGTTGTCAACGTTGTTTCAACGTAAGGAACCAACAAAATGTCAACTAATTGTTTCCTTGGCAAATTTGATACATAATTCATATTGGTAATAGGTATCCAACTTAGCAACTATCATTTCGGAACATTATTTTCATAAAAGATCAAGATCGAGCTAGTGACAGATATAATCTTATATATTATTTGATTGTGCATCGTTCAACGGACGGAAATATTACGTAAATCGCAGTTTTAGGTATAAAGTCATCAGTTATCCAAATTGCATTACATTTGATATTTTCCCACAAAACTGAAAATTGTATAATTCCCGACAATTTGCTTTCAAACACAAGCCAGATGTTGACCTTTCGATCGCCTCGTTTGGCCATATCCGGACATGCGCACAATTATCGCGCGCGCAAAGGCAGCTGATCGTTGTCAGTTCACTTTGGCGAAGTTCAACGCAATATCGTTCTATTTTCACCATCTTTACGGCATGCTGGTGTTTATTTGGTAAGTATGTCTTTCATGTATAATGAAAACGTAGGAATGCCGTTTAAATCTAGCAGTAGCAAGAAACTCCGAATTAGGGCTCATGTTTTATCTCACAAGGTTACCGGTATGTCACAGTACATGTTTCTCAAAATTTAGTGGAAGCCCGTGTTTTCCATGAACTTGTTTTGTTATTTTTCAATATATTTGCATGCATATATTTGGCATTTTATTATATAATCGAATAAGATTTCCTTTCCTACCCATCACCTGATTTGAATTTTGCAAATATACATTTTCAAATAATCAATGAAGTACATCAATATAAGGAACCGTTCATAATTAAATTAAACACCCCCCGGGTGGGGGTGTTGATTGTAAGGGTTGGAGGGTGGGGTGGGGTGTCACCCATTTTGTTCAGGGGAGCTAAGGGGTCAGCATTTTTGTACACACGCACTATGTTTAGAAATTATGGGAAGGGGAGAGGGCGTCATAGATAATGTACATGACATGCAGGGTGGGCCGTCTCTTATTCTGTACATACTCATACACTTTAGGGTGTGTGTGTGTGTGTGTGTGTGTGTGTGTGTAATTCACTTTGTACATAAAAATCAACATCACCCCAAAGCCATACATTATGAACGGTCCCTAAGGGCAGCTATACAAAATCGGATAGGATTAATCAACATTTTATATTGCATCCCATTATTATGAACATTTGTTCGTTTGAATAGATCTATCAGTAAATGATGCATTGAGCACGCCCTGAACCCTGTCAACATATGTATTTTATTGGGGGGAGGGGGTGGTGGAGAATGGCGTAAGGAAATGCAACGAAAATTTTCACTTTAAAATGTCTTGTGAAAGTCTTTGTTAAGGATGAAATTGTATATAATTTATTTGAACTTTTATTTATTTACAAAAAGTGTAACTTCACTAATGATTCTTTGATGGGACAATTAACAAAACTGCACCCACAGACTTTCATTCTTACACTTGTTTGGAAGGGATATGATAATTCATGTCTCTTAAAGGTTAAAATCTTACATACAAAAGAAGTAATTTTAATGTAAGGAACATTTAATTATGAAATAAGATTATTTTAATGGAATTTGCAGAAATCTCATCTTCGAAGACTGGGTGGCAGCAATTTTGTGGATCACATAAAAGGAGCAAGGCTAAGGTAACACGTTTTTAACATTTCACTTGTTTCCAGTACATCCACCACAAAGTTTAAGAGAAAGATGATAATGCTCTTTCATTACCACCTGTTTTGAATATTTGTGATAATGTTTGGTCTTTTTTGGTGATAATAGTTGGTCTTTATTTTCATTTATATATTAAGGTTGATCATTTAAGAGAAAAAATTGACAATGATTTCTCCCGGAGATGTTTAGTTTAATGAGCACTCCCTTGCTTGGCGCCATATTGTTTTTCGCCGTAAACAGCTGGATGCAAGATAGCACGCGAAAGGACAGAAGTCATACATTTATAGATATATAGAGATGTTTATTGCTGGGAAACACCCTCTTCAGGTATTTGGTCAGCTGTAGAATTTGAATATGATGTTTTTTATTATTGTCAAAGGGTAGGTTTTTCATTATTTGCAATCTAATATGTGTGCAGTGAAACATACTGAGATTTGGAAGAGTCCATTATTTAAAGTACAGGTGTTGTTAGATATCAGCATTTTATGTACATGTTCCCTTGTTAAGATCATCTATCGAGTATATTAGAGAGAAGGTGTATATTTGTAGTGTTTTAAATCAGAGTTATTTTCAGTGTATGACCTACATTTCAATATGTTTTGGCCACCTGTCACCCCTTTGGTCAAATAGAGTAGGACTTCCATTTCTTGGAATTGAGAGTCAGAGATGCACTGTTTCCAAGAATTTGCGTGTGCCAGCGATGTTTGTTTACGAGTACATTTAAGTCTTTTTGAGTGTAGATTGGAGTTGTAAGAGATGTTATTCAATGTCTTATTATTCATGGTATGATAGATTATTTCTGGCAATGTAGAGTTTAATCTCATTATTTTATTGTTCATGATTCAGAGAAGCATAGTTATGACGTCGCAGATAATAGCACACATAATTCATTATATGAGAGATTTTCTAAGCGTTCCTATAAGAGATTAAGTGTAAACATTTATGAATTATAAAAAAGTTATTTATCTGAGTTTTATGAGTGTACAAATGACAAAGAGAGAGAGAGAGTAGATAATAGAGAATATATTGCATACTTATGAGAGCTCATTATTGTTTTCAGAACTCCATGATCCATACTTCCTTGTGTTTGGGAACAAATGGTGTTGGGAGACCTCCCACAATAGACTTGTTCTTTGACCTGTGAACCACCACCCATTTTGTTTTCTTATCATTTAATGTAAAATGGCTTTTGTTACAATTTATGACTCCTGGTAGCAAAATTGCTACGTCAGTTCAACTCCTATTAATTTGAAATAATCATTTCCGAGAATCTCCAAAGAAAACTAAATCTGACAGAATAACAACAATCTTCCATTGTTTTGCAGGACAATGTCAGACAATTTGATGTCAAGAATGAATGTTGATGGGCAAAACGGCAAGTTTTCTTTTAAGAATACAAGGTTGTATTCAATCATCTCTGGTAAGTTAATTACCAAGTGCAGCATTTTCATCATGACCATAGCAAATAATATATGACAGTAAAGCATCGTCTAATTCATCCTACCGGTAATTCATAGTCTAATTAAATAATCAACTTGCAATTGAGGATTTTCTTTGAAAATGTTTAAGAAAACTTCCATTCCTTCGGTTGAAAATATAAATTGTTTACACTTTTCGTCATATTTTGTATTGATGCTGTTCATATGTTCACATGCCAAGTTACAGCAGTGAAATGAACCTTTCAAATGATTGATTAAACAAATACTTGAATCATTTAAGACAATATATCTTCCATATAACTTATTCATGTATTTAAATATAAAATTTCAGAATGTGTCCTATCTCAAGGGAATGAGATGGGAATGCATCCGAAGTAAATTTCAAGAAAGAGTTAGGAACGTTTCTGAAGTATCCACCTGACCGCCAGGCAGGGAGTGGCAGAAAGACGAGGAGCTGATAATTGTGTTTTTGGAGTTGTAATTGTGTTGAAAAATCTGAACTGTGGTATTGAAATTGGTGGCGTAAATGTCACTTTGATGCTATATGCAGATGATATTGTGTTATTAGCACAACAGAGATCACCTACAGACTATGTCATGTGTGATGTTTTACATTATGCATTAAACCACGTTTTCTGTGTGCGTGTGTGTTCATAAGATTTCATGAAAAGTGACTTGTTTTATGTGCTGTCTTCAGGTATAGTTCCTGGTCATCTTGGATCCCTTTCATGGTGAAAGTAATTGCATTGTGTTTATTCAGGTGTCTGTCTAAGAGCTGAAATTGAGACAAAATGTCTTCTCGGGACAATTTTCACCTTTTCAAGGTAACAATACAACAGTAAATAGTTTTTCTTAATTTGGAATACTCTTTTCTTCTTACTGGAATTATACGTCCAACTGACATAAAACTTAAATGAACATTATATTGAATGTGGAATTTTAACCAAGTATTTTATCAGGTAAATATTTTTACTGCAATTTTCTGTTTGAACACTGTTTATTGCAGGTAGCTTTTTGGATATTTTAGCTGGATGCAGGAGTTTGGTGCTACTTTATTGTAGTTTAAAGATGAAATGCGAGTCTATTTACAGAAAAGCGTAATACCTCCCAGACACACCCACGGAACAACCAATTTTCAACGTTAATAATATGTCAGACTTCAACGTTGATTCCACGTCGGATATCTACGTCAAAAAAACTTTCATATACAACCTATTTTCAATCTATTTTCAACGTTGAGGATCAACCGATTCTCAACGTTGATAATCGGTCAAACTTCAACGTTGATTCCACGTCGGATATCTACGTCAAAAAAACTTTCATATACAACCTATTTTCAATCTATTTTCAACGTTGAGGATCAACCTTTTTCAACGTTGATAATCGGTCAAACTTCAACGTTGATTCCACGTCGGATATCTACGTCAAAAAAACTTTCATATACAACCTATTTTCGATCTATTTTCAACGTTGAGGATCAACCTATTCTCAACGTTGAAACAACGTTGATGTGCCTGCTGGGATTAATACTCCCTTGTTGTAACCCGTGTTAGGTGGTATAAACCTACACATGTTATTTGTCATCATTCACTTGATGGTCAGTTAATGAATTTATAACAGGTATAATTAGTGGTAACACACTTAGATTACCCGACAAAGGTTCCCATTTGGCATTTCTTGTGTCTGGAGTAAATATTCAACATTATAAACATCGATCAAAGGATTAACCGATAACACGCTGATTGATTAATTACTTTTATCTTACACAGCAGAATTGTCAAAAGGTAGTGTTTATGTATGTAGATTTACTAATCTATACTGAATACCGGTGTCGGTGTCTGCGTAAAAACAACGTCCTTCCTTCAAAGGATTAACCGGCAATACATTGATTGATTGCCCATTATTGGCTAACTAAATTACTGTTTTTAAAGAAAGGCGGACATTATGCAATTAGTTGCCAGGTGTGCTATCTTGGGTGACCAATGAGACTATACACCAATACCTGAAAAGATTTATCACTTTTTCGTATATTAAACTGTTAAAAGACACATCGTTTGGAACAGTTTTGTGGATATTGATGGATACATTCCTCGAACAAGGTAATGGCCTGATATTGTTCCTATAACTTTAATCTGTTTTAATTTTAATATTTGCATTTTGTTTTTATTCATTTGTCGTAGCATTCAACAGAATCATTGTTTTCGCCCTGATGTGTAATGAGACAGGCAACATGCACTAGGGTGTGTGTGCGAATTATGATTCACATTGGCAAACTATAAAATGTCTAGATATTACAGTTCTGTCATAAATTCACTATAAGTATCAGCAGATCGTCTGCTTTTTATTTAGTTTCAAAATGCATACAAGTGTGATAATAAACTAATTAGGATTATAAGACCACATATAAAGACGCACATTGACTAGTATCTACATACTGGTGAGTGGACATTAACCATGGGAATGTAGCAAGAAATTTATCATGCAGTATTGTGACTTCGACCCCCACCTCGCTTCCGTGGAAGAAATCGTTTTGTTGTAAGTTGTGTCATGCAAAATCCGTTTGGTTATGTTTCCAATACATATTTAACTACGAGTAGAAAGTATATAGTCTTGATTTTCTAACTTGATCTCATTAATTCTAACAGATTTTTTTATTTTTAAAAATGGCGGCGCCCTGTCGGGAACATCCGCCAGTCTGAGGATAAATGGTATTTAGGTTTGTTTTCACCGACTTACAAAATCAAAACTACTTTCTACTGGTAGTAAAATATGTATTTTATTGATGGCCAATAGGATTTTGCATGACATAGCGTATATCATAACAATTTCTCTCGTGGCAGCGAGGTGGGTGTCAATATAATACTACTTACAATATTATTGTTACTTCGACCACAGCCGAGGAGGAAATCGTTATGTTACAAGTTGTGTCATAGAAAATCTGTATGGTCATCAATCATATGCATATTTTACTACAACTAGTAAGTAGTTTTGATTCTTTAACTACCGTGAAGCGATCTGAACACAAGTAAGATATCGTTTCAGGGGATGGCCTAAAAGTCGGGCCGGGGCCGGGCCAAAGGCGGGCCAAATATATAATTGGCTAATAAACCCATTAACGATCACCATGCCTACAATTAATTAATGCAACATACACGCATGGTCATAATGATCAATCAGAAGCCATAAACGCGTACCATAATAACTTTATTACGAGTAAATCGGCTAAAACTCAGGAAGACGAGAAGCCTGTGAACTGGCTGACCGAGGTTACGTCTAAAAGTCGAATCGTTAAACGAAACAGGATTTAAAACGTATAAATACTTCAGTCAATTCCGATACACATTTCCATCGGTTTATTACATCTATATCCAATCACATACTACCCCATAATTTCATTATTCATCGTATTTAAAGCATGCCCACCTTTATATGATACGATCTCTCCCCCACACTCTCAACATTATCTCGGCCACAATTGTTCGGTCCGGCTTGACTTGAGCCGTCAAAAGCAACTCAAACGTAACACACGTATCTTGGTTGTGTTTAAATCCATAGAATGGTCTTATATCTACTAAATATCGCTTTGTAATGTTATAAAATGCAACATGTAAAGAAAACGGCTCCGTTAAAGTGAAGCCCTTGTCTCTCATTTTTCAACATAGCCTCAATCAAAAGTGTTTAGTCTCTGTTCAGCCCGACTTGGCCCGTGCTGTCAAAAACACCTTAAACCTCACACAAGTATCTTGAAATTTATTTATTTCCTTAGATTAGTATTATATCTACCTACATATCACTTCACAGAGTCTCAAAGCGTAGTATTTGAAGCAAAAGCGTTGGTCAAAGTGAAGCTATCTTTTATCTACTTATCCTCAAAACAAAGACATTGTATCACAATCATTCGGTCTGCCATGTAAAGCCGGGCTCTTAAAAACAACTTAAACCCCACATATGTATCTTGAAATGTGTTTAAATCCATAGATCAGTATTATATCTACCTAACTATCAATGTGTAATGTTATCAAATGCCGCATCGTAAAGAAAAACAGGCTCACATGTAAAGAAAACAGGCTCGTTAAAGTGAAGCCATTTTCTCTCTCCATTCTCAACATAGCCTCAATCAAAGTGTTCAGTCTCTGTTCAGCCCGAATTGGCCCGTGCTGTCAGAAACAGCTTCCAATCTCACACATGTATCTTGAAATGTGTTTAAGTCCATAGATCAGTATTATATCTACCTAACTATCAATGTGTAATGTTATCAAATGCCACATGTAAAGAAAAACAGGCTCGTTAAAGTGAAGCCATTTTTCTACTCTCTCCATTCTCAACATAGCCTCAATCAAAAGTGTTCAGTCTCTGTTCAGCCCGAATTGGCCCGTGCTGTCAGAAACAACTTCAATCTCACACATGTATCTTGAAATGTATTTATATCAATAGATTTGTATTATATCTACCTAAATATCACTTCACATAGGCACAAAGCGCAGTATTTGAAGCAAAAAGGTTGCTGAAAGTGAAGCTATCTTTTCTATATATTCTCAAGAAAGACACAGTATCACAAGCATTCTGTCCGCTTTGGCCCGGGCTCTCAAAAACCCCACACATATTTCTTGAAATACATATATTTGTATTATATCTACCTAACTATCAATGTGTGATGTTACAAAATGCCACATGTAAAGATAACTGGCTGGTTAAAGTGAAGCTTTCTCTCATTCTCAACATAGCCTCAATCAAAAGTGTTTGAGTCGCTGTTCAGCCCGGCTTGGCCCGTGCTGTCAAAAACAAACTAAACATCACACATGTATCTTGAAATGTGTTTATATCCATAGATTAGTATTATATCTACTTACATATTACTTCACAGAGGCCCAAAGCGTAGTATTTGAAGCAAGCACCTTGCTCAAAGTGAAGCCCTATTTTCTATACATTCTCAACAAAGACACAGTATCACAAGCTATCGGTCCGGCTTGGCCAGGGCTCTCAAACGCACCTTATACCTCACAGATGTATCTTGAAATGTGTTTAAATCCATAGATTGGTATTATATCTACCTAAATATCACTTTGTAATGTTATCAAATGCCACATGTAAAGATAACTGGTTCGTTAAAGTTAGCCCTTTTCTCTCTCCATTCACAATATAGTCTCAATCAAAAGTGTTTAGTCTCTCTACAGCCCGGCTTGGCCCGTGCTGTCAAAAACACCTTAAACCTCACACAAGTATCTTGAAATTTATTTATTTCCTTAGATTAGTATTATATCTACCTACATATCTCTTCACAGAGTCTCAAAGCGAAGTATTTGAAGCAAAAGCGTTGGTCAAAGTGAAGCTATCTTTTCTACTTATCCTCAACAAAGACATTGTATCACAATCATTCGGTCTGCCGTGGCCCGGGCTCTTAAAAACAACTTAAACCCCACATATGTATCTTGAAATGTGTTTAAATCCATAGATCAGTATTATATCTACCTAACTATCAATGTGTAATGTTATCAAATGCCACATGTAAAGAAACAGGCTCGTTAAAGTGAAGCCATTTTCTCTCTCCATTCTCAACATAGCCTCAATCAAAAGTGTTCAGTCTCTGTTCAGCCCGAATTGGCCCGTGCTGTCAGAAACAGCTTCAATCTCACACATGTATCTTGAAATGTGTTTAAATCCATAGATCAGTATTATATCTACCTAACTATCAATGTGTAATGTTATCAAATGCCACACGTAAAGAAAACAGGCTCGTTAAAGTGAAGCCATTTTCTCTCTCCATTCTCAACATAGCCTCAATCAAAAGTGTTCAGTCTCTGTTCAGCCCGAATTGGCCCGTGCTGTCAGAAACAACTTCAATCTCACACATGTATCTTGAAATGTATTTATATCAATAGATTTGTATTATATCTACCTAAATATCACTTCACATAGGCACAAAGCGCAGTATTTGAAGCAAAAAGGTTGCTGAAAGTGAAGCTATCTTTTCTATATATTCTCAAGAAAGACACAGTATCACAAGCATTCTGTCCGCTTTGGCCCGGGCTCTCAAAAACCCCACACATGTATCTTGTAATACATATATGTGTATTATATCTACCTAACTATCAATGTGTGATGTTACAAAATGCCACATGTAAAGATAACTGGCTGGTTAAAGTGAAGCTTTCTCTCCATTCTCAACATAGCCTCAATCAAAAGTGTTTAGTCGCTGTTCAGCCCGGCTTGGCCCGTGCTGTCAAAAAAACAAACTAAACATCACACATGTATCTTGAAATGTGTTTATATCCATAGATTAGTATTATATCTACTTACATATTACTTCACAGAGGCCCAAAGCGTAGTATTTGAAGCAAGCACCTTGCTCAAAGTGAAGCCCTATTTTCTATACATTCTCAACAAAGACACAGTATCACAAGCTTTCGGTCCGGCTAGGCCAGGGCTCTCAAACGCACCTTATACCTCACAGATGTATCTTGAAATGTGTTTAAATCCATAGATTGGTATTATATCTACCTAAATATCACTTTGTAATGTTATCAAATGCAACATGTAAAGATAAGTGGTTCGTTAAAGTTAGCCCTTTTCTCTCTCCATTCACAAGATAGCCTCAATCAAAAGTGTTTAGTCTCTGTTCAGCCCGACTTGGCCCGTGCAGTCAAAAACACCTTAAACCTCACACATGTATCTTGAAATGTGTTTAAATCCATATATTGGTATTATATCTACCTAAATATCACTTTGTAATGTTATCAAATGCAACATGTAAGGATAAGTGGTTCGTTAAAGTTAGCCCTTTTCTCTCTCCATTCTCAACATAGCCTCAATCAAAAGTGTTTAGTCTCTGTTCAGCCCGACTTGGCCCGGGCTCTCAAAAACACCTTAAACCTCACACATGTATTTTTAAATGTGTTTATATCCATAGATTAGTATCATATCTACCTAAATATCACTTGACAGAGTCTCAAAGCGTAGTATTTGAAGCAAGCACCTTGCTCAAAGTGAAGCCCTATTTTCTATACATTCTCAACAAAGACACAGTATCACAAGCTATCGGTCCGGCTTGGCCAGGGCTCTCAAACGCACCTTATACCTCACAGATGTATCTTGAAATGTGTTTAAATCCATAGATTGGTATTATATCTACCTAAATATCACTTTGTAATGTTATCAAATGCCACATGTAAAGATAACTGGTTCGTTAAAGTTAGCCCTTTTCTCTCCATTCACAATATAGTCTCAATCAAAAGTGTTTAGTCTCTACAGCCCGGCTTGGCCCGTGCTGTCAAAAACAAATTAAAACCTCACACATGTATCTTGAAATGTATTTATATCCATAGATTAGTATTATATCTACCTACATATCACTTCACATTCTGTGCACATTCAGACATTCTTGAACTGTTTATTACCTTAAAGTTCTCCATGTCCCACAAGAGATCGGGAAATGTCAGCCACCTTGGCTCCTGGACAGTGACCCTTGTCACGATCCCTTCTTTCTGCGTATAACGTCCAACATACTTCAGTAACGAGTCGCCAACAAGTAATGCAGACATTTTCAGATCAGATGATTTGAATATAGGCAGCTACTGCCCAGCTTGGCCAGTTTTATATGGATGCATTTGAGAAATCTAGGCGAGACACTGTGGATTTTATGAAAACATACTTCTCCCACTGCTCTCTCTAATACTTCTATTGTCTGTATGCGTGTTCAGGAAAATAGGATTATCTGAAACTCTTTTAAAGTTTACAACATCAGGAAACGGCATCTCAGAGTAACCTTTGGCAAAGCTCTCACAGTGAAAACAATGTTCTCCCGAGCCTGAGCTGGGCAAGACAGTGTCATTGCCGTGGATGTGTTTCATACTTTTCGTATGTTCAAATTATATAAACCATAACATCTCATACGGCAAGTCATTTTAGCTGATACCTTCTGATATTTATTAAATTACTGATATGTTCAAATCGTGTCATGAATAGCTTCAGCCGGCTATCTATATCTGTACTATTATGAATTGATGTTTATACTGTGGAAACTGTAAGGAGAACATCCTGTATTCTGAAACCACTAAAGAAACCACCTCTTTCAAGCATTTCATGTCATATAATTGGGTATATCTTCTGATATTTATTAAGTTAAGTATATGTGTAAATCATATCACGAATAGCTTCAGCCTGCAAAAGGTATCGGACCTAGTATTCATTAATGTTTATACTCTGGAACATAAACACGAGTGGAAGCATAAATAATTATATATGTATATATATATATATATATATATAATTATTTATATATATATATATATATATATATAATTATTTATGCTTCCACAGCCTATATATACAACAGAACAAATGCCTCATTTTTAGCATTACTAATTTAGTCAGTGATTACATGCCCCTCTGTGATAAACGTTATGAAGAAACGGTGGAGTAATAATAAATAACACTGAAGGTCCCTGAACGGTAATTAAGGGCAACAATGGAGTATGTTAATTGAATCACAACACCTAGCTGATTGCAATTAGTCAAGGGGCAATTAAGCAAGCTGGATACAGGTATAATTAACAGGTGTATTAATTTCATTAGCCCGCACAGAGCCAGATTGAACACTGGGTTTCACTTTAAGCAACGTGTTAGATTAAAATACATGAACAAAGCTTTGAGCCTCAATAAAGACGTATTTAGGTAGATATAATACTAATCTATGGAATGAAACACAAATCAGGACATATGTGTGGGGTTAAGGTTGTTTTTGAGAGCCCGGCCAAGCCGGACCGAAAGCATGTTATACTATGTGGTTGTTGAGAATGTATAGAAATTAGGGCTTCACTAAGCAACGTGTTTGTTCAAATACTACGCTTTGAGACTCTATAAAGACGTACTTAGGTAGATCAAACACTAATCTATGGATATAAACACATTTCAAGATACATGTGTGAGGTTTAGTTTGTTTTTGACATCAGGGGCCAAGTCGGGCTGAACAGCGACTAAACACTTTTGATTGAGGCTATGTTGTGTTTGGGGAGAGAAAAGGGCTTCACTTTACCGAACCAGTTATCTTTACATGTGCCATTTTAACATCACACAGTGATATTGAGGTAGATATAATACTAATCTATGGAATGAAACACAAATCAGGACATATGTGTGGGGTTAAGGTTGTTTTTGAGAGCCAAGCCGGACCGAAAGCATGTTATACTATGTGGTTGTTGGAATGTATAGAAATTGGGGCTTCACTTTAAGCAACGTGTTTGGTTTCAAATACTACGCTTTGAGACTCTATAAAGACGTACTTGGTAGGTAGATATGACTCTATTCTAGAGATATAGACAGAAATCAGGATACATGTGTGAGGTTAAAGGTGTTTTGACAGCACGGGCCAAGTCGGGCTGAACAGCGACTAAACACTTTTGATTGAGGCTATGCTTTCATGAATGGAGAGAGAAAAGGGCTTCACTTTAACGGAGCAGGTTTCTTTACATGTGGCATTTTGTAACATCACACAGTGATATTTAGGTAGATATAATACTTAATCTATGGAATTAAACACAAATCAGGATACATGTGTGAGGTTTAAAGCATGTTTGAGAGCCCGGGCCAAGCCGGACCGAAAGCATGTTATACCATGTGGTTGTTGAGAATGTATAGAAATTAGGGCTTCACTTTAAGCAACGTGTTTGTTTCAAATACTACGCTTTGAGACTCTGTCAAGTGATATTTAGGTATATCTAACACTAATCTATGGATATAAACACATTTCAATATACATGTGTGAGGTTGAAGCTGTTTCTGACAGCCCGGACCAAGTCGGGCCGAACAGCGACTTAACACTTTTGATTGAGGCTATGTTGTGTTTGGGGAGAGAAAAGGGCTTCACTTTAACGGAGCAGGTTTCTTTACATGTGGCATTTTGTAACATCACACATTGATATTTAGGTAGATATAATACTAATCTATGGAATTAAACACAAATCAGGACACATGTGTGAGGTTTAAGGTGTTTTTGAGAGTCCGGGCCAACCGGACCGAACGCTGTGATACAGTGTCTTTGGTGAGATTATGTAGAAAAAGAGAGCTTCACTTCGTTCAGCAACGTGTTTGCTTCACATATTACGCTTTGAGACTCTGTGAAGTGATATTTAGGTAGATCTAACACCAATCTATGGATATAAACACATTTCAATATACATGTGTGTGAGGTTTAAGTTAAAGCTTCTGACAGCCCGGACAAGCTGGCCGAACGGCGACTAAACACTTTTGATTGAGGCTATGTTGTGTTTGGGGAGAGAAAAGGGCTTCACTTTACCGAACCAGTTATCTTTACATGTGGCATTTGTAACATCACACAGTGATATTGAGGTAGATATAATAATTAATCTATGGAATGAAACACAAATCAGGACATATGTGTGGGGTTAAGGTTGTTTTGAGAGCCCGGGCCAAGCCGGACCGAAAGCATGTTATACCATGTGGTTGTTGGAATGTATAGAAATTGGGGCTTCACTTTTAAGCAACGTGTTTGCTTCAAATACTACGCTTTGAGACTCTATAAAGACGTACTTAGGTAGATATGACTCTATTCTAGAGATATAGACAGAAATCAGGATACATGTGTGAGGTTAAAGGTGTTTTGGACAGCACGGGCCAAGTCGGGCTGAACAGCGACTAAACACTTTGATTGAGGCTATGTTATGAATGGAGAGAGAAAAGGGCTTCACTTTTAACGGAGCAGGTTTCTTTACATGTGGCATTTTGTAACATCACACAGTGATATTTAGGTAGATATAATACTAATCTATGGAATTAAAACACAAATCAGGATACATGTGAGGTTTAAGGTATGTTTGAGAGCCCGGGCCAAGCCGGACCGAAAGCATGTTATACTATGTGGTTGTTGAGAATGTATAGAAATTAGGGCTTCACTTTAAGCAACGTGTTTGTTTCAAATACTACGCTTTGAGACTCTGTCAAGTGATATTTAGGTATATCTAACACTAATCTATGGATATAAACACATTTCAATATACATGTGTGAGGTTGAAGCTGTTTCTGACAGCCCGGACCAAGTCGGGCCGAACAGCGACTTAACACTTTTGATTGAGGCTATGTTGTGTTTGGGGAGAGAAAAGGGCTTCACTTTAACGGAGCAGGTTTCTTTACATGTGGCATTTTGTAACATCACACATTGATATTTAGGTAGATATAATACTAATCTATGGAATGAAACACAAATCAGGACACATGTGTGAGGTTTAAGGTGTTTTTGAGAGTCCGGGCCAACCGGACCGAACGCTGTGATACAGTGTCTTTGGTGAGATTATGTAGAAAAGAGAGCTTCACTTTCAGCACGTGTTTGCTTCACATATTACGCTTTGAGACTCTGTGAAGTGATATTTAGGTAGATCTAACACCAATCTATGGATATAAACACATTTCAATATACATGTGAGGTTTGTTGCTTCTGACAGCCCGGACCAAGCCGGGCCGAACGGCGACTAAAACACTTTTGATTGAGGCTATGTTGTGTTTGGGGAGAGAAAAGGGCTTCACTTTACCGAACCAGTTATCTTTACATGTGGCATTTTGTAACATCACACAGTGATATTGAGGTAGATATAATACTAATCTATGGAATGAAACACAAATCAGGACATATGTGTGGGTTAAGGTTGTTTTGAGAGCCCGGGCCAAGCCGGACCGAAAGCATGTTATACTATGTGGTTGTTGGAATGTATAGAAATTGGGGCTTCACTTTAAGCAACGTGTTTGCTTCAAATACTACGCTTTGAGACTCTATAAAGACGTACTTAGGTAGATATAACTCTATTCTAGAGATATAGACAGAAATCAGTATACATGTGTGGGTTGAAGCTTTTCTGACAGCCCGGACCAAGTCGGGTCGAACAGCGACTTAACACTTTTTGATTGAGGCTATGTTGTGTTTGGGGAGAGAAAAGGGCTTAACTTTACCGAACCAGTTATCTTTACATGTGCCATTTTGTAACATCACACATTGATATTTAAGTAGATATAATACTAATCTATGGAATGAAACACAAATCAGGACACATATGTGTGGGGTTAAGGTTGTTTTTGAGAGCCCGGGCCAAGCCGGACCGAAAGCATGTTATACCATGTGGTTGTTGGAATGTATAGAAATTGGGGCTTCACTTTAAGCAACGTGTTTGCTTCCAAATACTACGCTTTGAGACTCTATAAAGACGTACTTAGGTAGATATGACTCTATTCTAGAGATATAGACAGAAATCAGGATACATGTGTGAGGTTAAAGGTGTTTTGACAGCACGGGCCAAGTCGGGCTGAACAGCGACTAAACACACTTTGATTGAGGCTATGTTATGAATGGAGAGAGAAAAGGGCTTCACTTTAACGGAGCAGGTTTCTTTACATGTGGCATTTTGTAACATCACACAGTGATATTTAGTAGGTAGATATAATACTAATCTATGGAATTAAACACAAATCAGGATACATGTGTGAGGTTTAAGGTATGTTTGAGAGCCCGGCCAAGCCGGACCGAAAGCATGTTATACTATGTGGTTGTTGAGAATGTATAGAAAATTAGGGCTTCACTTTAAGCAACGTGTTTGTTTCAAATACTACGCTTTGAGACTCTGTCAAGGATATTTAGGTATATCTAACACTAATCTATGGATATAAACACATTTCAATATACATGTGTGAGGTTGAAGGCTGTTTCTGACAGCCCGGACCAAGTCGGGCCGAACAGCGACTTAACACTTTTGATTGAGGCTATGTTGTGTTTGGGAGAGAAAAGGGCTTCACTTTAACGGAGCAGGTTTCTTTACATGTGGCATTTTGTAACATCACACATTGATATTTAGGTAGATATAATACTAATCTATGGAATTAAACACAAATCAGGACACATGTGAGGTTTAAGGTGTTTTTGGAGAGTCCGGGCCAACCGGACCGAACGCTGTGATACAGTGTCTTTGGTGAGATTATATGTAGAAAAGAGAGCTTCACTTTCAGCACCGTGTTTGCTTCACATATTACGCTTTGAGACTCTGTGAAGTGATATTTAGGTAGATCTAACACCAATCTATGGATATAAACACATTTCAATATACATGTGTGAGGTTTGGTTGTTTCTGACAGCCCGGACCAAGCCGGGCCGAACGGCGACTAAACACTTTTGATTGAGGCTATATATGTTGTGTTTGGGGAGAGAAAAGGCTTCACTTTACCGAACCAGTTATCTTTACATGTGGCATTTTGTAACATCACACAGTGATATTGAGGTAGATATAATACTAATCTATGGAATGAAACACAAATCAGGACATATGTGGGGCAGGATTAAGGTTGTTTTTGAGAGGCTGTTGCCAAGCCGGACCGAAAGCATGTTATACTATGTGGTTGTTGGAATGTATAGAAATTGGGGCTTCACTTTAAGCAACGTGTTTGCTTCAAATACTACGCTTTGAGACTCTATAAAGACGTACTTAGGTAGATATAACTCTATTCTAGAGATATAGACAGAAATCAGTATACATGTGTGTGGTTGAAGCTTTTTCTGACAGCCCGACCAAGTCGGGCCGAACAGCGACTTTAACACTTTTTGATTGAGGCTATATTGTGTTTGGGAGAGAAAAAGGGCTTAACTTTACCGAACCAGTTATCTTTTACATGTGCCATTTTGTAACATCACACATTGATATTTAAGTAGATATAATACTAATCTATGGAATGAAACACAAATCAGGACATATGTGTGGGGTTAAGGTTGTTTTGAGAGCCCGGCCAAGCCGGACCGAAAGCATGTTATACTATGTGGTTGTTGGAATGTATAGAAATTGGGGCTTCACTTTAAGCAACGTGTTTGCTTCCAAATACTACGCTTTGAGACTCTATAAAGACGTACTTAGGTAGATATGACTCATTCTTCGAGATATAGACAGAAATCAGGATACATGTGAGGTTAAAGGTGTTTTGGACAGCACGGGCCAAGTCCGGCTGAACTTCAGCGACTAAACACTTTTGATTGAGGCTATGTGTATGAATGGAGAGAGAAAAATACCTACTTTAACGGAGCAGGTTTCTTTACATGTGGCATTTTGTAACATCACACAGTGATATTTAGGTAGATATAATACTAATCTATGGAATTAAAACACAAATCAGGATACATGTGAGGTTTAAGGTATGTTTGAGAGCCCGGCCCAAGCCGGACCGAAGCGCATGTTATACCATGTGGTTGTTGAGAATGTATAGGTAAATTAGGGGCTTCACTTTAAGCAACGTGTTTGTTTCCAATACTACGCTTTGAGACTCTGTCAAGTGATATTTAGGTATATCTAACACTAATCTATATGGATATAAATCACATTTCAATATACAATGTGTGAGGTTGAAGTTGTTTCTGACAGCCCGGACCAAGTCGGGCCGAACAACGGCTTAACACTTTTGATTGAGGCTATGTTGTGTTTGGTGTGAGAGAAAATAACTTCACTCTAACGGAGCAGGTTTCTTTACATGTGGCATTTTGTAACATCACCACATTGATATTTAGGGTAGATATAATACCAATCTATGGAATTAAACACAAAATCAGGGACAATATGTGTGAGGTTTATGGTGTTTTGAGAGTCCGGGCCAACTGGACCGAACGCGCTGTGATACAGTGTCTTTGGTGAGACTATGCAGAAAAAGAGAGCTCTAATTTCATAAACGTGTCTGTTTCACATATTACGCTTTGAGACTCTGGTGAAGTGATATTTAGGTAGATCTAACACCAATCTATTGGATATAAACACATTTCAATATACATGTGTGAGGTTTAAGCTGGCTTCTGACAGCCCGGACCAAGCCGGGGCCGAACGGCGACTAAACACTTTTGATTGAGGCTATGTTGTGTTTGGGGAGAAAAGGGCTTCAATCTTTACCGAACCAGTTATCTCTTACATGTGGCATTTTGTAACATCACACAGTGATATTGAGGTAGATATAATACTAATCTATGGAAATGAAACACAAATCAGGACATATGTGTGTGGGGTTAAGGTTGTTTTTAAGAAACCCGGGCCAAAGCCGGACCGAAAGCATGCTATACCATGTGGTTGTTGGAATGTATAGAAATTGGGGCTTCACTTTAAGCAACGTGTTTACTTCAAATACTCACGCTTTGAGACTCTATAAAGACGTACTTAGGTAGATATGACTCTATCTCTAGAGATATAGACAGAAATCAGGATACATGTGTGAGGTTAGCAGGTGTTTTTGGACAGCACGGGCCAAGTCGAAATGAACAGCGACTAAACACTTTTGATTGAGGCTATGTTATGAATGGAGAGAGAAAAGGGCTTCACTTTAAACTGGAGCAGTTTCTTTACATGTGGCATTTTGTAACATCACACAGTGATATTTAGGTAGATATAATACTTAATCTATGGAATTAAACACAAATCAGGGATACATGTGTGAGGTTTAAAAGTATGTTTGAGGAACCCGGGCAAACCGGACCGAAAGCATGTTATACTATGTGGTTGTTGAGAATGTATAGAAATTAGGGCTTCACTTTAAGCAACGTGTTTGTTTCAAATACTACGCTTTGAGACTCTGTCAAGTGATATTTAGGTATATCTAACACTAATCTATGGATATAAACACATTTCAATATACATGTGAGGTTGAAGTTGTTTCTGACAGCACGGACCAAGTCGGGCCAGAACAGCGACTTAACACTTTTGATTGGAGGCTATGTTGTGTTTGGGGAGAAAAGGGCTTCACTTTAACGGAGCAGGTTTCTTTATTACGTGGTATTTTGTAACATCACACATTGATATTTAGGGTAGATATAATACTAATCTATGGAATTAAACTCAAATCAGGGACACATGTGTGAGGTTTAAGGTGTTTTTTGAGAGTCCGGGCCAACCGGACCGAACGCTGTGATACAGTGTCTTTGGTGAGATTATGTAGAAAAGAGGAGCTTCACTTTCAGTTAACGTGGTTTGGTTTCCACATTACGCTTTGAGACTCTGTGAAGTGATATTTAGGTAGATCTAACACCAATTCATGGATATAAAACACATTTCAATATACGTGAGTGAGGTTTAAGCTGTTTCTGACAGCCTGGACCAAGTCGGGCTGAAATCATGACTAAACACTTTGATTGAGGCTATAAGCAGGTTTAGGGAGAGAAAAAGGCTTCACTTTTACCGAACCAGTTATCTTTACATGTGGCATTTTGTAACATCACACAGTGATATTGAGGTAGATATAATACCAATCTATGGAATGAAACACAAATCAGGACATATGTGTAGGGTTAAGGTTACTTGAAGGCCAGGCCAAACCGGACCGAAAGCATGTTATACCATGTGGTTGTTGGAATGTATAGAAATTGGGGCTTCACTTTAAGCTAAACGTGTTTGGTTTCCAAATACCACGCTTTGAGACTCTATAAAGACGTAATTTAGGTAAGATAGCGACTCCTCATTCTGTATGATATAGACAGAAATCAGGATACATGTGTGAGGTTAAAGGTGTTTGGACAGCACGGGCCAAGTCGGGCTGAACAACGACTAAACACTTTTGATTGAGGCTATGTTATGAATG